>NC_141615.1:36360784-36688284 GCF_047967505.1 Dipteris shenzhenensis
AACTCGAACTGCAATCAGTGCCCTCGAAAGGTTGACGTGATGAATGAGTCAAGCTTTAGGGAGTGAGAGGATACCATGACGACTAGCAAAAGCGAGCCGAAACTTTGTAAGCCTAGGTTCTCTGCTATTTCCTCCAGATTCGGGACTGTGGAGGCCAAGGCATCAAAGGTGAGGGGTAGCTAGAGGAGATTCTACTCAGAAGACGAGGGGAGGTGTGAGTAGAAGGAGGAGGAGACGAGCGTAGAAGCAAGCTCGGTGCATGAGACGAGCGTAGGAGAGCAGGCGAGACGAGTGGAGGGGGCAGAAGAGTGGAGGAGGAGTGTAGACATGAGTGGAGCATAGACAAGAGTGGAGTAGACGAGGGGAGCAGGAGAGTGGAGACGTGAGACATGTGGAGGGAGGCATGAGAATTCATAGTGGAGGGAGGCGTGAGATGAGGAGGCAGAGAATCAGAGGATGAGCAGAGGGTTGGCAGAGGATGAGCGGAGGGTTGGCAGAGAATGAGCAACGGAGGGTTGGCAAAGAATGAGCAAGGCAAGAGAGGGAGAATGAGCAAGGCAAGAGAGGGAGAAATGAAGCAAGACAAATGAAGAGCACAATCATCCGAACATGAACATGTCGTCCATCAAAAAATGAACTGCCATCCCATAACTCCATTTTGTCCATTTTTTGTGATGTTTGAAGATGCCACACATTCGCATAAGAAAACGCTCGATTCTCCTTATCGGTTCTTTCTTCCGACATGCACGATATCTATTATGTATTCCAAATCCTCTTTATTCATACGGTTCTAATCTAATATCTTGTTTTCTCTGTATTTTGAATCCTCTTTCGAAACGATGCATCATCTCCTTCATTCCAAAGAGAGGACCTCCTCCGCTCCATCCATATAGAATTTGCGCAACCTGCTTGGTCTAGGTGTTGAGATGAGCAGAGGAGATTATGGTAGAAGACAAAGCTGAGAAGAGTAGAGGAGATTATGGTAGAAGTTCAAAGTAGACTATGGAGACGGTAGCGAAATGATCCTGCGTGTGTGCACAAACAATTTTTCTTGCAAGGTGTTGCATCGGAGATTGAAGCAGAAAGCAAATCGACTGCAAAAGAGCCGAGGCCAGCCATGTAAGTTGAAGAGACTTTCTATGGAATCCGTAGTAGATTTTCATGTTTCGAGGCGAGAGCTTTTGAAGTTACAGGCCCCGGTTTTTCATGTGCATGCCTCAATGGGAAGGGGACCTCCATGAGTTCCATTGTTTTCTCTCTGGCTTTTCCTATGCATTGTTGGTTGCGCAGCATCTTGCCTTCCCTAGAAGCAATTCATTGCGGTTGGTGGGAAAGTACCCAATGTCAAACTTTGCTTCATTGTGCCTATCCTTATTAGGCGTATCATCTCGCGTTTGTTTAAATTTACAAACCGACCTTGCTGTGGCTAAACTTGATCATCCGAAGTGTTCGTGGTTTGGAGTTTGCATTGAATGTGATCACGACCTTGGTTAAGTGAGACCTTGGTATGGCGGTGTGTGTGTGTGGTGGTATGCTTCGTCATAAAGGCTTAGAGCTGTCCATCCAAACGGCCTCAAAGTTGGCTACCTGCAAGAGATTAATAGCATCGCTGTAAGAGCTTAATTCATGGCGTGCTCAATGTTTACTTGTGCCTCGCCTGAGAGAACGAGCGATGGGGCAAGAAGAGCATTGGGAGAGAAGAAGGGCCAGTGTTGGAGGCAGAGTGTTGGGAGAGCTAGTCTGAAAAAACACATAACACTTTCCATAATAAAAACTTTGAGTGGTGTAGTAGTGGAGTATCTAGATTTTTTGGCCATTTCTAGATTATCCTCTACTAGATTTTTTGGCCATTTCTCCTTCTCGTTTCTAGATTTTTTGGCCATTTCTCCTTCCTGTTTCCTACTCGTTTTTTTCCCGTTTCTAGATTTTTTGATTTTTAAATTTCCCTCAATTTCCCTCAAATTTCAAATTTCTTGTTTCTTGTTCTCTACTTTCCCTCCACACACTCGTCTTCCTATTTCTTCTACTATGGACTTTCCCTCCATTCTTGGACTTCCTCCCACACACTCTCATTCTCATATCATGTGCTCTCGAGTTTCCTTCCATTCCTAGATTTGATGTTATCGATTTTCTCTCCATCTCTAGATTTTCTCCCGCACTCTCGTAGGAGATGGCTTCCAAGTATATGACATTCTTCTCCAAAAATCATGAAGAAAGATTGCAGGTGAAGGTGTATTCTGGTCATTGTAGAATCTCAAAAGAAAGGATTTGACAGAACTTCAATTTGCAAAAGAGCAAGTTCCACCTGTTCTAAATGATTATCGAGGGATAAAGTTGCACAGAGGATAGAAGAGTTCTAGTTCTACTGCTTAACTGATGGAACTATGGTGTATGACCTTGATATGAATTATGGTATGTTTGTGGAGATCTTGATTGTGGGTGCTAATGGAAGCATTTGTATAATGGAAGGAGAGATTGGGGGCCATTTTTCATCTCCAAAAGATTTGAAGGACATGTCCTCTTGTCAGAATTTCTCCAAGCCGACTATACCCACAATTCCGAAGCAACATGTGGATGTGAAAGGGAAGGGCACCTCCTTTGTTGAAGAATATAGCTTGAGAGATAAGGTTATGTTGCTTGCACCAAAGTCCATTGTTGCAAAATTCATAGAGTGTGCTATGATGAGCATCATCAGGTACATGATTGCCTCCAGTGGATGCAAATGTGAGCGGAATGGATGGAATTGAATAGGCATATGATCCACACAACTGGTCAAGAACAAATCCCACTTCTATTCCATCTTTGTCAAAAATTGCTAAGATCAGGGTCAGTCATTGTGGGGGCTCATTTGAATGCACAAACCCATTATGAGGTTTCCTTCTAAGACACAATAGACCAAATACTCGAGAGTGGAGAGGTCAAATCATAGATGTTCCAAACATAGGAGACCTTGGTGTTGAGAATGGTACTCTTGAATGTTTACACTGTGAAGGACAACCATTTTGTCGCTCTCGATGCTTTGCAAAAATATATTACTGTGAGCCAGAAGATGTTGGATACACAAGATTGGCAATACATGTTGGTTACCATGATCATGATGTTTCTCCGGTTGAAGCAAGCGTCAAGTAGCAAATACACGAAAATTTGTACAAGAGAAAGTATTGGAGATGAAAAATATTGGAGCAAGAAAAGTTGAAAAAGAATTGGCAAAGGAAATAATTTCCCATCATCTCTTGTCCGTAAACAAGGTTCTTGATTGTCAATTGCATTCTCAGTGGGATATGTGAGAGAACCTCCTGTGCCAACTCCAAGGTTACATAAATCAAAGGAGATTAGTTTGGAGCTTTGTTTGGTGTTCATTTTGGAATAATTTTGTAGTTTGTTGAAGCCCGAAATTGCTAACATTTGCACATGCCATAATTGTTGTTAGGTTTTGAAGATGGATTCATGAGGCACTAGTTACATTGCAACCACGACAAGATTCATTAGATTGTATCATTTACTTGAAGGAACATGTAAGATATGATTTTTTCCAAGGGTGTCTGTTTCCTGGTCAGTCTTTGGTTGAGTCCCAGCCTTGCTATGTGATGAAAATGTCTTGTAAGGGTATAGGTTCGGGAGTCGATCTTGTTAATAGGATGCAACCTGGTAGTGATCTTGAAAAGGATTGGGTACATTTTGACCATGTTCGCAGAGTGCGTGGTTGGACAACAATGGCAGCTCATGTTTATGATCTAAGGTAGATCCATGGTTTCAGAGATGGATTCATGAGGCACTAGTTACATTGCAACCATGACAAGATTCATTAGATTGTATCATTTACTTGAAGGAACATGTAAGATATGATTTTTTCCAAGGGTGTCTGTTTCCTGGTCAGTCTTTGGTTGAGTCCTAGCCTTGCTATGTGATGAAAATGTCTTGTAAGGGTAGAGGTTCGGGATTCAATCTAGTCAATAGGATGCAACCTGGTAGTGATCTTGAAAAGGATTGGGTACATTTTGAACATGTTCGCAGAGTGCATGGTTGGACAACAATGGCAGCTCATGTTTATGATCCAAGGTAGATCCCATTTTTTGTTATGTATTATTGTGATATAATCAGAATTAAATTTGTTAGTGAAACAATGAGACCTTTGAATTGCAGTGTGAGAGAACTTTTGACAATGGCCACTTGCGAGTTTAAGAAAGAGGACACAGAGGCTCAGGTTCAATTTTGGAGAATGTAAAATGATGTTGTAAGAAAATGTGGAATTGCTGAGCCCAAATTCTTTGGGTTTATGGCTGATGAGGCACAAGCAAATTGGAGAGCAGTTCACAGTGTCTACAATGATGGCCCTAAGAATGTCATGGAGGCACGAGAGAGATCATGCATTTTCCATTGGGAACAAGGACTCTAGAGAATCACCAATAAGTATGTGTATTAAAGATTTAGAGAAACCCACTTGCAGCTATGCCGAGCATGGAGGGATGCACAAACGAGGGAAATTGCACAAGAGCAATCCCGAATCATTAGAACCTGGTGGAGAAATAACCATGTGAGTTCAAGTGACATTCCATTCTTAAATCAATGGATGTCATGGTGGGAGGATAGGATAGCTCATTGGGGTAACTTCATGGTACAAGTAAGTATTTTGAGTTAACTATATGATGAACTTTGCCTTCATTGCATTTGATGTTGAGTTTATTGGGTATAAAATTAATTCGTTACTTTGGATCAGATAATGGACACCGAAGCTCTGGCCACAATATTCCTCGAACAAATCTAGCAGAGTCAAAACATGGGAGTTGGTTGGCATCTGAAGGATACATAAGACAAATCTCCTTATATGATGCTTGTGTTGGGGACTTGGCATCTACATTGTTGTAGATAGCAAGCTGTGAACAACACGTCCAAGGACTGCATATTGGATCTGGTCCTTTGTTGGAGAACTTGCTTCAATGAATAGCCAATAGAAGATCAAGTTACATTAGCCCTCAGTAGGCAGTGAGAGTTGCAAAGTTTGCAGTGAATGCTACTAGGATAGAAGCAAATGATCCACACCTCGTGGGAGATGTGGAGATTGTGAGATAAAAGAAAAGGTTGGGTGAGCCCTCGAGCATTGATGACTCTCATCACCATGACTTTGAGTATGTGGTGTGTGCACGAAGAACCTTCTAGGCATCCACTAGAAGCGATTTTGAATCTCAAGAAAGGTTGGGCATGCAACCATCAACACCCAATGTTGAGAGTACAAGTCAAGCTAATGATCTGCACATGCAGGTGCATGAAGATGATGTTCATGATGTTTGCTGGGCCATTCGTAGGGTAGAGCGAGGAAGCAAGATGCATTGTCAAACATGGCTTTCAAGTATCACTCGCGCAAATGTGGAAAATTGATTAATGAGAATAGCTTACAAGAAAATCTAGCACCTAGTTTCGAGGGAAGAATGAACCATGCCCATGGTCAACGAGTGCAATTTTTTTGGTTTTGTGGGGATGATGTGACACATTCATGGATTCCAAGCAACAAGATTATTGGTGCTCCAATAGCTCTTGAAAAGTGGCCAGTGCAAGTAGGAGTATGTTTGACAAGTGTAGAAGTAAGGAAGCTACAAAGATCTGGGTTTCTTCTAGACGTTTTTGAGATTTCGGGAAACTTTGATGCAAATAACACACCTAGCGGGAATCAAATACCAAACCTCTCAGAAAAAGTGACTCCTACCTCTAGTCGTCTCGCAAGATGAAGCATAGGACAAGCATTTCAAAGGCAGCTATAGACCGCATTGAACACTCTTTGCATGTTGCAACTAATGTATATTCATCAAATAATGTTGTTTATCAATTTTTGGCATACCCCCCCCAAAATCAAGACCCCCATTGCAAAGAAAGGTAAGGAACACAAGTGCTTGTTCTTATGCTCATGAGACAACAAAATGCATGAAATAGGCAACCAATGGGGTCCTAATTTTGCTCTATGTATGTAAGTATGTATATATGTATGTATATACATACATATATATCTATATGTGTATATATGTGTGTGTGTGTGTGTGTGTATGTGTATATATGTGTGTGTGTGTGTGTGTGTGTGTGTGTGTGTGTGTATATATATATATATATATATATATATATATATATATATATGTACATATATATGTATATATATATGTATGTATATATATATGTATATATATATGTATGTATATATATATGTATATATATATGTATATATATATATATATATGTATGTATGTATATGTATATGTATATGTATATGTATATGTTGATGCATATATGTATATATTGATGCATACAATTTTGATATATGGTGAAAATGGACATGAAAACCTTCTAAATTGGCTCTTGTCGTTCGATTTGATATATGACATGATCCCATTTAGATTTGTAAGTCCAAAGATATGGGGTCCTACTTTTAGGGCCTGAATGCCTTAAATAGGCAACGTGTTAACGTGCTACCTATTTCATGCATTTAGGCCTCAAAAGTAGGACCCCATTGACAACACAATGGGGTCCTAGTTTTGAGTCCTAAATGCATGAAATAGATAGCGCGTTAACACGCTGCCTATTTTAGGCATTCAGGCCCTAAAAGTAGTACCTCGTATCTTTGGACTTGCATATCCAAATGGGGTCATGTCATATATCAAATCAAATGGCAAGATCCAATTTAGATGGTTTTCATGTCCATTTTCTCCATCAACTAAAAATATATTCATCAAATAATGTTGATCAATTTTTGGCATACCCCCCAAAATCAAGACCCCCATTGCAAAGAAAGGTAAAGAACACAAGTGCTTGTTCTTATGCTCATGAGACAACAAAATGCATGACATGGGAAACCAATGGGGTCTTACTTTTGATGTTTGTATGTATGTATGTATGTATATATATGCATGTACATACATACATACATACATACATACATACATATATATATATGTATGTATGTATGTATGTATGTATATGTTGATGCATATATGTATATATTGATGTATATATTGATGCATACAATTTTGATAGATGGAGAAAATGGACATGAAAATCATCTAAATTGGATCTTGCCGTTTGATTTAATATATGACATGACCCCATTTGGATTTGTAAGTCCAAAGATACGAGGTCCTACTTTTAGGACCTGAATGCCTGAAATAGGCAGCGCATTAACGCGTTGCCTATTTTAGGCATTCAGACCCTAAAAGTAGCACCCTGTATCTTTGGACTTGCATATCCGAATGGGGTCATGTCATATATCAAATCAAATGGCAAGATCTAATTTAGATGGTTTTCATGTCCATTTTCTCCATCAACTAAAACTATATTCATCAAATAATGTTGTTTATCAATTTTTAGCATACCCCCCCAAAATCAAGACCCCCATTGCAAAGAAAGGTAAGGAACACAAGTGCTTGTTCTTATGCTCATGAGACAATAAAATGCATGAAATAGGCAATCAATGGGGTCCTAATTTTGCTATATGTATGTATGTATATATGTATGTATATACATACATATATATGTATATGTGTATATATATATATGTGTGTGTGTGTGTGTGTGTGTGTTTGTGTGTGTGTGTGTGTGTGCGTATACACACACACACACATCTCTATATGTATATATATATATATATATATATATACATACATACATATGTATATATTGATGCATATATTGATGCATATCTTGATGTATATATTCATGCATATAGCTTTGATTAATGGAGAAAATAGGCATGAAAACAATCTAAATTGGCTGTTGCCATTCGATTTGATATAGGACATGATCCCATTGGGATTTGTAAGTCCAAAGATATGGGGTCCTCCTTTTAGGGCCTGAATTCCTGAAATAGGTAGCTTGTTAATGTGCTGCCTATTTCATGCATTTAGGCCTCAAAAGTAGGGCCTGATTTGGTCCTACATGGGGTCCTACTTTTGAGGCCTAAATGTATGAAATAGGCAGTGCATTGACACACTACCTATTTCAGGCATTCAAGCCCTAAAAGTAAGACCCCATATCTTTGGAATTACAAATCCAAATGGGGTCATGTCATACATCAAATCAAATGGCAAGAGCCAATTTAGATGTTTTCATGCCTATTTTATCTATTTAATAAAGCTATATGCATCAAATAATGTTGTTCATCAATTATTGGCATACACCCCCAAAATCAAGACCCCCATTGGAAAGAAAGGTAAGGAACACAAGTGCTTGTTCTTATGTTCAGGAGACATTAAAAAAGAGGCCTAGTAGCCCAAAAATGGCAGCGCATCAATGCACTATCATTTTTGGGTTGCCAGGTCTCTTTTTTGTTGTCTCATGAGCATACATATGGAGGCTATTATACAATATATCTAAGAAGTAGTTCTACAATTTGGATGCATTAAGAGCATTCATATAGCAAGGAAGAATATAATAATTGAATACATTTTTTTTTCAATACATATTGCTAGTGAGACTACCAAAAAGAGGCTGTACCCCTCATGATGTCTTTGGATACAGAATATGAGATTGCTTGATGCTTGGATTGCAGCTGGAAATGTTGCATGGGCAAAGCCACTATATGCCTCAAGTGTTGGAAATTGATGTATAGCTCAAGTGCTAGAATGTGCAAATCATGGCCAAAATCAAGACCCCTTAGAGATTCCATGAGGGCTATCCTTTTACTACTACATGCGTCACCTTTAGTCAAGGGTAGAACCATTCGTCATCATAGGCAGCAGGTTCATGGGATCCCATCCCATGATCCAAGGCATTATTCAAAGACAAAGTATTTTTTACCATTCCCGAATCGAGTTTGCCAATTCCTAATCTAATTGATTTCATTTACTAGACTTGCAATGCTTGCAAAGCCCTTGCTTAAGCTTGAATGAGCCTCTTGATTTTGGGGGTGTAATGGTCAAAAATGGCTTAACATGCCCAAAATCAAGAGGCTCATTCAAGCTTAAGCAAGGGCTTTGCAGGTCTTGTTTTTGGGTGGCAAAAGCACAAAAAATGACAGTGCATTAATGTGTTGCCATTCTTATGCTTCCCCCCTCCAAAAACAAGACCCCCAAGCTATTCATTGGAGACACCAAAATGAGGGGAAGGATGACGTGAGGATTAGAGGAGCTGGCCAATGAGGGGAGGGACAGCCATGGAATTGCCAGCAACAAGCATGATGCAAGGAGGTGAGAAGGCAAAGAAGCAAGGAGGTGAGGAAGCAAGGAGGCAAGGAGGCAAGAGGCAATCTTGAAGGGCAACAAGAGGGTGGAGGTGGCCGAAAGAGTAAGCAGGAAAGGGAGGGATGGAGATTGCTTGCACGAAATGCTTGGATTAATGCTACAAATGCCATTTTTTTGTGTGTGTTTTGCAGCATGAAATTTTTATGGCATTTTTCTTTTAAAAAATACAACATTGTTGTGATTAATTGTGCTACAAACAACTCAAGCCATAAAGCACCATGGATTAGTACAACAATATACATCACAAATGGATGCATACACTCATATACATCACCAATGGATGCATATAGTTATACTCACATCAATTTCCAATATTGTATTAGATGGACCCTTAGCATATATGTGTGCATAGAAGACCATTTCCTACATTGATCACTGATTTCATAGTTAAATTATTCCCTTTCTCACATTCTAACATGTGAAGATTTAATGTACCTGCATTATGGGCACATTATATTGCAGTTTATGTCTAACTTCTTTTATGAATGCATGATACTTGTATATGGTCAAAGAATGTATATTATCATTTTTGAATGACAACATTACTCTATGCTCCATTTTATCCTATGTTAGAAACTATGATCACTAGATATTACATAAATGTATTGCTCCATTATATCCTATACTAAAAACTATTTTGACCCAAATACATAATGCCAATTGAGGTTAGTACTTATGACAAGTGATGAAAACAATCTAATGGTATGAATGAGATCTTGTAAATTTTGGATATATAATATGGGTACTATGTTGATTGAGCTATTTTTCTAAGGGAATATTTTCAACTTAATTACTAAATACATACTTACAATGGTGACCTGATTCCCATCTATATGTATAATCAAGTTTTCTTTGTGTTAAAAAAAAAGCTTTTTCATAAGGTTAAAATTCGAATAGTATTTATATTTGTTTAAGACTACCCATTGAGCTGGCTCCTATCCTTATATTGAACATGATAATGTTCATAAAGATTTTATGAATACAAATAGATAGCATTGGCTCTCTTTTTAGTGGTTGGGAATGAACCCTAAAAGTACCCTAAAATGACTATGTATTCCCTTATTTGTAGCATGGAAGTGATCATGGTAGAGTGGCATAATCCCTATTTTGCTTTTTTCATAGGTTCTTTTGCTACTCATGGTTGGCGGATACACCACGGCATAGATCCGAATAGATATTTGGTTTTTTGCTTCAACTTGCTTGAATAGACTTTCCTTGATGATTGTTCGATTGTGCATGATGATGAGTGGTCACTGGCTTAACTGATGCATTAAGTGCAATGTTTTCCTTAAAGTTTTTCATACTACAGGATACGAGTTTGCTTATAGGGGTGGAAATAGAAGCTTGTTAACGCCTGGTGCATATTTTCTATTAGATGCAGTAGGGTACTAGTTACAGAGTGTCTTTGCCAATTATTTCACTTGAATCATGCTCCTCTTATGCTTGAGTTTGTGGTCACGTGTTGAGTTTAACATAATAGTCTATAGGATACTGGATGAGCACTCAACATAGTGGTTAGATGCATTCATTTCTAGTTCCGATAGAACTATCATTCAGACATTGGTCATAATAGAAGTATGGAGGGCTAAAATCCTTTTTTGGCTCCCTAAGTTTTTTAAAGCATGGTATTGTCCAGATTACATAGGTATTTTCACTAAGCAAAATTAATCCTTATGATGAAAATGTGTTTTTTTTCTTTTGACATAGTTAGTTTTGTTTCCATGTTTTTGGATCGAATGTATGGATGATCTTCTGCAAGCATAAAAGACATGATATGTATATGTAGCACATGATCATGTTTACATATTTTCAGTCATATATTCTACCTTGTGATCTATCATTATCTTACTATGTGGATGTTCGATCTGAGTAGTGTTTGCTTTTTTTATCGCAAATTTTATGTATTGTTGTGTCTCTACCTCTCCACAACGACTCAAATGTGATAGTATGGGGATGAAAGAGAAGTTAATTGTGAGTTTCAGGCATGCCTTCATTGTTGTAATATTTTTAATTTGCTTATGATCACATCAATTATTCCAATGATATTGAGAGGAATAAGATGTTGGATGAGGTTCTCACTCGCTTGAAACCTATTTAATCTTGCTTGCTTATTTGGGGCTGCTTGCTTTTCTCTGCTTGCTTTTTGGTAATCCTCGGTCAAATCCATGTCATCCATCATAAAGCCATAGTACCATGGGATAAAGAAAACTAGACTTGGGAAAACGAAAATTGCGCTCTGCTCCACCAAGGCCTAGGAGATTTCAAGGGAGATCAGCTGGAGAAGAAGACACCTTTCCCATACATGGTGATCTTGTAGATGTGGTCACCCTTTAGCTTCAAGCTCCAACCTGGATCCTTGTCATCACGGCCACCCTCTAGTTCCAAGCTTGTCTTGATCCAATCTCCAACCTTGGATCCTTGTGGGCATGAGGCCTACAATGTGGCCCACCAATGCTCTATCCTACAAAGGTTGAACTGCAATTTGCACTTGTTGCTTGTCATCTAGGGAGACAGAAGTCCAAATGGATGTGGGAGTCAAGGGAGCTACCGTAAGAGCACCTCTCAGCTGGACCAAGAGGTCACCACCAGGATTACAATCCCAAGAAGAAAAAGCTAAAGGCTACTTTGACTAAAGGCTACCAAGAAGAGGCAAGAGGAAGGATAAGGAAGGATAAAGAGGGGGCTCTACAAGTTGCATCCACCCCAACAAAAACCTCCTTGGGTTGGCAAAAAGTAGCCAGCAATAGAGGAGATGTTGCTAAGCATGTCAAGGACAAGCTCACAATACATTATTTCAAAGGGAAGACACTTGGTTTTACTAATGACCTTAAGGAGGAGCAGTCACAAAGAAGAGAGAGTATCTCCCAAGAATGATGAAGACAAGATTGTTTTTTTGGTATGTGTTTATAAGAATATGCTCACATTTCATGGCATCATCATGGATGATTTTTTCAATTAGTTTCGTAAAGAAGCTAAAATTTTATTGGTGTCAAAAGTTTGTATGCCCTGATCAAAGTAAAAATTTAAAAGATTCGCTAGGATTTGAAGATTTACAAAAAAAAATCAAAATTTTGTTAAGATTTACATTTTTACTTCAAAATTCAAAAGAAAATATATAGAGGTGTATTACATGTATCCTATCAGTATTTTAAAACTAAAAAAATGAGCTCCATAAACTTTTGCCAAGGTTTAACGTTAATATATAAGCAAAGCTTCAATAAAAACCTACATTGTGGGAATTATCAAACAAACCTACAATGCAAGAACATTTTAGAAAGTTTGGTGGTCACCATCTCTACATCCCCTTAACCTTGGAGGAGCACTTGGTGAATTTCTACACATTGTAGAGCATTGGCATATATTAACTGAGCACAAGTATCTCACAAACATCCTTTTGAAATATGTAGTTACTCTAAGGTTGAGAGTGGCTACTCTTCAAATACAAGGGGTGTGTACCTTCAAGGTTGCCAACTCCCTCACCCACCTTTCATCTTGTACATTTTTTGGGGGATTATTGTGTTGCACATATTGAGAGCATTATCTTCTTGCAAAATGAATATATTTCTCTCCTTCCTTTTGATTTTTTAGGATGCTTTGTTCACTCTTAATATTGGCAATCCTATGGGTTCAAAGATCCAACATATGCTTTATGATTGAAGGGCATGGACGATTTCAAGGGAATGAGAAAAAATTGAGTTTGAAAAAGTGAAAATGATTGCATGTGGGTATTCAAAGTTTTTACTAAATCCAATGAACATACTTGCTTGAATCATTCCAAAAAGTGAACGATTGCATATGGGGATTCATCTTTGGTGCAAGTTCAAAAAAGTGAGAGAATGGCACAAAAAATGGAAGTTTGTGTCATGATCATCAAACGACCGGTCATCTGAAAACTTTGATGGCTCTTGAATCACATAGTAAGCCCACAAAACCTCTTATTGCTTTGATGAGTCTCTTAATGCACTATGACCTTGCCTCCTTGGCATACCCTTTCAATTTGGTCTCTTTCATTTCTATGTTCCTCTTGAAAATAGTCTGATGTTTCCTCCAGATGGCTCTCTTCCTCTTCCAAAATTGCTTCTCGCATAGGCAAAGCTCCTCTCTTTTCCATTTGCCTCTCCATATGTAATCAATTCTTTCATGCCACTGATGAGAAATCCCCCCTCCTCCAAAACTATTATGAATCATTTGAGACACAAAGGCTGATTAAACCTGTTTCACTTGGGTTTTAAAGTACAAGAACCCCTTTTTGCCATCTTCAACTTGTAACACCATATTAGTAATTTTGGGAAAATCTCGATATTTTGAGAAAACAAAATGGGAGAGAGAGAACAATATAGTCTCCTATTTTAGGATCCCTTCCTCATGTATTTGGCCCATGTTCATCTTGGCTTAACATCCTCTTTTTCCACACCCTCTATTGGGCACTCATGACATCTGTGGGGATGCCAATCTCTTTGGTCTAATATTGTTTTGGAGAATGACATTGTTTATTTAAAATTTTAATTAATTTCTATAATCTCTTGTTTTATTAAGTAACTTTGGTTTTCAAATTGTTGCTCAAAATTAGAGAATTTATGCATTGTTTCTTAATTTTTGGAATTAAAAATAGGAACTAAAATTATTTATCTCAATAATTTCATTTAATTGATAAATTAAGTGAGTCTCATATGTTTCACTAATTTTGTTAATGAACTATAATTTTTTGTGTGAACTCTCAAATTTTGTTCAATTGCAACACTATACAAGTCACTTAAAAATATTTAGTATTTAATTTTGACAGTGAAAATGAGAAAACATATTGCATACTAGAGAGTTAACTTTATTGAATTCTCACCATATTATTATAGCTGGTGTAAATTAATTTTGTTTAAAATAGTGCCCCTGACTTAGGCTAAGCTTGCCATTCATCAAAATAATGTCAAGTGTTATATATTCAAACACATTACATACAAAAAAATAATGAGATTTCACTACTCAGCAGAGCTAGATTTCAAAGTGAAAATGCCTTAATAAGACCATTATTAAACTTTACCTCAATCCACATTATTGTCAATTATCTCATCAGCCTGTTATAGGTTGCTTCTACTTTCTCACGCATAGTAGGTGGAATTTTGATGTTCTTAGGCTTCTTTCCCCCTTTTGGTGTCCAACTCCATAGTATTGACTCTTCTTACTTTCAATGCATAGGATCCTTGTCATTGCACATCCAAAACTTCTCCCAGCAATTTGCAAATACTTCTTCATTCTCCTTATGTGGACATGGTTCCCAATATTGTATCAATACCATGTTATATTTTTTCAGAGGCAATGTTGGTTTCAATGACATGGATACACGTGAAGACCCATTTTGCACACCCTGACATAAAGTGCTGGCATCACTATTGATTATAGTACCACGTGCAACAATAGTGCCACTAATGCTAAGTTTCACAAAATGTTCAAGTTTGTAAAATTATTCTCTTATACATTTGAGCATACTCTCTCTCTCTCTCTCACACACACACACATTTTATTTGCATGTTTAGGTTGGTCCAATCTAGGCTCTAATGCTTGATAGAAGAGCATGAAAGGCCAAGATTGGTTTTAAAACTGATATGAGCCTCTCATGCTTAGTGGAGTACAAAGGATAAGATCATTTTTAAAATCAAACTTAGCCTCTTAGACTTTCATGCTCCATGAAGGACTAGAACCTAGGATCAATTTTAAAACCAAACTTACCATTGCATACTCTTAGGAGGATGATGAGATGCTAAGATCAGTATAAAAATAGATCTTAATCTCTGATCCTCCATAGAGTGGAGAGATAATGGACCTTAGTAATTCTATGCTCCCCTTTTGGTCTTCACATTGCACTCCATTCTATTGCAAGTGCTATCGAGCCCTTTGGTTTCCTGCTCCTCCATAACCAAGCATACACTTTTGTAATTATGGCTGACATAACATTCCCTTCCCCTTAAGAATGGTTAACATCCTCAAAAACAACATTGGGAAACTTCCTCTGGAGATGGCTTACCCTTTCCCCTATTGAACTATTTTCATATCTATCTTTCCACTTAACCAGACATTCTTGCCATATTGTATGTCGTGTTCTTTTTTCTTGTCTATCTAAAATTCTTTTTGGTTCATGTGGTAAGGGTTGGAGCAAGGTAAGGTGTCCAAAATAGTTGTATCCTAGACACGAGTTATGAAAGCACAAAAAGGACAAAAGCAAAGGATATTTTTTAAAAGAAGTTCTGCTATGTGCAACCAGAACGTGGGCATCTACTGTAGCTACAAACCATGTCAATGGGACCCACCTTTTCTCAGTTCTCCCGCGGTGTTTTTGTTTGTCTCATAATTTGAATCTGCTACAATCATTACATCTTATCTCTCTTGTTATCTCTTTGAACCTCGACGTTAGTCTTCTACGCTTCTTATCTGCACATCCTCTTCTCTGCCCAAGCACAATATGGAACCACCCATCAATCTTCCCTCCTGCAACCAACCATGGCCCCGTTGATGAGGTATGCATAGTTTCTAATATGTAATGTGGAAGATTTTATGGTATTCTCCCCTCTCTCCCACTCTTCTACATCTATTCTTGCCTATACATCTATAACTCACATGGTTTAACCTGGCAATGTTCTAATGTATACTGGTCATTGCAATCAGAGCCAAGTTGTCCAAGATATCTCGCCAGAATCATAGATTATACAAAAATATGAAGCTGATAGGAGACGGGAGTGAAGGAAAAGAAAACTAGCAGCACAAACCAATGACCTTTCAATGGATGTTGAGCAAAGAAGAAAAGACTGCAGGCAAATAGTCAATAGAATTTTGCAATTGTCACTTGCTTTTGGTAGGAGAGACAAGTTAGAATTCATTCAATCAGTGATGAATGATGAAATCATTTTGAAATGTCTTGGTGACCAATATGTTGATAATTTCACACTTCTATCACAGCATTAAAGAGGTCCTTACAAGAATTGAAGAATCCCTAATCAGATACAGAATTGTTCATGAAGCGAAGCATGCAAATCATGGTAGTGGCATCATTAAATGAGGATGAAATTTCTATTCCAAGAGCTTCAAGAGTGCTGAACATACACCCTAGGAATTTATACTCACCACCACTTAACGAGTTTTCAAATGATGAGGATGGAAGAAAGTTGTCTTTCGATCTTTGCAAACAAAAATCCTGTAATGATGCATTGAGCTTTGAAGTAAGGGAACTCGTCATCAAATTTTGGATAGAACAAACAACGGTGACACCAAACAAGGACATTTTTCGTCATCGAATTACAAAAAATGAATATGAGAAGCACCCACTACATTTCCTTGATGATTCCTAGGTAAGATCAGTTTCTATACATATTGTTTGTTGTGAGTTGTGGCTTGCTCTATAGCAGTTTTTAAAATGCTTCTTGGGAAGAAATGGTGCATTAATGTGTTATATGGATAGCATGTATATAGGTCTCCTACATACCAATAAAATGGGTTGTAAATAAATACTTCAGAGCATACACAATCTGCCACATAGCATGCATAGTGTGTTGTTTAGCATACTAGGGCACTATACAATCAGTGTACTATTCATAGCACAGACAACATGAGGCACATAGCATACATGGTGTGCTATATGCCAAACATTATACATGGTGTGCTATATGCCATGTCTATGTGTAATGAAATTGTCTACTTTATATCTAATTTTATTGTTCAAATAGCACAAAAGTGTGCTATATAACATACATATTTCCACATCTATGTGTACACTCAAACAGTGTGCTACATGGCATATTCCATGGGGTGTATAGCACATAAAATGTGCTATATAGCAAACCTAGTGTGCCACAACTATGTATACTACTAAAACTGTGTGCTATATCGATGATTATGAGGTTTGAATAGCTCATTGTTTGTGCTCTATGGCATGAAAAGTTCCACAGCTTTGTCTATGTGATACATAGCATATTTTGTAGGTTGTATAGCACACACAATTTGCTACATAGAATACCTAGTGTGCCACGACTATGTATACTCAAACTATGTGCTATATTGTTGCTATTGTGGCTTGAATAGCACAAAATGTGAGCTATATAGCATGCAAAGTTCCACATCTTTGTCTATGTGCTACATAGCATATTCTATGGGGTGTATAGCACACACAATGTGCTATATAGTAGACTTGGTGTGCCACGACTATGTATACTATTAAAACTGTGTGCTATATAGCTGACTTAGTGGTTTGAACAGCTCACTATTTGAGCTATATGGCATGAAAAGTTCCACAGATTTGTCTGTGTGCTACATAGCATATTTTGTGGGCTGTATAGCACACACAATTTGCTATATAGCATACCTAGTGTGCCACAACTATGTATACTCAAACTATGTGCTATATAGTTGCTACTCTGGTTTGAATAGCACAAATAGTGAGCTATATAGCATGCAAAGTTCCACATCTTTGTCTATGTGCTACATAGCATATTCTGTGGGGTGTATAGCACACACAATATGCTATATACTAGACCTATGTGCCACGACTATGTATACTATTAAAACTATGTGCTATATAGCTAATTCCATGGTTTGAATATCTCACTGTTTGAGCTATATGGCATGAAAATCTCCACAGCTTTGTCTGTGGACTACATAGCATATTATGTGGGCTATATATAGCACACACAATTTGCTATATAGCATACCTAGTGTGCCATGACTATGTATACTCAAACTATGTGCTTATAGTTGCTACTGTGGTTTGAATAGCACAAACAGTGAGCTATATAGAATGCAAAGTTCCACATCTTTGTCTATGTACTACATAGCATATTCTGTGGGCTGTATAGCACACACAATGTGCTAATAGTATACCTGGTGTGCCACGACTATGTATACTCAAACTATGTGCTATATAGCTAATTCTATGGGTTGAATAGAAGAAACAGTGAGCTATATAGCATGCAAAGTTCCACATCTTTGTCTATGTGCTACATAGCACATTCTATCGGCTGTATAGCACACAATGTGCTATGTAGATATCTTGTGTGACATGACTATGTATACCCAAACTATCTACTATATAGCATTCATGGTGTGCCATGACTATATATACTCAAACTATGTGCTATATAGTTGATCCCATGCTTGTAATAGTGCAAATAGTGAGCTATATAGCATACATAGTTCCACATAGCATATATACTAAAATTGTGTGCTATATAGTTGATTCTGTGCTTGGAATAGCACAAACAATGAGCTACATAGCATGCATAGCTCCACATTTTTATTTGTGTGCTACATAGCATATTACACTACCCACTGTCCTAAAGTATTTGTCTCCTCTTCACTATGTTGGGCATGTTCATCTTTGTCTCCTCATTTTCCCTATTGTCTATAGTTCCAATCCTCATGGCACATGAAAAGAAATCCCCAATCTAGCCACAATGGCAAATTGCCTATGTTGTGTGCTAGCCTTTTATGAAATTGTAGATCTTTCCAGTACACTTCGGCAGCCAAGGAACAAGATCAAGAGGAAGAGAGGATTACAAAGAATATTAATATCTCCTAATTGTATGGGAGATATATATAATTTCATGGAAGGCTATATAGTGGGTTTCTTTTCATGTGTTGAAGATGTAGACTATCATATCCTACTTAATGCTAGTTAGGACCTAAAGTATGATGTTAGCGACTTGCACAAATAATGTTGTATAGTGCATACATGTTGTGGCCCATCTTTGTGTATTGAAATTGTCTACTATGTTACTGTGCCACATAACATACACATTTTTCTCTTTTCTTGTCCATGTAGACAGACTTCTTCAGGACAGAGACAATTTTGCAGTGAATGTTGAGGAGGAAAACAACAAGGGTGTAGACTTCTTCATTATGAAATGTAGCCATGCAAAGCAAATAGCCATAGGAAAGTGCTTACAGACAAGTGGGGCACTAATTGTGGCAGGGGCTCACACTATGTTACTGGATGGTACTATGAACAATGTAGTGACCATCAATATTGTTTGCTCGAAAACAAGCCAGCCACCATTATCTTTTCTCATCTTGTTAGAGCCATGAAATTTGACATGGAATTGGTGGATCCCAAAAGTAACAGATACTACCTATCCTTGCAGGTACATGAATCGATCTACAATACAACATATGATAGTAATACTTAGCATCTCAAAGAATATGATAGTACTAAATAGCATATGACAGAAGTACCAAAATAGTACTAAATAGTATTGAGTAGCATATGGCAGTGGTACATAGCATCTGAGAGTATGAGAATAGTACTGAGAGGGTACTAAATAGTGCTGAGTAGCATATGACATTGGTACATAGCATTTGAGAGTATGAGAATCTAGAGAGTACTAAATTATAGTACTGAGAGTAGTATGTGATAGTGCTACATAGCATCTAGGAGTATGACAGTAGTACTAAATATCATATGACAGTAACCTTAATAGTGTTAAATAGTACTAAATAAAACTAGCATATGATAGTCCTACTTAGTATCTGAGAGTGGTAACTAGCATATATCAATTGGGTACTAAACAATACTAAATAGTACTAGTACTCATAATATGTATCAAAAAGTAGCGATAGTAGCTTATATTATAGTGATAGTTTAATGTTGTTTAGTACTAAATAGTACTAATAATGCTAGTACTCATCAAGTAGAGGATGATGCACCTCCATAAAATAAGGGCTATGTACCTTTGTAAGCTCCAAGTAGTGGGGAGGATGTCATGCATACTGATTTGGGCTAACCCTCCGCTTGCAAACATCCTTCTTGTTTGGGGACACCCTAGTATTGTCTCTCTAGAAGTCAATGACAAAATTAATTACCTTAGAACTCAGGCAATCTTGCTTGTGCCTCCGACTTCCATCAGCCCATTTGAAATTTTCTCCTTTTATGTTGACACAATGCATCTTCAAATTGCATGGTTGAATACCAAGGGCTTTAGCCAATTTGATGTCACTAAATTGTTTTGCTGCTGATGTGTTGGCAATCATGTGGAGTGTAGCTCTCTTTGTGAATATAGATAACATAGCACTTTGCACTCCCTTGACAACACTCAGTGACGTCTTCAAGTTATCAACAATCGCAGTTGATATTGACTCCTTTAGAAATTATGTCTCATTCACAACCTCTTTCATGTCTAGATGTTGTATAATCCTAGTCAAAATGTCTTTCCTTATGCTCAAGTCAAGTTTTTTGGTCAGTTGTTTGAAATGTTGCATAGTTGCCAAGGTCATGTGTCACATGCTTTGTTCGGATACCATTACTAGAGATGAGCAGGACTCGTCTACTTAGCAGAAGTGTGTTAGATGCTAGTCTAATGGGATGATAATGATGTCAGAATCCATTGCATTTGAAGTCAAATCATCCATCTTGCACACAACCTTGAATGGCTACACTTCAATGATCTATCTTGCACACAAATGAGGGATTGAGAGGCTAATATCGACAGCTTAATGAATGATGACACCAAGTATTAATGAACTAATACAAGCATGCTTGGTGAAGAAATATTACATATTGGAAAGAGAATATTGCATTTGATGGACCTTCTAGCATTGCTTTCGGATCACATAAAACAATAAGAATTAGTGTTCTTCCCCTATGTGTGTGAGAGAGAGCTTAAGAGAGGGAGAGTGTTTATGTTCCATCTCTTCTACTCAATGCACAAACAACCAAAAAAAATAACAGAGTCAATGTAAAAAAAACCAACAATATTGTCATCCTCCAATTTCATTGCTCTTCTTTTCTGAAGACAACCATCCATACAATAGCTCTAAACTTATCTTAGTCTACATGATCATAAGGTCAATCAACATGAACAGGAGCATTACTCCCAAAGTCTAGTAAAATAGGAGAGTCTACAACTCGGCACATGGATATCCTTAAAGAAAAAATACCAACCAATCCCTTATTGCAAACCAGAATTTTTCGGCTTCTTATATTAAATTATGGGTTCAACATGTTTGGGCACAAGGAAGAAAGTGTTTTAATCATCATGCAACATAATCATTATATCAAATAGTCAAATAGGGCGCAACCAATTCAATGCTATATAGCACATATACTAACTGATTTGTTGCTATATAGCTGATTTATTGACAAATAGTAACCAATTTTATGCTATATGGCAGTGGCAATAACTGATTCAGTGTTATCTAGAAGATATACTAACTATTTTGGTGCCATATAGATGATCTATTGACAGATAGTAACTGATTTAGTACTATAGCACACACAGTAACTTTTATTAATGTGAAAGAGAACTCATACAACTACAATCTACTTTACAGCATAGACAAACATCAGAAGATAACAATTGAATATATGTTTAATTACAAAAAAATATTTGGTAGGTACATTTGTCTTACAAAAGTTCTAGCTCCTTCACAATATATTTTTTTGCATCATGTGAACCATAATATATGTACAAGACTAATGATGAGAGTGCCCCTCATGCTGTGTACTCATAAAATGGTGGTAATATTGCTCTTTGGTCATGGATACCTCATCCTTTGGATTACTTAACTTGTTTATTTTACAAAAGTTTTTGCAGTCATGTGCACTATTCCATAGCCAACCAGTATATCAACATTTTTGTGAGATAAAAGGAATCCTAATGATTGTCCTCAAGATCAAAAATCTCAAGACAAATGCATACATAAGGGTCATTCAGGATGGACTTGTACCGCATGTCATAAACAAGCAATGTGTTGTTAGGGAACCTCCAAATGTATTCAAGATTCTTGAAGAAAATGGGTTTTTGTGAGTAACTTTAGGAACCCCAGGCACATCCCCAAACTAAAATGGTGCCTCTGTGCATTCTTCTTGGCATAGCTCCTGCTAACTATAAATTCCTTCTCTTGCACAAGTTAGGAAATGCCTGTCGCATTGTATTTTCCATATTGTGGTAGGTGCAACTACTCTAAAGAATTAAGCTAAACATATTTGAACATGCCTTAAGGAACCATTCAACATCATTTCGCACCATGAAAACCTCATTTGGCTTATCTCGTAGTAATTTGAAATTATGAGGATGCTCAATATTGGGGTAGCATGTCCCCCTATAAATCTTGTATCTTTTTAGCAATACTCCATTCATGTCCAAAACCATTAGTTTTGTTTTTATACCCTTAGGGACATGTATTGTTTGTGCATAACCCTTATTTGTTCTTCATGATGGATTACATGCCATTCAGGCCTCCACAATAACAACCTATTATGCCTTGCCTTGCCCTATGCATCATGTTCATTCTCAACATCAGCTGATGCCGCCATTGAATCATCCTATACATCAGCAGGGTATGCTTCTGCATCAACCTATGAATCTTTCTCAATATGAGTCGGTGAATCCTTTTGTGCATCAGCAGGGTATGCTTTTGCATTAGTAGGGTATTGTGACATGAAGTTGGGGGTAATAAACTTCACACACCTCTTCACTTCCTACTACTTTCAAACTCTTTATCACTAGGAAAGGGACATTAAAAAGAAGCTTTTATACCAAGAGACCACACCATACTATCCTCCCTTAGATGAGAATGAAGATGGTAACATCCCAAGTGATGTTGTACTCAAGCATAGGGAGAAGGAAAGGATCAGCGGAGGCCATAATCTCAGCAAGCCAGTCTGTGCCAAAGAGAAGAGCGATACATTGGTGAAAGGAGATCTTGTGGCTCAACATGACATGAATTGATATATATTGAGGAGTTTGAAGGGGCTGATTGGGTCGGATGGGTAGGTTCTAGGGAAACATTGCACCTCCTTCGTAGATACCTTTACAATTAGCTCAAAACACTTTGCAAATTGTCATTAAACACAGAGGCCTATAACTTTCAGTAGAGACATGATATCAAATATTCAAACACATATCAAGATGTGCCTTGAAATGGGCTTCACTCTGATATAAGTTTCATAAGAAACAGAGAAGCGGTCGGAAAGATATGGGCAGTTTACTGGGCATGGGTAAAAACTGTCTCCATGATTAGACTTCATCAACGATCCAAGTTCCATAGAGGTTGCCTAGGAGAGAAGGAAGAGCTCCCTTACTGACTTAGGAAATAGATAAACCATGTATGTGCAATGGGCAACCGAATAGACAACACTTTTGTGCACTTTGGAAGAGAAAACAATGGAAAAAGGGAAGAGACACTCAAGAGAGAGAACTTGAAGTGACCTTCATTACCAATAGAGTGAGACTCCACTCCAATGCAACTCAAAATACTATAAACACAAGGGAGAAGAAGAGGTTTCATACATACAAGAGGGAGCGAAAGCTCCAAGACTACTCATAGAGAGAGAATAAACTAAAGAGAGATGGACTCAAGAGTCTACATAAGAGAATATCTACAAGAGGGAGAGAAGGCTCATAGAAGAGGCTTGAGGAGACTAGAGCTACAGCAACATGAGGCCTAATGTTGGAAGAGATGTTGAACAGGGGAGAGGAGGGCTCCTTTTATAGAGATTTTGTCACCCTCCTTTACCCAGTTACAATTGCTGCCTGTAGATTTCTTTACCCATTAATCACATAAGCCCATATGTCACCATCCATGTCCTTTTTGGCTACTCTTGCCATGTGTCCCATCAAAAGATGCTCAAGACTCAAAATATTGAGAAAGTCAAGAGTCTCCCCACATGGAGCCCATAGGGACTCTCTCTTTTCCATATGTCTACATCCTCCTTATTCCACATAGGAATTCTAGAAGGATTCTTCTTGACTCCACACTCCTCCACATGCCTTCCACACGCTTGGCATGTGATCTCTCTTATATTATTGGAACACATGGACATGAGCCCACCTCTTTATATGACTCACTCTTCATATTTTCTAAAAACCCCATAATATCCCATACACAAATAACTCTCACCCCATACCAAGGTATTTATCATTCATACACATGGTATTTACAATGATCCATTCCACTCATCCTCTCAATTCCATACAATATCTTAAAAAATAGAAATAAGTGAGAGCTGCTATGCTATCACTTTATACTCAAACTCTTATCAAACATAGAAGAAAAAAATACCAATGCCAAATTAAAAAAATATCAATTTTTGGCATCACATCTTTCCCCCCCAACAGATCCTCTCTAGTAATAGAGAGGGTCTGCTGGCTCTCAAGGTGGTCGAGCATAGAAGAATTTAAGGCGATACTCATTGGTGCATCTGGGTATCACCATGCCATCAACATCCTCAAAATGATAGGTTCCATTGGTGAACTTCTTCATGACTCAATATGGTCCCTCCCATCGGCCGATAAACTTTTTGTCTAGCCGCTTGTCCAAATGGCTATCAAATCTCATGACCGAATCTCCTTCTGCAATATCTTTCTTCTTGCGTAATTTGGTGTCAAAACAGGCCTTGCGCCTTTTTTGAGAAGCTTCCAAGTTTTGTAAGGCCTATAATCTGCATTCATCCAAGGCTTCTAGCGGTACCAGGCATTGAGCATAGGCATCCTCCTATCCTTCTTTCCTTGCAACAGTAGTGTGAAGACTATGTATCTCCAATTCAATGCGCAAAATGGCTTCTATTCCATACACTAGTTGGAATGGTGTAAACCCAATAGCTAGCTTGTGTGTGAGTCTGTAAGCCCATAAAACTTCTGCCAACTGCCTATCCCAATGCCTTTTCTTGGTGTCTACAAGCTTTCCCATTGAATTGCACAATAATCCTTTTTTTTTCTCAGCCAAGCCATTACATTGGGGATAGTATGGTATGGACATGCTATAATTTATCTTTAGCTTATGCATCACATCTTCAATTAGTTCATTTTTAAAAGAGGTTCCTCCATTAGTGAGAATTTCCAAAGGACAACCAAAACGTGAACAAATTTGATCAAAGAGAAATTTTGCAACTGTGCTTGCCTTGCTATTGACTATGGCCTTGGCCTCTGCCCAACAAGTTGCATAATCTGTGGCCACCAATAAATAATGCTTGCCCTGAGATGATCGAGGGAGTGGGCCCACAAAGTCCAACCCGAACCTCTCAAATGGTCCCATATGCTAAAATAGGCTTCAAGAGCCCAGGAATCAACTGTCGCCTTCCAAACTTTTGGCATACTTTACAACTTTGACACCATTCATATACATCCTTATGGAGGCGTGGCCAAAAGTAACTTGCATTAAGAATTCTCCTAGATATGCTTGCTGAAGAAAAATGACCAGAGCATTCATGACACATTTCTAGGATTCTCCTAGTCTCCATGGGATGGACCACCCCATGGAGCACCTTATCTTTTCCCAATTTATAAAGAATGTCATCAACAATAGTATAGGGACAAGCCTTCCTTACCAATCTCTGCTTCTATTGTGGAGTTAACCCTTGAGGAAACATGCCTTCTTCCACATATTGTTGAACATCTTGTAGTTCTAGCCATCCAGTGTCTACCAAAGAAACCACCCCCCAGTCTTGTGCTTCATCAATCCTAGCTAAGGCCATCTTTAACTTCTCCATGTGATCTATGTGCCGAGAATAAATGCAAAAATCATCCAAAAACACCCTTATGAACCTTCCCAAGTAAGGCTCAAGGACTTGACTCATGAACCTTTGAAATGTAGCTGGTGCATTGGTCAACCCGAAAGGCATGACTCTATAAGCAAAAACTCCCCAAGGTGCGACAAATGATGTCTTCTTTTGATCTTCCTCCCGAATACAAATTCGAAAGTACCCAGAATACCCATCACATACAGAATACATCTCATGCCCTACTACTTGGTCGAGTATTTCATCTTGGAATGGCAAAGGAAAATGATCCCTCTTAGTGCATGCATTCAAAGGATGAAAGTCCACACAAACCCACCACTTATTTCCTTTCTTTGGTGTGACAACTACAGGAGAAGGTTTTGAAACCTTAGATTTATGCCACATGGCAGTCGATAAGTGTTGACTCCCATTTCTCACTCATCGGTTGGGATTTTGGAGTTCTGGCAGAAGAGAGATATTTGCATATTTTCTTGCTGAGTCCGATTATGCAATGGTGCCCATGTTTTGAAGCATCTCAGGTTCTATTTTCAGGAGCGCTCATTATCGTGGGACTATGATTTCTTGAGCATACCTTATGCAGATCACTCTGGTTGCAGTTTGAGTAGTGTGCGCTCATTCGTGGTATGCATTGGGTTGCAATGGATGATTTATAGGCCGTTTGGATGCATTGCGGTCCTTGTTGGATGCGCTGATAGGCCTAAATTGCCTTGTGGGATGCTATTTTTTATGGACGCTTTGCACATGGATGCTATTTTATGCTGAGGGACAGCTTTGACACATTGCTGGTGATGCACTAATAGTGCTATGCTCTCTTGGATGAGATATTATTGATGCATATGCCAGTGGATAGTGTTTATGCTTGAGTCATTTGGCACTTATTGGCATTTTCTTTTGGGCCAGATTTGCTCATATGGATGCATAGTATATGCACATGAGTCAGATGCATCTTTTGATGCTTTGAGCTTTGGTGATATTTCACTCTATTGTGTCATACACATTTGGGTGCACTTGGTATTTGGTGTGATTCTCTCTTGCAGGTACTAGCATTTGGGATTTTGTTTCATTTGCATCATGGCATCCTCTTCCATGTCTGAAAAGGAGTTTTTCAGCATTAAAAAGTTTGATGGGACAAACTTTTCTTTGTGGAAAGAACAAATAAGGGATGTGCTTATTCAAAAGAAGCAGATTAAACCCTTGGCAGGTATTGAAGCTAAGCCTGCAGATATGTCTGAGGATGATTGGAATGAGTTGGATGCATTAGCAAAGTCTACTATTAGACTTCATCTTGCAAAGTCAGTTTATTTCACAGTAGTAAAATGAGCAGACTACGGAAGATTTGTGGAAGAAACTGTGTGCCACTTATGAGAAGGAAACTTTCTTTGGTGTTACCTCTTTCTTTAGTGCCTCAGCTTAGATCACCCCCAATCGCCTTAAGCGTTACACAACTAGCTTGCTTTCTGGCTTCAACTCAATCTTGTGCTCCACAAGAGAGACTGGTCAAACCTGTGTATAGCTTGTTGCAAAGAGATATGGGAAATCATCTAGCATATCCAACTACTGGAGCTTCTCATTACCTGGTAGAGAATCACCAAGAAACTCTTCTTTGCATTGGCGTCGTTTAGTGTGCTCCACATCCTCCACATGAAGTGTCTTTTACAGGATCTTCTTGTACCACCAGCTTGTTCCCTCCTGACCCATCCTGATCAGCACCAAGACAAAGACCAAAGGCCACTCCTTCCACCTCACCCTTTGAGCTGGACTCCTTGGAGCTACACCCTGTCTCTTCTTCTTCATCGGTTAGAGCTTGAACTCTCTAATGTTGAAGACTCCTCCTTGACAACTTCCTTTTTGCACCTTCTAATGTTGTAGCACACCTTCTTATCATTTCCCTACAAAATTAATTCTCTAGTATCCCACTTTTGAACAGCCTTCACCTTGCATAGCCAAGGCCTTCCCAAAATCAATGGATAGGCACATGCATCTGGCTTGGTAGGGATCACCTGAAAAGTAGTCGGCACAAAAATTCCACACACATCCACTTCTAGATTCTTCACAACTCCCAAGGTTTTTACCCTAGTATTGTCAGCCAATTTGATGCAATAAGGAGAGATAGTACTAGAGTATCAGCATCTATCATGGTCTTCTCACTCATGACATTAATCAATGCACCTCCATCAATGTAAACATTAGAAATCACTTGACCATCAATCATCACATCAACCACAGGTACAAGGGATGAGGGAAGAGAGGTATTGATGGCTAAACGGGGGCATGGTAAAGCAAAAGAAGAAGAAGAAAGCAAGGAAGAAGTAGATGAGGAACATCAGGAAGAGGAATGCCATATTAAGAAAAAGAAGGCATCTAGAAGGAGAATTAGCCAGTCAGACTTTCCTTTAGGACAAGGCATTAGAAGCTATAACTTGTTGTCCGACCTTAAAGAAAAGGAAGCTCATATCACCTTTGGTCAATTACTTGCTTTGTCTCCAAAACTATGGAAGGAATGTGGAAAGCTAGCAAGCACAAGAGTATGAAAGAAGAAAAAGAAGAAAAGTACCATTCCTATTATTCAAAAGGTAGATATAGAGGTTCGTGATGATCTAACAAGGATACTTGTTTTTCTTCTTTCTTTCTCAATCTAGGACACTCGAGGCGATAGTGACGTTTTTCATTACATTCATAGCAAGTGACCCCACTCTTATCTCGAGGCCTATCTTCACCCTTTGGTGCTCTAGGTTGTCGTGCATTAACCAAATGCAATTTCAAATCAGCAAATTCTACCATCAATTGGGAGATATTATGATCTAACTCAGAGTACTTTGGTACCTAAGGAGTGCCCATTACCTCCACCTTAGAAGTTGAAGCTGTTGAAGACACAAAAAAGGATTTGATCTTTAGAGAAGCTTCTTTCTTGGTCGCAATGCGAAGTGCCTCCACGTATGTTGTTGGATATTTACTCATTACTTTTGAGCGAAGACGAGGCTCCAAAGCCATAACAAATTTGCTCATCTTTAAGTGATCCATCCCTATGAGACTTTAAGGGGACAATGATGCAGATGTCACAGCTCGCAAAGCTGCCCTTTCATACTTTGTCCATAAAGTTTCATATCGGATTGCCAATGCAGAGGTCATCTCACCCTCTCCTTGTGATAGAAGCGGTCCAACTGCAACATCAAAGCATTTGGCGACTCCAATGCTCCAAATCTCTACTTTATTGCAGCCACCACTTGGTCCCAGTCCTCCTTGGTAGAGTCTGGCAAGGCCTCATGCCAACTCAAAGCTACACCTTCAAGAAAATCAGGAAAAATCTCCGCTTGATCCTTCATGGACCATCTATAAGCCTACTTATATAGATTTCCCATCCCCATGATCGGCGAGATACGGGTATGGTGACAATCAATGCGGTAATTCGATGGCGGTGGTCGATGGGATGTGACCAAAATTGCGATCAACGTGATACGTTGATGACAAGTGATGCGCTCTAGAATGGTGACGAGCGGTGGTGTCTTTCCTTGGCATCGACTGGTAGGATGTTGGGATCATGACAGGCGGCGTGATACTTCATTAGCGATGATCAACATGATTTGTTGATGGTGACGATCGATGGGATGTTGGGATCGCAAGATGGTCGGTGGGATGTCAGGATGGCGATGGTCGACAGGATGTTGGGATGGCGATGGTCGACGGGATGTTGGCATCACAACGGTCAGTGGGATACCATTATGGCAACGATCGGCGAGATACTGACTGTGTAAAAGAGTAAAAGAAAGAGAGAGTGGTATGTGGGAGGGGAAAAAGGGTGAGTGAGTAGAGTGTACTTGTGTGGTGTGGGTGTGATTGTGAGGTCAGCATGCAAGATTATGAACAGAGCTGTTCACTGATGTATACAGGCTTTTCTTCTTCTCCATCCAAGGCAAGATTTAGTTTCCTTATCTTGGATGGTCCTTCATACATTGGGGTATCCTCAATATTATTTCTTTCTGTGAGCTCTGATTTCCTGATTGGCTTGGGCATTTCTATTGTTGCTTCTCCCCTAGTGTAGTTTTTGAAGTAATCGGGAACTTTCCTTAGGCTTTCATGGCACTTTAACGTGCTTGCTTAGCTCTGCTAGCTCCACTAGATGTGGTGGAAGATGTTTGATCCAATTCAATTGTGCTCCCTTGCTCTTCTTTGTTGCTAGTATTCACAATTTCACTCTTCATAATAATATTGGGTTTGAACTTGCAAATTTTTTGCTTTATGAGACTAGTGATGGATTTTCAATAGGAGTCTCACTCCCAAGGAGAGGTTCTTTGGCCGTACATGCAACTTCAAGCCCTTTAGGATCCCATTCAAAATTTGGGGACTTAGATGCTCTTGTAGTTTAGTCAAATACAATTCCACCACTCTGGCCTACATTCTTTCAAATTCATTAAATTGCTCTATCTTGGCCTTTTGGTGCTGCACACCCTCCTCCTTTTTTCTTGACCGATTGCTATATTTGCTAGTGTTGGAGGGATGGTCTATCTTGGGGTATTCTATGGCCATGAGTGCCTGCAGGATTGCCAAGTCATTGTCAAATACTTGTCCTTCCAAGGTGGCATTATCAACTTCTATTTCTAGATCCCAATCAAAGTCTGTACCATAACCTTCAATTATGGCCTCTTCAGGGTCACTGTCCTACTTGACACTTGCCATAAAGAATGGCATTTCCACCTCTTCTGTCATTCTAGATTGGTGCTTCTAGTTGGATCATTTGGGCATCCATATCTAGCAACATTGGATGTGTTGTTTTACAGTTATCTATTGTAGCCAATTCCTGTATCCAATTTTTGATCACTTTGCATATCCCCTTCTATGGGTTTTAGTACATTTGTAGGTACAGGGATGCATGACTAGTGGCTGTAGTGGAAGAAGTGTCTTCAACATTTCTAGGAATAGTGGGTTTGATTTCCCTTGTTCACAAATTTATCTTAACATCGGTTTCTCTATTTTGGATTGTGATTCTATCAGTGCCCCAATCATGGAGTACCAAAGCTTCCGACAGCCATGGTCTTCCCAACAATATCTGGTATGATGTGGCTCCCTTAGATAGTAAATTGGAGAGTGAACCTGACTCTAGAAATTTTTGTTAACACATTGTCAACGATGCCCAATGGCTTCATTTTAGTGTGGTTGGCTAGGCAGATGTTGAATGTAGCCTTTTGCATTGGAGTTAGGCCCCATTATTTATAAAGATCTTTTGCTAAAATGTTTACATCGGCTCCCTCATCCACTATTGCAAGGTATTGGCCAAAGGATTTATGCTCTAGCGGGATTATTACATTTTTGATGTCATCCCTAGCACCAAATTTTACTGAAATAAACTTTTCCTCTTCATCAGGTGGGGGGAAGCATTGTTAAGATTCTATCCATCCCTTGAAACTCTCCCACATTGTAGGGAAGTGTCTCAATAAGATTCCAATTAGCATCGTGATGGGGTAGCTTATCAAGCTGGCTAGTGCGGTACCATCCAAATGGGGATGTATTGCCTATTGCTTGAATGAGTACTCTGTGGAAGTTGTTGGGATCAATCACTGTGTCAACATTGGTGATGAGAGTGCTCTAACATCTATTGCTGCTATCTTGACTACTTCAAATTTCTCTTGCCCTTGTTGTATCCATTGCTTCAAGGCTTGATATAATGAGATTTCTCAGTTTTAGCATGGGGGTATGCTTCCATTGTTTCTTGGGTGGCACTATTCATAGATGTGATGGGCATGGCCTCACTGAGTGTCGGATTGGCATGGCTTGTTTTGCTAGAGGGATATTTGATTTTTGAGCAGAAAGGAGTTTTTGCCTTGTCGCTTCTTTCTACTGTCTTGTTATGATCAAGATTGGCTGCGATACCACACTTTTTTCAGCCACACTATGATTTTCCACACTGATCATCCCAAGGGGTACTTCAGGTTTTACTTCCTTTGTTTGTTGAGGCTTTGTTCTTAGTGGGTAGTCCATGCCCTTTTGGGTCTCTACACAATGTGGTGGGACCTTTTGGGTCTCTACACAAAGGGGAGGGACCTTTGGGGTCTCTACACAAAGTGGGGGGCCTTTTTAGGTCGCTACACATGCATTACACAAAGTGGGGGGACCTCAAAAATTGTAGGCTTTTAGTATTTCTCTCTCCAGATCTTGATTTTGCAAGTATGATTGGATCTTGTATTTTGGCTATCCTCATCCTTTAAGATTCATCATACCATCTTTCAGGCTCAAGATGTTACAAGCGGAGCTTTGCTGCTACTCTCCACATACAATGCTCTCATTGTTGTTGCCCTAGACTACACTTCTAGCCCTTGTTTTGCTGTAGGGTTAACAACTTCCCGGGATCAATTTGATTACTCATCCTCAGGTTATGGTTGAGTCTATAGGCAGTGTTGTGTTGCGGTTGTCTTTACCCAATGACTATGGTAAAGATGGCATCAGTGATAGATGGAGTGAGATTATTGTCGATCTTTTCTGTGTAATCCACAAACACCGTAGAGTGTTTGCTCAGTTTTTAAGAAGCTAGTGTCAACCATTTCTTCATACAAAAACACATAACACCCTTGGAGAGATATGGCTCTTTAAAAGAGGCAACTTGTTGTTTGAGCATCTATCTATTGATGTGGATTGAAGGTGAGGTTGAGTAAATGGTCATCAATGGTGATGAGGGACACCTCCGATATTACTACTAAGGATTCACTGTGTATATTGCACTTTCCTTGAGTGTTTTGTCATAACTGCCTTGCATAATTGATGCATGTTCGTCCAAGGCTCTGATGAGTGTTTCTTGGATTTTCCATTGCCTTGGAGGTCGTAGGGTGTGCCCTTTCTATGGATCACCATAAAGCCAGACAAGAGTTCTTGGATAACCTCATTGACAAAATGTATATCTCTATCTGACATGATTTCAATGGGACATCCAAATCGGGTGATGGCATTCTCATACAAGAACCTTGTTGTGCTTTTTGCATCTACCTTTTTGATTGCTTTAGCTTCATCCCATTTGGTAAAGTGATGAGTGGTCACAATGATGTATCGTGCCCAGGGGTATGTCATGTTTTACTTCCTTTATTTGTTGAGGCTCTGTACCAACTTCTAGATGCTTGCTTTAAGCCGTCTACTATGAAGATGACATTTTTATGACCTTCTAATGGTTTCATTTTTGTGAACCATTCCTGATGGTTTGTCATGTGAGATGATGCACTGCTGTCGATATACCAAGGATCCTGATCCACTTGGACAACTTGATAGCTGAAATCCTCTTTAGGATTGCAATCAATGTCTAGGTACATTGTATCAGTCTATTGCATTTCCTCGTTTGCAAGAAACATATTTCCATGTTCATTTGCAAAATGATTGTGACTAGAATGTCCACCACGATGATTTTCTTTGCCTCGGAAATTCTCTCAATTATTGCTGGATTGACTGCCTTGGTCGTACTGCTTCTTGCAACAACCTCTTTTATAGTGTCCAAAATTGTGATAGTAATTGCACTGTATGTTTGACACATTGGTGGATGCATTCCCTCGTCCTTGGAATCTTCCTCGGTTGGAATGATTTCCTCTTTGCTGATTCTAATGTTGCTGAGGATGATGCTAATGCTGATGTTGACTTTGTTGATTTTGTTGCTGATGATGACCACTTTTCTAGAATGATCTACCTTTGCCTCTGCCTCTGCTTCTATCTGAAGCTGTGAATGCCTAATCATTAGAATGACCTTTGCGTGCTTGAATTGCATGAGTTCTAAGTTCTTCACCAAGTAGGACTGACTGAAGTTCTTCCAGTGTTGGAATTTGCCATTGGATGGAATTACTCTAGACTAGATTCTCGAATCCCTCTCCTAGTCCATTCAGGATTACTTGAACCATTTTTGCGGGGTTCATAGTCTCTCCTGTTGCTACAAGTTGATTATTGTAGTCTTTTATCCGAAGTACATAGGCATGACTGGTTTCACTGCTGTTATTGCAGAAACTCTGGTTGATCTGGTTTCTCAGTGTGAGGATCTTGCATGTGTTCTTGGACTCTAGAGAGTTGTGAATATATCCCATGCTTCTTTCGATGTCTTAACTGTGTTGAGTTGTCCTAGCATGACATCTTGCACATTGTGCTTGATCAAATGATATGCGTACTTGTCTTTCTTATCCCATTCTGCTCAAGCTTATAGCTACTGGTGGCTGGATCATCCAATGGTCTAGGTGTAGATCCATCGACATACTCCCAGTTATATTGAAGTACAAGAATGGTCTCTATTTGGTATTTCTATGTGCCATAATTGGAGTTGTCTAGCTTAGCAAATGCCTCCAGATTGAGGTTGCTAATCGTAGACATGGTGCAAGAAATGTACTCAAAGCATCATGAAAATCTCCATATGAATCAACTGCAAAACACTGACTGTGCCAAGTGAAATCTGAAATGATGATGAAGATAGTTTTGCAATATATAAAATTCGATCTATGTTACAAGACTTGTGGCAAATGATGCCAGGAATAACCAAGAGGATTTACAAGGCTGAAATGATGTGCACGATGCTGTGAAATAGCCGTATAGGCTTTACAATGGTGGCATGTCTATGTGATATCAAATCATGTGCTATCTGCCCACTGAACAATTGGCAATGCCTTTGAACACTCTGAAGTCGGCTCACTGAACTAATGAATGTCAGGTTTCAGGTAATGTGATGATGTGAAGCCATATGTGAGCATATGGATTGACTTCGAGTAGAGGTGCTAGTTGGGAATTTTGGGCATGGCTTAGATTGGCAACTTGGGGAGATTCAAAGCATCCCCTCTATGGCAATCTAGTCTTCTATGATCTAGATCTACACCAACTATCGATCGATGAAATAACAACAAATAATTTCTTTTCTTTTGTTCTTTTTAAGTGCTAGGTCAGATGCATTGATGTAGAGGTTGATGTGCGTGTAAGAAGTGGTTTTGTTAGCGAGTGATGTGACAAGCACGTAGAGCATGAAAAAATGAGCGGCTTTCCTTTTTGGAGCACCCTCGAATTCTTACTAGATCAAGAGATACGACTTGATCTAGTTGGGGGGGCAAAAGGAGTGCAAATGTGCTCAATAATGATGTGTCACTATGGGTCACATGCAATGATGTGATGTGGCACTATGCCTAGCAAGACGTGTGCTTGTGGAGCCCTATGCTGAGGTGGCAAGAGTGGTCACATGTAGTGTGTGCACAGTGTGCCTAGCAGGAGAACCTGCAGAGGGTCAGTGTGCCACGTTGCACTGGTGATGTGGCAGATGATGATGTCAATAAAGGTGATGTGGTAATTAATGTGACAGATGATGTGGACTTGCTAATGTGTCCAAGTGATGTGGCAATGTTGACTTTGACTGATGACGTGGTAATCAGTGATGATGTGTCAGATGAGGCTGATGTGGTAGATCAAATAAGGGTTGCCACGTGGCAAAAACTTGACCACTGGCTAAATTGAGCCTAACCTAACCAGTCCACTTAACTAGTCCATAGTTACCTAACCATAGTTAGGGTACCCAACCTTATCTACCACGTGGCGGATGGTGGGTTAGAGAGAGACAAGTCTTGAGGATAAGGGACACATGGTGATTCGTGTGTCACCGAAATCTGAAGAGATTCCTTTCAGATCCTCAGATTCTATCTAGAGTCATTTGTTTGTTGGAGATCCTTAGAGACAGTGGGTCGGGCGTCCTTTGGAAGGAGATGGCCTATCTCGTTGGAGCACTTGGAGTAGTAGCCACTTCATTGGCATAGGCTATAGAGAGCTCGTTGAAGAGCGAGCGCTTGCGTGTCTATGGTCATTGGTGGATGAAGTGTCAGTTGGTGTTGTAGCTGTGTGTGCTAGAGTGTTGTGGTGCTTAGGATTTGCTGGTCTAAGGTCATTGACAGGCGTGGAAGGAGCCAAAATTGCAAGAGTTGTTGCAACTCATGTCTGAAGCACTGTGTCATCGATCAGTAAGAGCCTTGTAGGTTTCGTTGTAGGTCGCTCATGGATGCTAGAGCACCAAGGCTATGCTGGAGGAGGAGATGGCTATGAGCTTGGGGCTCTTGGTGCTATCTTGCTGTAGGTAGGAGCGAGGCAGCAACGATGCTATTATTTCTTCTGGTAGATGGACGTTGCTAGGAGGTCACCCGCGGATGCTATCTTCAGAGTTCAGTGCTCGTGGAGGAAGAGGCATTGAGGTATTGCTCCAAAACCGATTGGTGAATGCAAGGAGAAGGTTGCTGCCATGAAGCCATTGAAGGGCTATCATAGGGCAGTCGTGAGGCTGGAGATGCGAGCTTCAATGGCAATCCAGTTTGTAGGAGCTATAGCACGTCGTAATTCCACAGTATGCAAATCTGTTGATAGATTTAGAGTTGGAGAGGTTTGTGGTAGCCCATGAAGATGCGCTAGCTGCAGACAACTAGAGTTGGTCGGTCGGTGAAGAGGCTTGTGGTAGATGGAGCAAAAGTGTTGCTACAAGGTCATTGTGATGCTGAAGGTTCATCAATGAGAGGCTCATATGAAGCTCGTATGAGGCTCAATAACTTGCAGCTAGTCCAAGCACAGAGATCTCTCCCTCTCTCTCACTCAAAATCTTAGAGAGATCTTTCCCTCTCTCTTAGAGATCTCTCACACACTTAATAAAATCCCTCAATGATCTCTCTCACACAACTAGAATGGAATGAATAGAATTCAACGAAAATTCTCTCAAAGAACTGAATGAATAGATGGAATTGGATGGAAATCTCTTCCCATGAATGGAATTTTCTCTATCACTCAACGGAAGTGAAAGAGCTCTCGATCTCTCAATCAATCACACTCTCTCATACTCTTGCATACGGATCACAATGCCTCAGTGGAAGGCAAGGGGGCTTTGATACCATGACAAAATATGAAGACGGGAGAGGAGAAGAGTGGAGATGAGGAGAGAGGGCACAGCTAGAGAACACACCACAAATGACTATCTGTATACTAGATTTAGCTGAAAATGCAAAATATATACAAAACCATTTAGGGTTAGGGTTATGGCATCTAACCCTTTCCTTTATAGCACTCTATTGGGTTAGTGCTATGCACATATGATGGTGCTATGCACATATGATCACATGATGTTGAGCGTGAACTGTCAACACCTTCCCTCAAGATCAACATCATGAAGTAGGCCTTCCCTCAAGATGATGATTCTACGGAATCGAAGAAGGACTGAGCACTACATTCCATCAAATTTTCGTGCATTACTTCTATCCATTGAGTGATAGAGAGTTCCATCGTTCATCTCCTTCGAGAGTTCTTTGAGAGATTATGTGTGTGAGAGAGAGTTCACAAGGGAGTGAAGTCTTCATTGAGAGAGTCCTTCAAAGGATTTTTGTGAGACAGAGAGGTCCATTGAGTTTGAGAGACTCAAAGGTTCTGTAAGTTCTTGAGAAGAAGAGATTTACAAAGTAGGTTCTCTCAAGCTAGCACTTCTACAATGGCTCCAATGACCTCAACAAGCCTCACAGTAGGCTCATAGCCTCCAAGCTAGGCCACGATTAACTCTAGAGCCTCTAGAATACGTATCTTTAACATTCATGAACTTTTGTAGAAGTAATGGCATTCGAAGAGACAATTCACTTATGCAAATACTCCTCAATAGAATGCAAGAGATGAAAGGAACAATGGTACTTTAGTAGATAGTGCTAGAGCAATGCTCAGTGATGAGAAGCATCTTCCGAATTAGTATTGGATAGAAGTAATAGCCATTGCAAACTACTTGCTTAATCGACTTTCGACTTAACCGATTCAAGATATGACACCTTATGAAGCATTCACTGGACACAAGCCATGTAGTGGGAATCTCTGCATATTTGATTACATAGCATATGCCCACATACATGACGATCTCATCACAGAAAATTGGATTCAAAGTCATGTAAATGCATCATGGTTGGCTACAATGAAGAGAGCAAAGCATACAAGTTCTATGCTCCCATCAACCAAAAGGTCATTATCTCAAGAGATGTAATCTTTGATGAGAAATCAGAATGGAAAACCTCAAATACATAGGAGATAGACACACCGATTACATAGTCATCTACAGAAAAGGTTAATGAAGAAGAGCAAGAATTTCCAGAAGCATCTCAAGAAGAGCCACATCAATTCAGATGGTCTATTAGGGAAAGTAGACCACCTACAAAATTGACATATGCTCAGAAAGGCAAAGCAACTCAAGTTGAAACCACCAACTATGCTCTTATGACTACCATCATGGTGGCTACGGAAGAGCCAGTGTACTTTGAAGATGCAGTTTACAAGCCAAAATGGCAAATTGCTATGAATGAAGAAATGGAAGCTTTGTACAAAAACAATACTTGGGAATTATGCGACCTTCCACTTGGAAAGAAGGCCATAGCAAACAAATGGGTATAAAAAGTGAAGTACAATCCAGATGGAAGCATTGAAAAATACAAAGCCAAAATAGTTGCAAAAGGATTTGCGCAGTAATATGGTTAGGAATATGATGAGACTTATGCTCTAGTAGCATAGATGAATTCCATACAGTTTTTGGTATCACTAGCAACACTCAGTAGATGGAATGTGTGCGAGCTTGATGTCAAGAATGCTTTTCTCAATGGTTACCTAGACGAGGAAGTCTACATGCAACAACCATTAGATTATGTTGAACCAAGGAAAGAGAATCAAGTCTGCCATCTTAAGAAAAGTCTCTATGGCTTAAAGCAAGCATGTTAAAGTTGGTACAACAAAATTGACAAGTATTTTGCTAATCTAGGAGGATACATGAAATCCAATGTAGATCATACTCTCTACTACAAAGTTCAAGGGGAAGACGTTACTCTTGCACTTTTGTACGTAGATGATTTGATTGTGATCAAAAGTAATGATACTTTATCAAAAAGATAAAACAAGACTTATTTGTAGAGTTCGACATAAAGATCTTGAACTTATGCACTATTGTCTTGGAATTGAGTTCTGGAGAGATTCAGACAGCACCTTCATGAGTTAGCTAAAGTACGTTGATAGTCTCCCAAAGAAGTTTCATATGGCACATTGCAAGATTGCAGCCACTCCCATGGAACATAGTTTGAAACTTAAAAAAGATTCAGAAAAGCCTATAGTCAATGACAGGTATTATTGGCAACTCATCTCTGACTATCACACGGCTAGATATTTGTTATGCAGTAAGTTCACTTGCATCCAAAATAGTCTCACTGAAATGCAGCCAAAAGAGTATTGAGATACATCATAGGTACAAGACAGTTTGAAATAGACTACAGAGGAAGCCATCCAAGGTTGCATGCATATTATGACAATGACTATGTTGGAGATCATGAGACCAGGAGATCCACTTAGGGATTCATATTTTTCCTTGGTCAAGGTGCTATATCATGGTTGTCAAACAAATAGCCAACTGTTTCTTTGTCTTCAATTGAAGAAGAATATAGGGCACTCACTACTGGTGCTTGTGAGGCTATGTGGCTCAGAAGACTATTGTGAGAAACAGAGTACTTTGATAAATCAAAGCCAACAACAATATATTGTGATAAACCACTCCAGGACCAAGCACATTTATGTCAGAGAGCACTTCATTAGAGAAAGAGTGTTACTTGGTGACATCACACATTACATCATTGTGATAGCAAGGAGAATGTTGCAAACATCAAACCACTCGATAGAGAGCTTTTTGAGAAGCACTGACAAGCTCTTGGTTTGATGCAGAGGAAGGACATTCCCATTAAAGGGGTGTGATGGAATTTGATGCTCAGTCTTTCTTCAATTCCCCAGAATCATCATCTTGACAAGGGAAAGTGACAGTTTACATGAGTTTGTAATTGTTGTTGACTATTGTTGAGAATCCATTGGATCCTATTTTTCCTTCATTGCTTTTCTCAGTTGAGCTTTTCTTGAGAGCTATAGAGCATGCAGGATGTATGCCATTCGAGACCTTTCAGTAGGTGGAGTGCTTGTATTAAAATGGTCACTAAGATTGTTAAAGATTTTGGGAGAGAGAGAGAGTAGGAAGAATGAGGAGACAGGGGAAGGCAACGGTTTGCATGATTTTGTTATTGTTGTTGACTATTGCTAAGAATCCATTGGATCCTATTTTTCCTTTGTTGCTTTCCTTGGTTGAGCTTTTCTTGAGACCTATAGAGCATGCTAGGCTAGGTGCAGGTAAGGTTCAAAGTGGCTTCGGAATTATTCTTTAGAGTGGTTAGAGAGAAAAGTATGCTGAGGGAAATCCAGTGTATGAGGAGTCAAAAATAGTTGAGATTATGTAGCATTTATCTAGCATTTTGGATACTAGGCCAATTGAAAGCACAAATTACAAGGTGAAGCTGGATGCATTCTCAAGCAATTTGCATGATAGGTGGTGATGCCTTATGAGGCTCTGCTGTTGCAAAGGCCCTTCTTAGGCTGAGATCAGGGTGCAAAGTTAGCATCCATGTGTGTGCAAAGTTATGGTCAAGGATTTGGCCAATAGAATCAAGCATATTTTGAGTAGGGCGGTTGATGCCAGACAATATGGTTTTGTACATGGAAGGAACATAGAAGATGTCATTCTAAATATATTATTGGCTATTGATCATGTAGTGAATCATAATGAATCATACTGACTTTTATTCTCTCTATCTTTGTAGAGATCATGGGTAATTACAACTTGCAAGGCATCTAAGAAGATATCACAAGTGTAGGTCCCAGTACAAAAGAAATTTTGCCGATACACACGGGAACTTAATGAGGAGTATGGGCTCAGTATGGTTAGAATAGATCCAAGGGAGATACGAACATGTTTGAAAGACATCAGCCTTGCAAAGTGGGAGTTTGTATTTGCATGTCCCAAACCAATATTTGGACAGAAGAAAATAAAGTCATATCATGTACATGATGAGTTTGCTGAGAAGCTTGTGTGGCATCACTATGAAGTCTATCAAGAGGGGCCACCCAATTACAAAATCGAGCTATTTTTTGCAAAGTCCTTTGCCTTGGAGAACTACAAGTTAGGGCGAAGAGTTGAGGACATGCAACTGTTCACCATTGCACGGGTTCCATTTGTGTGGAGAGTGCAATGGAACATGCTGAGGTCTGAGGGCATCTAGGTGCAAAGTGCAAGAGGTGGGAAGAGAATATGAGATCTTTACATGGTGTGTTCCCTTCACCTAATGTAAAACCCATCATTTCCACAACACTTGTGAAAAACCTATTTTATATGAGCCCAAAATTCCAAAAAGAACAAGAAGATGGCATTGCTAGAATGAAAAGTGTAGCTGAGATTAGGTTGAGAGGTCTGAAGTCGGCGGTTGATGAATGTTGCTTGATGAATGGTGCTTGATGAATAACACCAGGTCCTTGAGGTCGCTAGTCGGGACTTGTATAGAGCAGAAGGCAAGCGCATAGAGATGAACAGGATGGAAGCTAAACTATCCAGTCTTGGAGAGGATGTTGATCGATAACGGTTGTTAATAATGTTCCAAAAATTGCATACCAAAGATGATGTATAGGAACTACAGAAAAGGGTTGATGATGCCAAGGTGAGTCTCCCAAATGAATTTATTTTATTTTTTATTTGTGCTATATAGCACTTAATCTAATCTCTCAAGCATTCTACATGAGCTGTATATCTCATACAATTTGCTATGTATAATATCGCTGATATATAGCATGTAATCTATTCTTTTAAGCATTCTTAATGAGCTATATTATATATCTCATACTACGTGCTATACATTATTTCTATTATATATTGCTTTATTTCATCTTTCAAGCATATTGAATGAGCTATATAGCTCATACTGTGTGCTATGTACTTTATCTCTGGTATATACACTCACTCTATTCTCTCAGCCCCCAGTGAATAAGCTCCATAGGACATGCTATGTGCTATGTACATTATCCCTATGCTATAGCACTCAATCTCTTCTTCCAAGCATACTCTATAAGCTCTATAGCTCATACTACGTACTATGTACATTATCTTTGCTATATAATAAGCAGTCTATTCTTCCAGGCATATTGGATTAGCTATATAGCTCATGCTATGTGCTATGTACATTATCCCATGCTATATAGCATGCAATCTATTCTTCCAAAAATAATGTAGCTGTATAGCTCATCCTGTGTGCTATGTACATTATTTATGCTATATAGCACTAAATCTATTCTCTTAGCCTACCGAATAAGCTACATAGGTCATGCTCTCAGTTCAGTCTTGCTCCTGCAATAGAAGGACTCGAACATGGAAATCCAAGAGGATACCATGCCACATAATGACTTTGCAAGAGAGCCAAATAGCATGCCTGGCTTTTTAGATCATGGACATGTTTCAGAATTGTTGTGTGTGAGAAATTATATCAAATGATCGTCATGATCCATTTGTGGGTTGGTCATGTTCAGATGTCCGTGATGCGTGTGCTTGAGCCTTCTTTGTATTTGTCTCCCCATTTTGGTTCAAGGGGGGATTGTTGGAAAATGGCCCTCATGGGGAGGCAAGACATGCTTCTAAGGTTGGGGAGGCCTTGTTTAGATGCTTCATGATTGGACCATTCGAGAATGTCAAGGTGGTTGGTCACTGGTATGTGGACCAAGCAACTTCAGTTGTTGAGATGATGTGGGTGCTTGTCAGAAAAGGTTGGCTGAAACACGTGATTGCATGGTGGTGAAAGAGGTTCCAAGGTGATGTTGCTAGTTGATATAAACTGTCTCTAAGCCACGAGTTTTCTCTCTTTGTCTAGGGCACGAGCTTGTGTGTGTGAACATCTCCTATGAGAGTCATCATATGTCTTCCATTTCTCTAATAGTCTTGGTAGTGAGCAGCTCTTCAGGATAAGGTCCATAGTTGGGTCCATTGTAAGAAGCAACAAACTTGGTAGGGGTGAGCTGCAAGTCCATCAAATTTCTTGTGTCTTGGAATTAATACAATGGTGTTTCGGGCCTTTGATAGAGTCGTTGATTTCTAGTTCTCTTCAATATTTCATTTTGTGTTCTTGAGTATTGGTAGCGGTGTTGATTCAAGAGGGAGGGAGTGAACGTGAACAATATCTCAGAGTTTCTTTCTTGAAACGTATTATTTCATATATCATTTTATGTGGGAGATTTAACATTGAATCTAAGCAAAGGCCATCAGATTCATACGATGCATGCTCTAAAATTCCAACAACTATTTGCTAGTGTTCCATTCTTTCTTCTTGTAAACTAGATTTTGTTGTGGTATAACACGACAAACAAAATTGTGCTTAATTTCCACTAATAAATTTTAAATTACCTTTAAAATGCTAATTGCAATCCAGAATTTAGCTAATGACAATAATATTAGAAGATATGCATAAAGAGTTCTATGTATTCATATTTACACGATTAATTAGAAAGATGATTCATAGTCTGTTTATACAATAGATTGCAAAGAGGCTTCATAGCCTATCTATCTTCTTTGCAAGTTATATACTTCTACCATGGGGGGTTTTGAGTCCTTAAGTAGGAATTCCAATTGCAATATTAAATAGGCTTTCCTTCTCTATTAACTAACTTTCTAGGGATATAACTTTCATTTTATCTCTGTAAGATCACTCTTGCCATATCTATAATTTTTGTGACCCATTATTGCTTAGAGAATATTATTGCTACTTATATGGCTAATCTTAGGCTACCTTGATTAGAGCTTTAGCTTTACAACTCTAGCTGTGTAGCTCATTAACCACTACTAGTTTAGACTATACTGCTAAAAATACATAAAATGTTGGTTTAGACTATACTGCTAGAAATACATTAAATGGATTTTCTCCTTCCAAATTTTTAAATGTATCCCCAATGAATAGTCTCCCTGAATTAAGATATCAATACAAGTTTAAATGATAGTTAAGAAGAAATGTTAGAAATGTTGCTTGGTTAAACTTGAAAATGTAACAAGAAAAGTAGAGTAGACAAAGCAATCAAAAAAACTTAAGATTATGAGAAAATGGCATTGCTTTGTAGTGGAGTCAGCCTCAAGTGAACAAGATTAAAGTCCCAAAGGTATGAGGAAAAGGAAGATGAGTGCAAACTAAAACCATAGCTTGCCTAGCCACCTTAGTTATTGCTTCCTTCCTTTGTAGCTTACCTCTCTACTTGTAAGTTATGTTGGCTAGATGGGTGGCTACTTCACTCTTCACCCCTACTTATGTCCATATATATACATCCTTTGCCTATGAGTTTGTATGTATGTGTTTATGCATATGTGTGCATTCGAGTTTCCATGTTTGTGTATGAGTTTGTATATATGTACATCCTTGCCTCAGAGTTTGTATATGTTTATGTGTGCATTGCGCTTACATGTTTGTATATGAATTTGTATGAGTGGGGGACCCATAGAATTATATGGTAGTCCAAGAGTCTAAGGTTGGTTGTCCAAGAGCCGATGGGTATAGAAGGGTCCAAGGGTGGTAGTCCAAGAGCTTGTGGTAGTTCATGGATGCAAAGAAGTTTGAGAGTCCAAGGGTGGTAACCCATGTGCTATTGTAGCATTATATCAATTGAATGATTGCTTGATCAAATAATATGATGGAAGAAGTCTTTAGGGTGTTAGAAATTTTGCAATGTACTACACATATTAAGAGAGAGGCAAAGGGCAAGCAAGCATAGTGACATATATACGTGCACTTCATGTGTGTCCACATGTGTGCATGTGTGTGTGCATGCACATGTGCCTTCATGTGTATGTGTATGTATGTGTAAGCATCTATGTACACATGTGAATGCTTCTGTGCACACATGTGCATATGAGTACATGGATGTCTGGTGTATGCATGTGTATATGTCTATGTGAGCCTATACATGCACATGCGTGTGTGTTTGTGCTATCAAACATCCATCCTTTTTCTTTGCGCAAAAAGTAGTGCTAGTTATATTACTTGAAAGCGAGAGTACAAGAAGGCCTAAAGGCTAGCGGGCTACAATCACAAAATGGATATAGCCCGAGGAGCCAAAATGCTAATTACAAGCCTCTCAGGGCATAATCATCGGAGAGTGGACAAACAGCCACGGTGGGGGGGCGTAATGCCACTGAAGACTCTGACCAGAGTGCTGGAAGAACAACTCCTAGTGGTCCTAGTCGCGAAGGAAGCACCGTCTCTTTTCCTTCCCTGCTCGGGACTCCCCCTGAATCTGATCCCACTGACCCTTGAGTGTGTGAATGATCGTGCTCCAAATGTCTGCTAGGGTCTGGGTAGCAGAAGAAGCCTGATCTCCTACCGTCTGTGCGCATCTGGAAGTCCAGATATGCCAGCCTACAATGCTCCCTATGATCTCCCAAACTGGGTGTCGAGTCATCGCTCCTACATCTGTCTCTGTCAAATGCCAAGGGAAGTTGTCCATGTATGTCCAAGTGGCCTGTGTGATGAAGAAGATGGGATCCTGCCTAGAGAACTCATAAGCTAAGTGATGTGCCATCTCAGTGTTGCACCAACACATGGCTCCCAAAGTGATCGGTCCTAGCTCGGGTGCAGCCCTCGCTAAGATCCCCATGACTCCCTTCCAAACTGTCTGCACATGCGAGCAGCTCCAAAGGCAGTGCTTCAGGGACTCCTCCTCCTTAAAACACATCTGGCAGTGCCCCTCCTGCCCATCTGCCTCAGCCAGCTACCAACTGGTAGCCCCTTGTGTGCCACCATCCAAAGGAAGTAAGAGATCTTCCTCGGTCGCCAGCTAGCCCAAAGAGTCTTCTAAAAAGTGCGAAGAAAGACCAGAGATATCCCCTGGGCATACCAACTATGTGCTTGTGTGGGTAGCCTGCACTGGAGAGCCCCAAGAGCATTCCTACCCATACGCGCACCCATACGCGCACTATAAGAGAAGAAGGGGGTAGGGTTCTCTGAGGTCTCCAATGGTGGCCAGCGCCACTCCACTGGGTCCCACTCCACCTCTGTCAAGGAATGGCCCTTTCATATCCAGAGCCTCCAATCCTGGTCCTACATAATCAAGGGGTCTATATGCCACGTTTTCCCTTGCAACCCTACAATGTCGATCACGACCTCTCTGCTCTGTAGGCGGCTATCATCGGCGATGGAGAAGAAGTGGATCGAGGAGTCCGAGAAAAGGCCTGCAACCACCAAAGGAATGCCCCGTGGAGTGAACTGTCCTAGCCACATCTCATCTTCCGAGAAGAGCTATCCGGTGACCATGGGAATCCTCCAACCTGCAGGAATGGTAGCATTGATCTCCGCTCCTCGAGCCTGGATCCCACGTGCCATACCTACTGCTGCTGCCAACTCGCCTGGGCTCAGCTGGCTGTAGGCGTCCCTCCAAACCCAGAGCGAGCATGCGGGCTCACGTGCCCAGAGTGCCCAAGGGATATGGGATCTCTCTCCAAGCTGGCGACCTGTATCATCTATCACCTGGCTCTGCTCTAGATCAGGGGCTATCTGTCTATCTCCTCTCGATAGCTAGGGGGAACCTGGGAGAGGCTGTGTCGCAACTTCCTCTAGACCGAGATGAGGCTATGGAGGAAGGGGGAATGGGGCTGAGTCAAAGGGACAGAAGTGAAGATCCACCGGATAGATGGCTGCCAAACACCCCCTCTCTAGGGGGTACACGCATTGAGACCATGTTGAAGCAAGAGCTTCCACGTCTACCCTCCTGGGGTCAGACTACGGATGAATAACTTCCTAAGTAGTACCTGACTCTGCAGTTCTAGATCTATGATGCCAAGGCCACCGTCTGTCTGGGGGAGAATGACCATCTACCAGGTGACCCTGGCTCTGGTGGTGCCGGAACCATCTGAACCAGACCAGAGGAAGTTCTGCACCAGTCTCCTCAACTGTGCTACACATGATCTCGAAAAACACCAGCAAGAGGCCACATACCAAGCAGTGGCAAGAAGGACCTGGTTGACCACAAGGGCCCTGCCTGCCAAGGATAGCCAAGCCGTGCTCCAGAAAGCAAGCTTCCGTCGTATGGAGGCTAGGACCGGCAAGAACTACTGAGCCGGTTTGATGTCCAGGCCTACCTGGAATCCCAGGTAACGTGTCGCCTGTCCTCTAGGGATCCATCGAAACCCCAGGAAAATACCCCACTGTGAGCTGGCTCCCAGATCCATAAGAAAACCGACTTATGCCAATTTATTTTCGCCCCAGCGGCAAGGCAAAAAACCTCTAGGGACAGCCTCACTCGCTCCAGTGACTCGACATCATCCTGCACATATAGGGCTGTGTCATCTGCATACTCAAAGTCCAGAAGTTCTGCATCGTCTTGAATAGGGAGACGCATCTCGTGAAGACCAGTGGTACAAGCTCAAAGGAAGTGGGTCATGGCCTCCGCAAAAAATAGGAAGAGGTAGGGCACTAGCGGATAGCCTTGCCACACCGAGCGCTCGAGTGTGAATCTCTCCCCCATCCTGCCGCTGATGATAACCCGACTGGAGGCCGACCTGTAGAGGCTAGCAATACCTCTGATCCACTCATCCAGGAAACCAAACCGAGAGAGTGTACCTTACAAGAAGGACCAGTCTACCCTGTCGTACGCCTTCTCAAAGTCAAGAAGGAGTATGGCAAGGTGCTGGCCACTATGCTGGGCCCATTCCGTCACCTCTGAGAAAGTGAAGATGTTGTCCAAAATGCTGCGATCTTGGACAAAACTAGTCTGGGTGTCATGGATCAAGTCATGTAGCAGGGGCCGGATGCAGCTACTGATCATCTTGGCGAGGATTTTGTAGGCGGTCGAGAGGAGGGTGATAGGGCGCCACTGTCTGATCTCCTGACGGTCCCCCCCTTTGGGGATGAGGAAAATCAAGCCTGTCACAAGGCTCTCTGGCATCTGCCCATTGGAGAAGATATGCTGGAAGGTTGCGGCCGGTGGATCTGCTCCCAAAAGGTGGTGAAGAAAGCTCTGGAGAGGCCATCCTCACCTGGGCATTTCTGCCCATCAATAGCACTCACCGCATCCTGCATCTCTACCACAGTGAAAGGGGCGAGAATGGAGTCACTCATGCTAGGCTGCACGAGCCGCGGTGTAGACCTCCACACCTCCTCCTTGCATACACAGCCACGAGGGTTTGGGGGCTCCTGCTGGAACAATGATCTGTAGAAATCTGTCGCCAAGTCTCGGACCTCATCTGGATCTATCCTGACACTACCATCCTATGCTCTAAGAGATCAGAGCTGTTCCCCTGTTGACCTCTGTCCATGAGTCCTGAAGAACTCTCTACACATCCTGTCACCTTTCCTAGCCCAGAAGGACTTGGTGTTGAGATATCAAGCTCTACCCCCGATACATCTCCTGGATGACTATCATTTATGTCACCGCCTATGTTAGTTGTACTCGTGGTGTAGTTAGACTACCACGTATGTTTTTGGTTTGGGTTCACATATGAACCACGTATTCTAGGTTTTGACATATAGGGTATTTCCCTCTTCTATTGTATTGTTGTTGTGTGCAAAAGTGAAGAAAGTCTTCACCCTCCAACCTTGTGTCCTCTCTCTCTTTTGTGTGTTGTGAAGAAAGCTGAACTTGAGTCTCCTATCTCTCTCCCTTATTCTTTACATGGTATCAGAGCCTTGTTCATGGTAAGGAGCTCAAGAAAGCTAGCCAAGTTTGTGGTGTCCTGGTAAGAGGACCAGTGTAGCTTTCCTATTTCGAGTTTGGGAGCAAATCTCTACAGGTAGCACAGCCAGAAGTGCAGGAGTGCACTGCTTCAGATTGAGAGGCCCTTCGCGGTGCGGCGAGAGCGCAGTATATGCTGCGGGTGAGGGCGAGGCCCTCGGTGACTTTATTTTTCTGATTTGAGGCCGTTTCGGGGCCCGTTTTGAAGGCGGAAGTTCTTCGCAGGCACTCAGAAAAAGGCCCTGTTTTTGCTGTGCGACCACCGCGCGGCTAGTCGGTGGAAAGGTGCCACAAAAATTGCATCGTATGCCTATGTGCAGAGATATTGGGAGTTGCAGATTCATGCCTGTTGCCTGTTGATGCAAAATCGTCACGAGGAAGTGACTGTGTGGTGAAATACCACTTTCGTCAGTGTTGCAGATCTGCCCCTGTGAGGCTCTTTGCAGAAGTTTTGCTATTTGCCCTTCTGAGCATTTGCTGTGTTTACAGGTTGCTGTTGCAATTCGTGATTTGTAAAATGTCTGAGAATCTGTCTACCATTGTCAGTGAGAAGCTTGACAAGAACAACTTCCAAGCATGGAAGTTCAGGATGACAAACTTCTTTATGGGAAAGGGAGTTTGGGATTACATCAGTGGTGAAACTGCAGAACCAGTTTTGGGTGCTGCTCCCACTCCTGCTGAATTGAAGGCCTTTAAAGAATGGCATGAAAAAGCCAGAAAATGCCTGTATTGGCTGTCCGTTAGCATTTCAGATTCTATGATTGTGCATATACAGGATCTAGAGACGCCTAAGGAGGCATGGGATACATTGGTGAAGCTGTATAGCACAAATACCAAAGCACGAAAGATGCAGCTAAAGCAGGAGTTGCACAATGTGCAAAGGAAAAATATGAATATAAATGAGTATTCCTTGAAGGTGAAAGGCCTTGCAGATTCTCTTGCCTCCATTGGAGCACCTGTTGATGATGAGGACTTAGTGTCCGTGACCTTGAATGGTCTTGGGAAAGATTATGCACAATTTCGGACATCCATTGGAGTCCGTGAAACATTTCCTGATTTTCAGGAACTTATTGCTCTCTTGCTGAGTGAAGAGCAAAGGAATGGTGGTTCAGCCACCTCAACTTCTCAAGAGACTGCTTTCTACTCGAATACAGGTAGAGGCAGGGGTAGAGGAAGAGGCCGTTCTGGTGGCCGTGCAGGAAATCAGAACCAACAGCAACAACAGGAAAACCAGTCCTATGGAGGAGGACGTGGTAGTTCTAGAGGCAGGGGGAGCCAAAGAGGCCGTGGTTCATGGCAAAGGAACCAGCAAGTAAATAGCAGCACAGAATGCTATTATTGTGGAAAGCCTGGACACAAGGAGAATACATGCTATAAAAAACAGAATGACATCAAAAGTGAGAAGTTGCAGCAAAGCAACTATGCATCATCAAGTGGGCATGGTGACGACAAAAATGAGCACCTTTTTGTGATGCAGCATATGGTTAACTCCATGTCAGGAGATGCTGCAGCTTGCAATGATGTTTGGTATGTTGATTCAGGTGCCTCTAACCACATGACCAGTCATGGTGAGTGATTTCATGATGTTAGAAATTTGGATAAGCCAGGTTATGTTGAAACAGGTGATGATACTGCGCACCCAATTACGCAGGTTGGTAAAGTCCCATTGGCTATGCAGGATGGCAAAACGAAGTACTTGGCAGATGTACTTCATGTTCCAAAAATCACTAAGAACCTGGTTTCAGTTGGCCAGATGGTTGAGCAAGGTCTGCAGGTTAGATTTAATCCTGATGGATGCTTCGTTGAAGACCTGAAAAATAAATGCCGCTTGGTTGCGAAAGGCAACAAAAATGGAAGAATGTTCACCTTGGATGTTGATATGCCTGAGGTGAAAGCTGCTATGTTTGCGCATGGGAGAGGTGTCATTGCAGATATTGAGATATGGCGCAAGCGCATTGGGCACGTGAATATACAAAGGCTGAAATCTATGCAAACGAAAAACATTGTTGCAGGTTTGCCTAAATTCAGAGTTGAGGGAATGCAAAAGGTATGTGAAGCATGCCAAATGGGTAAGCAGGCCAGACATGCATTTCCTAAAAATGCTAAGGTGAGCAGAAGACCTTTGGAAGTGATCCATTCAGATGTTTGGACAACCAAAGCTGCTTCTATTGGTGGATGCCATTATTATGTGACGTTTATTGATGACTACACTAGGAAGGTGTGGATTTATTTTATGAAGCACAAAAGTGAAGTGTTCAGCCATTTCAAGGCTTTTAAGGCCATGGTTGAAAAAGAGAAAGGTGTGCATATTAAAGTGCTAAGATCTGATGGAGGGGGAGAGTACTTTTCAGAAGAATTTTGTGAATATCTGAAAGAACAGGGAATTCAAAGAAAGTACTCATGCAGGTCTACCCCTCAGCAGAATGGGGTTGCAGAAAGGAAGAACAGGCATATTGCAGAAGTAGGACGGGCGATCCTAAATGAGAAAAACATGCCTGATTATTTTTGGGCTGAAGCAGTAGCAACTGCTGTTTATATTATGAACAGAACCCCCACTGCAGCTGTCCATGGCATGACGCCTGAAGAAATGTATACAGGCCAAAAACCAGATATTTCTCACTTGAAGGTATTTGGTTGCATAGCTTATGTTCATGTTCCTGATGAGAAGAGAACAAAGCTCGATCCAAAGGCAGAAAAATGCATCTTTATTGGATATGCTCAGCACCAGAAAGGGTATCGCTGTTATAACCCTTCCACTCGCAAAATGCAAGTGAGCAGAGATGTTGTTTTTGATGAAATGAGCAGCTGGTATGCACCAACTGTTATGGTAGGAGATGCAGATGCAGGAAATGGGAATGCTGCAATAAATGCAGAGCAGCAATCTCAAGCCTTGAGTGGACCCAGAGAGTCCTCTACTAGTGGATCTAATGCATGGACAGGGAGATTGAGATCTAGTGAATCGTCACATGGCAGTCCTGATAGTGTTGTGCAGGTATCACATAAGGGAAAAGAAAAAGTGGACCATGCTCCAGTATTTGATGTGTCTGCTGGTAGCTCTCATGTTGATGGAGAGTCAAGCGGCTCTGAAATGAGCCTTGATGAGGAACTTGGGATTCCTTCTGTTGTTACACCTGGTGCAAGGAAAAGCATGCATGATTTAAAGACACCTGCAACTGATCCAGTTGTACGGAGGTCCACTCGTATTAAGTATCCAGTTGACAGGCTGAGATATGATGGGTATACAGCACATCACTATGCTTATATGGTCAAGGTTCTAGAGGAGCCAGAGCCCACATGTTTTGAGGATGCAGCAGGGCATAAAAATTGGGAAGCAGCTATGGATGAAGAGATGGCTGCCTTGGATGCAAACCACACTTGGGATTTGATGCCTTTGCCTCATGATAAGAAGGCTATTGGCTGCAAGTGGGTTTACAAAGTAAAGCACAATGCTGATGGGTCTGTTAGCAGGTACAAGGCAAGATTGGTTGCCAAAGGTTTTGCACAGACATATGGAATTGACTATGAGGAAACTTTCAGCCCAGTTGCAAGGATGGCAACCGTGAGAGCAGTAATTGCTATGGCTGCTGCAAAGGGATGGTCTTTGCATCAGATGGATGTGAAAAATGCCTTCTTGCATGGTGATTTGCAGGAAGAGGTTTATATGATGCAGCCAGAAGGTTATGAGGATAACTCACACCCCGATTTTGTATGTAGGTTGCGCAAAGCCTTGTATGGCTTAAAACAGGCGCCGAGGGCATGGTCAGACAAGATAGGGCAATATCTTGTCACTATTGGATTTCAGATTTCCAATTCAGATTTTTCACTTTATGTGAAAAGGACAAACAGAGGGATTGTGCTTATAGTCATCTATGTTGATGACTTGATTATTACAGGTGATAGTGATGCAGACATTAATGAAGTGAAGCTGCTGTTGAAGCAGAAATTTGAGATGAAGGATTTGGGAGAGCTGCGTTACTTCTTGGGCATTGAGGTTATTAGATCCCCGAGTGGGATATGGCTGTTGCAAAGGCAATACGGTTTGGACATGCTGTCCAAATATGGGATGACAGGCTGTAAGCCTATCTCTGTTCCATTAGAGCAGAATGTGAAGCTCAATGCAGAGTCAGGTGAGCTTCTTGAAGATATTACTATGTACAGGCGCATAGTAGGTAGCTTGATTTACATGACTATAACCAGATCGGATTTGAGCTATGCTGTGGGGCTAGTGAGTCAGTTTATGCAGGCACCGAGGAAGCCACATTTGGATGCGGCTAGGCGCATACTGCGGTATGTGAAGTCCACATTGCATTATGGACTGTTTTATGAAGCTGGGTGTGCATTACAGGTACATGGATACACAGATGCTGACTGGGCTGGTAGTGTCTCAGACAGGAGATCTACTAGTGGTTTTATGTTTTCCCTTGGGAGTGGTGCCATCAGTTGGAGCAGCAAGAAGCAGCCAACAGTTGCCTTGTCGAGCACAGAGGCTGAGTACAGGGGTGCAGCAATGGCTGCATGTGAGGTAGCTTGGTTACGGAAGCTACTTGCAGATATGGGACAGTCAGTTCATGCAGCAGTTGTCATTCATTGTGACAACATTAGCAGCATCATGCTTGCTAATAACCCAGTTTATCATGCTAGAACGAAGCACATTGAGGTGCATTATCACTTTGTGAGAGAGAAGGTTCTAGCTGGTGAGATTGATCTTGTCTATGTCAGCATGTCTATGTCAGCACTGAGGAGCAGGTGGCTGATATTTTTACGAAGGCAATGGGTACCGAGAAGCTTCGCAGATTTAGGAGCTTGCTTGGTGTACGTGAGATGGATTTGAGCTTAAGGGGGAGTGTTGAGATATCAAGCTCTACCCCCGATACATCTCCTGGATGACTATCATTTATGTCACCGCCTATGTTAGTTGTACTCGTGGTGTAGTTAGACTACCACGTATGTTTTTGGTTTGGGTTCACATATGAACCACGTATTCTAGGTTTTGACATATAGGGTATTTCCCTCTTCTATTGTATTGTTGTTGTGTGCAAAAGTGAAGAAAGTCTTCACCCTCCAACCTTGTGTCCTCTCTCTCTTTTGTGTGTTGTGAAGAAAGCTGAACTTGAGTCTCCTATCTCTCTCCCTTATTCTTTACACTTGGAAGCATGAAATGAGAACTCTGAGTGACGCTAGGTGATCTCCTCGAGCATGGCTCGGGCCCGAACCTCCTACTATTTGAGCTCCTCAGAACATGGAGAAGACTGCTGCATCTGCTGAATCGAAGCGAGATCACATCTGAGACCCCTCTCCTTTGCCCAACACTGTTGCCTGAATTGCCTCCTGCTGACAGATGAGGCTAGACTCAACAAGTGCCTGAGCTACCTATGCTACCATATCCCCAGTGGGGTCCCAATCCTGCTCCCACAGGTCCACTATCCTGCTGTGAACCGCTACTCTGGAGTAGATGGAGTTTAGGATTCGGCATGAGTGTGGAGGTGAGGAGTGAGAGGCTGAGTCCAGAACTAGGATGACTGGGGCATGGTCTGAGAGTGTCATCCCTGGAACCACTCCTGACTCTCCACCTCTGCCAAGCGCCCAATCACTGACATAGAAATGGTCCAGCTACTCCAGAAGTCTGCCTCCCTCCCTCCTGTAACCCCAAGAAAAGTCCAGACTCCCTGTCCATCTGTGAAAGGAAGGCTCCCTCCAGCTGTCTTGACCTCCCACTGTGAATAGGAAGGAGTCCCAATCTGCCTGCTTTGCCTGAGCTATACCGAGGAACTCTGGGGCCCATCCCTGCTAATCCTCTAGGGTCTCAAGGTTGTTGAAGTCCCCTCCTACAATCCAAGAGTCCATCTCTGGCAACAAGTCTGTCAAGGATCTCCAAAAAGCAGCTCTCCATCTGAGATCGGTCAGGGGATAGATATTGAGGATGCCGATACGGGATCCCTCAATATTCAACCCACCCAAAGCGCACGTCCAGGGTTCAAAGTGCCAAGACCACACACATGCTAAACTAGAGAAGTGTCGATGGAGGTACAGACACCCCCGATCCTCCCCTGCTCGCCAATCGAAGGTTCCCAGTAGGTGTGGGAGCGTCCTGTGAGGACCTTCCCACAAATACTAGTTTGAGAAGCTAAAAGCTTGTGTTCCTGCAATAGGAGCAATCTACCCTTCCCACCAAGGCTGGCTGGAGCTCCTGTCTGAGCACCATCTGTGAAGATTGTGGGAGAGAGGGAAGGAGTCTCACTTGAGGCTTTCTCACAATCACAATGGGGAATACACACAAAGGTGGAGGCTGAAAATAGTTTTCCTCTTCTTAGTTGTGTAAGCCAAAAGAACTCTAGTACAAAGAAATAGAAGAACCCTATATGTGGGTCTCAAACCAAACTCAACTAACTAAGGTGGCATACTAACTGAGCCACAAACTATAGTAGATAAGGATAGCTGTCATCCAGCTATTATTCATGGGCGGTGTACCAACCGCATCTCCAGCTAACAAGTTAGTGACATAAGTACACAACGGTCACCCTGGCATATCTCGAGTGGAGCTCGATATCTCAACACTCCCCCTCGAGCTCAATCCCAAATCCTGCACACACCAAGCAGGTCTCTGAACTTGCGCAACTTCTCTGCGCCCAATGCTTTCGTGAATATGTCAGCTACCTGATCCTCTGTGCTGACATAAACTAGATCAATAAGACCTAGTAAAACCTTCTCCCGCACATAGTGATAATGCACCTCAATGTGCTTTGTTCTAGCATGAAAGACTGGGTTCTTTGCCAAGTGTATACTGCTCATGTTGTCACAATAAATGACAACCGGCCCATCTGTAGTCTGATGCATATCATAGAGTAGCTTATGCAACCAAGCTACCTCACATGCAGCCATTGCTGCACCCCTATACTCAGCCTCTGTGCTCAACAAGGCAACTGTAGGCTGTTTCTTGCTGCTCCAAGTGACTGCAGCACTCCCAAAAGAGAACACATATCCACTGGTAGATCGTCTATCAGAAATGCTACCAGCCCAATCAACATCAGTGTATCCATGCAACTGTATCTGAACCCCAGCCTCATAAAATAGTCCATACTGCAATGTGGACTTCACATACCTGAGTATGCATCTAGCCGCATCCAAATGCGGTTTCCTTGGAGCCTGCATAAACTGACTTACCAACCCAACAGCATAGCTCAAATCTGGCCTGGTAATAGTCATGTAAATCAAACTTCCTACTATGCGTCTGTACATAGTAGGGTCTTCCAGAAGCTCACCTGCATCTGTGCTCAGCTTCACATTCTGCTCCAAAGGAACTGAAATAGGCTTACAGCCTGTCATCCCATATTTGGACAGCATGTCCAATCCATACTGCCTCTGCAAGAGCTGTATCCCACTTGGTGATCTAATCACCTCAATGCCCAAGAAATAACGCAGCTCTCCCAAATCCTTCATCTCAAACTTCTGCCTCAATAGCATTTTCACATGAAGGATATCTTCATCACTATCACCTGTGATGATCAAATCATCAACATAAATGACTAGCAGCATAATCCCTTTCTCTGTTTTTCTCACATAGAGTGAGAAATCTGCCTTGGAAATCTGAAAGCCAATAGTGACAAGATACTGTCCTATCTTGTCAGACCATGCTCTAGGTGCTTGCTTCAAGCCATACAAGGCTTTCTTCAACCTGCAAACAAACTCAGGATGAATAGCATGAACATAACCTGCTGGCTGCTCCATAAAGACCTCTTCTTGCAAATCACCATGCAAGAAGGCATTCTTTACATCCATCTGATGTAAAGACCATCCCTTTGATGCAGCCATAGCAATGGCTGCTCTTACGGTTGCCATCCTTGCAACCGAGCTGAAAGTTTCTTCATAATCAATGCCATATGTCTGTGCATACCCCTTGACAACTAATCTTGCCTTGTATCTATTCACAGAGCCATCTGCATTGTGCTTGATCTTATAAACCCACTTACAGCCAATTGCATTCTTGCCTTTAGTCAAAGGCACCAATTCCCATGTAGCATTAGCATCCAAGGCATCCATTTCTTCATCCATGGCTTTCTCCCATTTTTCATTTCCCATGGCTTGCTCAAAAGAAGTGGGTTCTGGTTCCTGTATCACTTTGACCATATAGGCATAGTGAATGGCTGTAAATCCATCATATTTCAGCCTATCCACAGGATACCTAACCCTGGTAGACCTGCGCAAAATAGGCTCACTTCCAGGTGCTCTCAAAACATCCCTGGTCTTCCTTACTCCAGGTGTAACAACAGAAGGAATACCCAACTCATCATCAATGCTCTGTTCTGAGCCACTGGATTCACCATCCACATAAGAGTGACCTGCATTCACATCAAACATGGGCTGATCTACCTTCTCTTTTCCTTTTCATGATACCTGCGTACCACTATCTACATTGCTTTGAGGGGATTCTCCTGATCTCAATCTGCCTGTCCATGGCGAAGTATGTGAACCACTGGTAGAGGACACTCCAGGTCCACTGATATTTTGTGATTGCTGCTGTGCATTCTGTGCAGCATTACCATTTTGTGCAAGTTACCACGTCCTCCTGCATAGGACTGGTTTTCTTGCGTTTGTTGCATATTCTAATTTCTACCACGGCCTGCAGATCGGCCTCCTCTACCTCTGCCTCTACCTCTGCCAGCATTTGAGTAGAAGACAGTTTCTTTTGAAGTTCCTGTTGAAGAAGATGCACCCCCATTTCTCTGCTCTTCAGAAATTAGAAGAGCAATCAACTCCTCCAAATCAGGAAAGTTTTCACGGACGGCAATGGATGTCCGGAACTGTGCATAATCCTTTCCTAGACCATTCAAGGTCACAGAAACCAAATCGTCATCATCCACTGGCGACCCAATGGAAGCAAGTGCATCTGCAATTTTCTTCACTTTCATGTGGTAGTCATTTATGCTCAAATTTTCTCTCTGCACATTGTGCAACTCCTGTTTGAGTTGCATTTTCCTGGCTTGCGTATTTGTGCTGTACATCTTTGCCAAAGTATCCCATGCCTCCTTTGGCGTATTTGCATCCTGAATATGCACAATCATGGAGTCCGAAATACTGATAGACAGCCAATACATAACTTTCCTGGCTCTCTCATGCCATCCTTTGAATGCCTGCATTTCCTGTTGACTGGGAACATTAGGAAGAACAGGTTCTTCTTCATTTCCTGTAATGAATTCCCAATAGCCTTTTCCCATCAAGAAATTCGTCATTCTAAACTTCCATGCCTGGAAGTTATTCTTGTCAAGCTTTTCAGTGACAATCTGTGAAAGAGAATCAGATGCCATTACAGAATACTGCAAAATATTCTGTCACTGCAAAAAAACATAGCTTTTGCCTCACACGGGCAGATCTGCAAAACTGACGAAGGTGGTATTTCACCACACAGTCACTTTCTAGTGACGATTTTGCATCAACGGGCAACAGGCATGAATCTGCAACTCCCAATTTCTGTGCACACAGGCATACGATGCAATTTCTGCGGCACCTTTCCACCGACTAGCCGCGCAGTGGTCGCACAGCAAAAAACAGGGCCTTTTTCTGAGTGCTGCGAAGAACTTCCACCTTCAAAACGGGCCCCGAAACGGCCTCAAATCAGAAAAATAAAGTCACTAAGGGCTTAGCCCTCACCCGCAGCATATACTGCGCTCTCGCCACACCGCGAAGGGCGTCTCAATCTGAAACAGTGCACTCCTGCACTTCTGGCTGTGCTACCTGCAGAGATTTGCTCCCAAACTCGAAATAGGAAAGCAACACTGGTCCTCTTACCAAGACACCACAAACTTGGCTTGCTTTCTTGAGCTCCTTACCACGAACAAGGCTCTGATACCATGTGAAGATTGTGGGAGAGAGGGAAGGAGTCTCACTTGAGGCTTTCTCACAATCACAATGGGGGAATACACACAAAGGTGGAGGCTGAAAACAGTTTTCCTCTTCTTAGTTGTGTAAGCCAAAAGAACTCTAGTACAAAGAAATAGAAGAACCCTATATGTGGGTCTCAAACCAAACTCAACTAACTAAGGTGGCATACTAACTGAGCCACAAACTATAGTAGATAAGGATAGCTGTCATCCACCAGCTATTATTCATGGGCGGTGTACCAACCGCATCTCCAGCTAACAAGTCGGTGACATAAGTACACAACGGTCACCCTGGCATATCTCGAGTGGAGCTCGATATCTCAACACCATCTTCCTGGGGCCGCGGGTTCCTGATGAGTGGAACCCGTTGACGTTCCAAGAGATAATGCGTATACTCATGAGGAGGGAAGGTGGGCCACAAACAGCTGTCTGCTTGCGGTCGAAGTCGAAGTGGTCGGAGGATGTCCAGTGTGCAGACGAAGGTGCTTCTGTGAGGGTTTCGAGGGAGAGGCCGGATCATTGGACCCATCCTCTAAAACCTTCAACAGAGGGGAGAGGCCCTTCATCCCGTGGTGGTAGGCTCTCTCTAACCAGCTCGACGCCTCTGCCAGGGAAATAGTGTAGAAGCTCGCTACCTCTGAGGTCCTCCACGGGCGGAGCCCTTCTACATAGGCCCACTCCAGAGGTGGCCGAATAATGACCAGGAGTCGGAAACGTTTGGCGCTGTGGCGCCATCTCAGCCGAACGTCACCCTCCTTCCACTACTGCTGAAGAAGCTCCGCTGCTTTGCTACCGATCCAGTCATGCACCTGCTCCTGGGACTGATCTCGTATCGTCTCCCAAACATTTTCATTCATCCATTGCTCATTCCCTTCACTGGAGATAGTGAAGGAATAGCTAGGACCATCGTGAGGGGGAAGGATGGACACCTTACCCTCCACCCCCTTGCGGAGGAAGAAGATGCTGATGTATAGGCATGCAGGGAAGGAGCCAATACCCACTGCATCCAAATAATCCCAAGGTCCTACTCGATAAAACTCCAAAGGAAGAGCTCTAGGAGCAGCCCTTGGACGTGGGGACGAGGATGAGGAGTCTGAACCAGAGAGAGGGGTGCTAGCCTTCTATGGGGAAGGGCCTCTCCCCTCTGTCGGGCCAGGAGGGATAGGCGCGGTGGAGGTCTGTGCTGACTTCGGGGCTACAGGTGGCTCAGGTAGAGGGGGGGTTCCCTCTGGATCATGCTCGAGGAAGAGAGTGGAGCGGAAACCACCAGTGCTAGGGGGGGTCCTGGAGGGGGTGGGGGTCGGGGGACCGAGGAGGAGGGGGGAGGGGAAGGAGGGCGGGGTGAAGGATGAGGGGGAGGCTGGCTGATCTTCTCCTTTCCCTTCTCCTTCCCCTTATCGAGATGCTGATGAGTAGTGACCATAGGGGGGGGTTCTTGCTATAGATGGGAAGGCTTTTTGGGTCCTGCTTTGTTTCCCTTCCGTTTTCTTTTGACCTCTGTCCAGCCTTCCCCTTCGGGAGGGGGTGTCGCTGACTGGTGGGGGGGATCCTGAGTTGCCTGAATGGGGGCCTTCAGAGGTTCTGTATCCGTGAAGCGAGGGCAGGAATGCGCCTGGTGCTCAAAGCCATGGCATCTCAGACACTGATTTGGGCGACCAGTGACCAGAATGTGCTGCATCACCACACCTATGTCCGTCTCGATCTCGAACTCCGAGGGGATGCTCTGCAGATCGAGGACTGCCACTTTGACACGTGGCACCCCTTGGGCTGCCACCGCATCAATGTAGGTGTCCTGCATAGGCCAGCCAAAGTGCGCCCCCAGGTCCTTGATGATCGGGCGAAACTCGGTTGCAAGACCTGGGAAGATGAGGGTAACTGGATGGCGAGGAATGCGAAAGCGGGCATCGAAGTCCACTACGCTGAAACCCCTATACCATGGGACCATGAGGATGATCTTCCCACCCAGAGAAGTAGGGGATCGCCTGACCATATCGATCGTAGCCTGTGCTGAGGAGAGCTTGAGCTAGAAGATGCCACGTCCCATGAGTGCAACCTCCTCGATGTGATTGTCCTCAAGGTAGAGGGTGGACTGCAACCAGTCCCTGATGTCTGCTCGTGAGGGGGAGTAGCCAATGACTCTCCCATAAACAGATGTCTGGGAGAAGTCCATGGCAGCCTGCTTCACCAAGGAGACCTGGTGCTTGCTCTGTCAGTGTTATGCGATAGGCTGATGGAGGGGGGTTCCATCTGGGGCACCGGTTCCGGCACGTGGCCGCCATACCGCACTGACTAACTGTGAACGATCCAAATCAGGGGAAAGAGAAGTAAACGGAAGAGGCGAGGATGGGGGATTGAGGCGAGGGAGGGAAGAAGGAGGGATGGAGAGGTACGGGGAAGTGGGGGGGGAGAGAGGTGGTGACGAAGGGGCGGATGGCGGAGGAAGGAGGAGGAGAAAGAAAGGGGGGGGACAGCGCAGCACAGAGAGGGTGAGAGGAAGGGGAATGGGGAGGTGTGGCAGCGCCGCACGAGGGGTGGGGAGGAAAGGTGAGGAAGGGAGGGGAGGGGGGGCAACGTAGCACTGTAGCAGGGGGCAGGAGGGGGCGGGGGGTGGTAGCACAACACGAGGGGGGGGAGGCAGGTGGGGGAGCTGAGTGCGGAGAGGGGAGGAGCAGAGAGGAGAGGGGAGGAGCAGAGCGTGGGGGGAGCGACGGGCGGAGAGGGGAGGAGCGGAGCGGGGAAGCAGGGGCGAGCAGAGCGTGGAGAGGGGAGGAGCAAAGCGACCGGGCAGAGGGGGAGGAGAGGCAGGCGGAAGGCCGCGCGGGAGGCGACGATGAGGGAGGAGGTGGGGGGAGGGCCGCGCAACGCGAGGGAGGGGTAGACGGGATCGGAGGAGGGGAGGGAGTTCGCAGGAGCAGAAAACCAAAAAACATCCATCCTACTATACTATCGGACCAGTTTTCAATGTCAAAGTAAACCAATTGCAAACATCTACTATTGCCCTTCTCAAACACCTAGTGAGAGTAGTCCGTTTAATAACCAACCTCTCAATACCACCTAAGTGAGAATAATCCATATCATACCATTCCTCTTAACAAGGTGTCAAAGTGGGAGTCAATTATTACACTCACATTTATGTCAATATATTGCAAAAAGTACAATGATACTAATGACTAGTCTCCTATAGACGCAATCTCATTTACTAGTACTTGGAGAAAATCCATTGTAGAGTGCTCCTGGAAGTTGCCAACACCATGTCTTCATGCCTTAGATTTTCTAATGCAAATTTGATGGAGAGGTATGCTGCCTCACCTGGCACCATCACAACAAAAATGAAAGTTAGCACAATGCATTTGAAGTGTTATCTAGGCTTCAATGCCGGCACACAGTTGTTATCCCTATCACTCAATCAAGAATTTTATGAGCAGTCATTCATTAAATCCCCTCCATGGGATTCCTTCCACCTCAGCTGGAGAACACCATGATCTCCAAGGGGATGTATGTGTGTGTATGTGTGTGTGCGCACGCATGTGCATGTGTGTGTGTGTGTGTGTGTTTCCCACAGACCGCATTCCTGCAGGTCTGACACACAATCCAAGTGAGGGCTATAGTCCGCTGCCCGTCACAATGGATTGGGTCAGAGTACTACCCTAAATAGAATAAAAAATAAGTATTATAGTGATTTCTTCCAGGGGAAATTTACTATCGATTACCCTATGTAGTGGATTCAGATCTGTAAGTAAAAAGTAAATAAAAGTATCAGTCCTCTCCAACTAGTCAGTGGAGGGTGACCAAGTTTTCATAGTTATGGAATAGTCCTTAGACCAGTAGGACGGGGACATTCATAGAGTGTATCAAGTGAAAGACGCTCGACCAGTTGATCAAGGGTATCAGTCCCAACTTAGGGAAGGGGTTGGTCCCATAGTCCTCGTGCCACAATCAAGCCTGAAACTTCAATCGGCCAAAACAAGTCAATCCAAGTATAGCCATTAGTCGTAAGATTTTTATTATCTTACAATGGATACACTAGTGTGGGTTCGTCATATCAAACATCTTTCCAACTATACTTCTGGACCAGTTTCCAATGTCAAAGTAAACCAATTGCAAACATCTACCATTGCCCTTTTCAAACACCTTGTGAGAGTAGTCCATTAATAACCAACCTCTCAATACCACATAAGTGAGAATAATCCATATCATACCATTCCTTTTAACAAGGTGTCAAAGTGGGAGTCAATTATTACACTCACATTTATGTCAGTATATTGCAAAAAGTACAACGATACTGATGACTAGTCTCCAATAGAGGGTTCAATCTCATTTAGCAGTACTTGGAGAAAATCTGTTGTAGAGTGCTCCTCGAAGTTGCCAACACCGTGTCTTCATGCCTTAGATTTTCTTATGCAAATCTGATGGAGAGGTATGATGACTCACCTGGCACCATCACAACAAAAATGAAAGTTAGGACAATCCATTTTTGAAGTGGTAGCCAGGCATCAATGCTGACACACAATTGTTATCCCTATCACTCAATGAAGATTAGCATTAATAAAATCTTGGCATCCTTGAAGCAGTTGGCATTTATAACATTACAGAAGTGTTTATAAAATGGTAGATGATTCCAAGTAAAGAAATGCTTATCAAATGCTAGAGTAATCCAGGTAATACCCGAAATTCTCCAATGAATCACAAAATTGGGTGTTTCAACCAAGTCTAAGGGATTGTCCAAGGTTACAAGATCCAAGTACAACCTCGATGTACGTATAACTTCCCTTGATCTCCTGTTGGGAGTTTCCATTTCTCGTGTTTGGATTTTCCATTTCTCAACATTACAATTAAATCTAAGTACACATCAAAGTGAGGTAAAGTTCCTGAGAGGGTCAAAAGATCTCATGATACTATTATGGTACTCATGATAAGAGCCATGCCACCTAGCAGAAGTTCTTATGATCTCAATTATCTAATGACTTCTAAGAAAACTATCTTGAACTTGGAATCAATAGATTTTTCTTATTTTAATCCCCAGTCTCATAACAATAATGAAGTAATATAAATTCCAAAAAAGGCTGGACTTCAAATGTTAGAAACATATTTTTTAATCAAGGGATTCGTTATAATACTAGTCATGATTCCCTAGGGGGGATCCAACATCCAAATGCACAAAGAACTCCTTTTTATCCATCTATTCAATGGGTAGTTAAAATAGCATATATAATAAAATCAAAAGGTCATACTAGTCCAAGGGCCACCATATAGTAGTAGCATTTTCCAAAAGCTAACCCCTCCCATGGGGTCAAAGTATCGGATAATAGTGAGTGCATTCTACTAATGCGTCCACTAGACTAGTAAGGTGGGATGTAGCTCCATCCTTGTCTCACAATTGTTGTCCAATAAAGCATAGAGGTAGATCTGAGCTTACACAAGAAATACCCCGGATGTACCTCATGAGTTCTAAATGTTAGAAAATCACTAATTACTAGTGCATTGGTGCAAGGAGGCGAGAGAGCCCCGGCCTAGGTTGTAGTTGTCAATTTGCACCAAGTGAGTATAGTAGTTTGCTTTTTGAGTATTAACCATCAAGTAGAATGAAAATTAATGGATCGTAGAACAATCTACTTGCTAACTTGTCCCCAAAAAATAAATTCGGCTGTGCATACCGATGTATTTTCTAGCCTTGCAGCTACTAAAGTTCTGTTCATATAAAGTAAACGTAGTAATCGTGAGTTCTCGTGGATAAACTTTGGCATTCGGACTTTCGAGCTCGCTCCATATCCACTATTTTTCTAACATATAGAATGATGAATGCGGATATATCCAAAGTCAAAACACCTAGCTAGATGATAAACCAAATGTTGGAATAGCCGCATGGTGATCCTTAGACAATCTATTTGAGCTTGAAATAGTGCAGTGGTGCTCGAGAGCTGCCACATGGATGTCAGGTAAGCCAATAGGTCCGAGGATTCCTCACGCTACTCCAATAGGTTGAGAGCCAGTAGCTACAATTCTGCTTCACATAGACATGGTTGTCCTTTATACTATAGTTGTAGATTTTCCTCATGAGTTACGTGCTCATGAGACAGTGGCACAAACACGAGGAATGCATCGTGCATCTCACATTCCATCCATCAATGAGGTCCACACATATGCTCTTGGACAAGATGAGAGAGTATCACGGAGTACCTGAGGTATAAGCAACTGCAACCCATACAAGCGAGCTGCAGTGGTGCTCATAGGAGCTAGAAAATAGTAGCTAGTTGTGGTTCTCCTGCACTCATCTATCCTAAGTCTGCCATGACCTCTCAGTTTCTAGTATAACGTAGTTTCAAGATACTAGAAAGCATAGCATATCAACCGGCACGAAAACCTTGGTGAGGGATGTGCGATGCACTCCAAATAGTTCTAGAAAGTGTGGTAATCATTAGAGGCCATCTCTTGTGAAACACAGTTGGAGGCACTTACCCATTTGTGCTCTAGAGGCTTCTATTATCTTCTAAGCTCACGTACGATATCAATATACATCGTACATAGGCATAATCATGGTCGTTCCAAGCATGATGCTCACCTATAGAAAGAGATACTTGAGCTTTTCCAAAGTATTCCATCCCTAGTCATCACAGTAGAGTATATGGGGACTTACGTGAAGCTCTCGCAATTCAGAGAAGTATGGGTATTATCTGCCCCTAAGGATCCTGGAGAGTAAAGGTGCATTGTAAAACCCATGGGTCCAAGAGCATCATTTCTCAGAGTAGCGGTATGAGAGAGCTGGGGCTCCGTCTATCTTTTCTTGGCACTTTGTCTCAGACAAACTGTTTTGTCTCACTATAACTCTGTTTGCCAGAGAGAACTGTCTTCAATCAATCTAGATCAGCAATATAGAGTGGAGTTTTTTTACTAAAGTTGCTTACCTGAACATTGTAGTTGCCCGTGTACTCGAGGGCTGGTCGCTACTCCTTTTGAGTGTCTTTCGTTTGCCTTCTCTACGCAGCTGCATTGTGAGCCAATGGTACATGCCTGAGAGTTGAAGTGTCTCCATTATTCCACCCTGTAGTTGCCAGGAGAGTATGGTGCTTAGGAGAGCTCAGAGTCCCCTATTCTCTTAGGCTTGTAAACATTCTCGATGATGGGGGATTCCTTCTCTTGACGGGAGTTTGTGTACTCCCCTAGTATTGAAAGTCCATTCCTGCCATTTCCTCGTGGGTGTGGTCCAAGCCCCTCTCATAGTCACTATTGTATCCAATGGGTATACAACCTTGGGGTTGTAAAGTCTTCATCTTTATACACATATCATATGCCCATCAGATATATAAATTAGATAACTTCTAATTCGAGCAGTCACTCAATTACTTATTGGGTTATTGCACGTATTGAATTTTATGAGCAGTCATTCATTAAATCCCCTCCATGGGATTCCTTCCACCTCGCTATCTACTTTCTTATCATAGTGTTCAAGCATACACATCATCACCCAACCATCAACTGGAGGACACCATGATCTCCAAGGGGATGTGTGTGTGTGTGTGTGTGTGTGTGAGCGAGAGAGAGAGAGAGAGAGAGAGAGAGAGAGAGAGAGAGAGAGAGAGAATGTGCATGGGTGTGTTTTTGTATGTGTGTATACAAATGGATGTGTGTGTTATTTTGATGTATGCATATGTGTATGTGCACCCACATGTGTGTGCATGTCCATGTGTGCATGGATGAGAGAGAGAGAGAGAGAGAGAGAGAGAATGTGCATGGGTGTGTTTTTGTATGCGTGCATACACGTGTGTGTGTGTGTGTGTGTGTGTGTTTTCGTATATGCAAATGTGTATGTGTATGTGCACCCACATGTGTATGTGCATGTCCACGTGTGTGTGCACGCACACGCTACTCTTATCTCATACATCTAGTGAACAAGATTGCATTGAATAGAGTTTTGCATGTTTGTCGTTATAGTAGTTATTTTATTGCAGATGGATGAGGCAAGGCCCATTGACGACTTTGTCATCAATGTTCATAGAAAACTTGTGAACTGCATATAATGAACATTCCCATTTTCACCTATAAAAAATATCTTGTAAAATCTAGAAAATTTTAGGCAATTTAGTTTATGTTAGCTAAACAAGGTGAATGATATACATCTATCATTCATTAGGCCTACGTGTGGTGAGTGAAATGCTTAAGAGAGAGCATAAAATTGGAGGCATGAAAAGGAAAGAGTGTACAAAGAGTAGTAAATGCAAATGGTCCAAAAGTCAACAAGATGAATTTCATTGAGAGAGAGAGAGAGAGAGAGAGAGAGAGAGAGAGAGAGAGAGGACTAAGTCACTAAATGCATGCATTAAAGCCTCTTACAAGGAGCATACTTGGACCAATCTCCTTTGTACCAAAGTCATATATACGAGTTTACCAATAGGAAATTCTCACCCCAACAAATAGAAATAATCAGGATTTTTAGCTTTGCAAATTTGGAATAGTTGCTAAGGCTAACCAAGGGCAAGCCAAAAATCTGCAAATTCTCAAGAAAAGCAAGTGTTCTGATTTGTGTGAACACTCGTGAGACAAACACATACGATAAACGATTTCAGAATGTGCTGAACCCCTGCCCTCAAGGGATAGTTGTAGTGCAAGATTTTGCATGAGGCAAAAATTGCTCCTTCCGTCCCTACAAAGTCATACTACGTAAGTTTAAGAGTACATTTGGCTTCACCACCTCCTGCTCCCCATGGGCCAGGGCGAGTGAGATTTGCAGAAAACAGACATAACCCTTGTGTGTTTTACTGGCACCCTTGCTTTTAGACGTTTTCAACCATTGAAGATCAACGACACACTAAGGTCCAAAACCCACCTGCGTTAAACTTTTTTTTCTTTAAGAGCCACTGGACCCAGCTGGAACATAGAGGATTGGAGAACATGGAAGAAATAGGCAATGCACTTTCAGTTTTGTAAATTTTCAACTTGTAGTGTAAAAGCCCCAAGACGCGCCTGGCCTTTTGACCAGAAGGTATACGTAGAACTCTTCATCTCTCTGCGGGAGGGAATATTGTAGTATTATTTTGGTTCCCATAGACTGCGTTTCTCTCGGGAGACAAAGAAGTCGTCGTCATCTCTCTCTCTCTCTCTCTCTCTCTCTCTCTCTCTCTCTGTGTTTCTGTGCTGGGTGGATGCGTCTTTTGTGTTTATAATTTCTTGTTAGAAAGCATTCGAGATTTCCTGTCTTTCAAACCGTTCACATGCACAAGCCTTGCACACAAACCGTCATATCTCTATCCTGCGGTCTCGGTCTCTTCTGTAATCCTTACATTATGATGTTCATGAGGATTAGACATGAAATAATCAGGTTTGACTTGTTAGATGCTAATTGTCCCTACATTGGGGTCTTGTGTCTGTGCTTTTGGAACCTTAAGATTTTACTTCTTTGTTGTGCCTTTTGAAAAGCTATCTTCCCTGATAAAGTTGTGTAAGTGCATTGATATTTCTATACTGGGTGTCAAAATCTGTATGATGTAAGCAATGAAGTGTTTACTCTTTTTTGTGCTCTAAATCTCATTGCTTCTATTGTCTTGCTTCACGTGTTTACTATACCATGTTCTAAGCTCCTCATCAAGAAGAACGCAGGTGGGTTGATATGAACTTTTCTTGGGCTTTCAAAGACTTGTGCAGTAATGTGAGGAGGGACGGTTAGGGGAGTTCCACTTAGCTGCCGTATATATGGTTAAGCAAGGATTGCGTGCTCGCGTGGATACCTTGGTCTCTGTTCTGCAAGAATGCATTAAAAAAAAGGATCTGGTGTCAGGTAGGCAAGCTCATTACCTGATCATTGAAAACAATTTCTGGTGGAATACCGCAGTGGGAAGCCAGCTCATCCGCATGTTTGCTACTTGTGGGAGCTTGATTGAAGCATCGCAAGTGTTTAACAGTCTACAGAAACAAAATGTATATACTTGGACTGCGATCATTACTGCACATCTTCAACATGGTCAAAATGATCAGGCTCTCACACTTTATGGACATATGCAAATGTCAAGTGTGAAGCCAAGCTCCTACACAGTTGTTGCTGTGCTCAATGCATGTGCTGGCATGGGATCCATAGATCAGGGAAAATGGATTCATGCTGACATCATGAAGGAAGGGCTTGATGGGGATATATTTGCGGGAAATGCCCTCGTTGACATGTATGCCAAATGTGGCAGTCTAAGGGATGCATGCAAAGTGTTTCAGGGCTTACCAAGACAAGACTTGGTGTCTTGGAATGCAATGATCTCAGGCTATGTCCAGCATGGGCAGAGTAAGGAAGCACTACAGTCATTTGGTACAATGCAATTGAATGGTCTAGAACCAAACAGAGTCACATGTACAGCTACCCTGAAAGTCTGTGCGAAGATACCTGACCTAAACCAGGGCAAGCTGATTCACGCTTTTGTTGTTAAAAGAGGCCTTCAGTCGGATCTATTTGTCGGAAGTACGTTGGTTGACATGTACGCCAAATGTGGGAGCTTGGAAGATTCTCGCAAGGTTTTCGACACGCTATTAGTACGAAATATAGTATCATGGTCTGCAATTATTTCAGGTTACACGGAATTAGGACCTGCTGAGGAAGCTCTCCTGTTATTCCTAGAAATGTGTCAGGAGGGCATCGAACCAAATGAAGTTATTTTTGCATGTGTCCTCAGAGCCTGTGCTAGCATACCAGCCCTTGATCAGGGCAAGTTAATACATGCTGAGAGTATAGAACGGGGACTTGATTCAGATATCTTTATAGGGAGCATCTTGATTGACATGTATGCCAAATGCAATAGCATAGATGATGCAAGGAAGGTGTTTGATAAATTGCATGTACGAGATGTGGTGTTATGGACTACACTGATTGATGGATATTCTGAGCATGGCCATGGTGAAGAAGCTTTCGATTTGTTTGACAAAATGCAACATGAGGGCATTGAGCCAAATGAGGTCACACATTTGTCCATCCTTAAAGCATGTGGCAGCATAGCAGCATTAGATCAGGGCAAGCTTATCCATGCTAGCATCATGGAATACGGGAATGAGTCGCACGTTTTTATTGGAAACCTTTTAGTTGACATGTATGCCAAATGTGGGAGCCCAGAAGATGCATGGGAGGTGTTCGATAAGCTGGTTACTCAAGATGTGGTCTCATGGTCTGCCATTATTACAGGATATTCTGACCATAACCAGGGTGAAGAAGCGCTTCACTTGTTTGGCAAAATGATACAGGAGGGCATAGAGCCAAATGAGGTGACATATATGGGCATACTGAGAGCATGTGGGAGTATAGCATCCCTGGATTGGGGCAAGCTAATTCATTCCACGATCACAAAGCGAGGGCTAGAGCTAGTTTTATCTGTGGGAAACGCATTGCTAGATATGTATGTCAAATGCAACAGTCTAGTGGATGCAGAAATTGTCTTCGATAATTTGATTGGACGAGACATCACGTCATGGAATGCAATGATTTCAGGACATGTTCAGTATGGGCATGGCCAGGAAGCCCTTGACATGTTTCAGAAATTGCAACAGGAGGGCACAGAGCCTGACAAGTTTACATTTGTTTTCCTTCTCAAAGCGTGTGCAAGCATTGCAGCCCTAGAGCAAGGCAAAGTAATACACTCTGACATCATGAAGTGGGGGCTTCAGTCAGATCTGCTTGTTGGAACCGCACTACTTGACATGTATGCTAAATGTGGCGACCTAGAAGATGCATGCAAGGTGTTCGACTTGTACCCTGTCAAAGATGTGATTGCCTGGAATGTTATGATTGATGGATATGCAAGTCATGGGCATTGGAGGAAAGTACAAGAATATCTTGAGAGCATGCAGCAAGCAGGCATTAAGCCTGTAGATGTGACTTTTGTATGTCTTCTTTCTGCATGTAGTCATGCAGGCCTAGTCACTGAAGGTTATGGCTACTTAAAATTGATGGAGGAAGAATATGGTATTACACCAAAAGTTCAGCACTATGTCTGCATGGTTGACCTTCTTGGTCGTGCAGGAAACTTGAATGAGGCAGAAGAGCTCCTCCTCAAAATGCCATTTAAGCCTGATTTTGTGGTGTGGGTGACTTTGCTAGCATCTTGTGCAAAATACAACAATGTGGAGCTCGGAAGACGAACTTTTATTGGTCTTTTGGAATCTGAAACTACAAATGCTTCCGGTTTCGTGTTGATGTCAAATATCTATGCAGCAAATCACATGTGGGAGGATGCACTAAGAATACAAAAGATGTGAGCACATGAGAATGCTTGGATGCATCCTTGGAAGAGCTGGATGAAAACTAAGAAAAAGATGCATGTATTTACTGCAAGTGAAAGGCTCTCTCTTCCTTTGATGACATGTATGCTGAGCTAAGTGTGACAGGTGATAGGTTGCGAAGTGGGCAGCGTAGACAGTCCCTAAGGCTGACTGTAAGGCAGCATCAAAGGCTGCTGTGCAGGTTAGCAAATAGGGCTGTTTCTGAGTCTGGTTTAGGGCCTGGCAGAGGCTGAAATGAGGGGAGGTGAAGGGCTTTGGTCAGGGCTTTGAACAGACAGCAGAGCCTGCAGACAGCAAGCCGGCAGAGCAAGGGGCAGATGTGTGTCCGTAGCAGACGGGCACAGTCTGGCAGTGCAGGAGAAGGCGGGCCAATAGGTGCCTCCTGCGTGGCCATGCAAGTCACTAAACTGCAGTATGCTGTCGGGTCACTAGACTGCAGTATGCACTCGGGAATTAGGGCAGTCAGTCAGGCCAGCTAGAGTATGCCATATTGCAGACTGGTCAACTGTTACCAACCCAGTCTGTAGATCTGATCAGCTAGATTGGCAGGGCTCTAGCCCTTTTATAGGGCCCCATTGGGGCCCTTGCAAAGACCATTTAGTGAGCCTCACAATTGGCTGCATTCCATAACAGCAAGGAGGTTTGATAGAGTGGCATCCAAGCAGCCCACTGAAGCTTTTTTTAGAGCACACCGGTTGAGTTGAGGGTTGAAGATGCCAGAGGACGTAGAAGACAGTTATGGAGGTGCCAGGGGCCTACATCTACACAGTACCTTATCTGCTAGCTTTGTGACACAGTGAGACACCTTTTGTATTATGTTTTGTCCATCATTGGAGCAATCTACAATACATGTTTTGTTGTTCTACTCCACTGTGCATTGTTTAAGATCTGTGTTTGTACCTGTATCTACATCTGTGTGCACAACGGAAAGGAGCGAGATTTGATTTAGCATTGTGTGTTTCCTGAGCTACGTTTCTGTACATTCTTCTGCAACAGGAGTTTTGGCCACAGCAAGCAACCTCTGTCTCTGTTTGTAACATCGTATCACAGTCTTGAGAAAGATTCAAAAGTCTGTAGAGCTTGGAGGTGAGAACCTTTGGAAAGAGATCTCAGTTCAGGCTTGTGGAAATCGAAGTCATCTCCTGCATTTGAAGGACAGCAAAAGCAATCTTCGTTTTTGTTTTCTAACATGGTTTCAGAGCAAAATTCACAGGTGCACAGAGCTTGGAGGTGAGAACCTTTGGAAAGAGGCCTTAGTTCAGGCTTTTGGGAATTGAAGTCATCTCCTATGTTTGAAGGACAAGTACCTTTGTGAGAAGGGAGGTGAACAAGATTCAGACATGTGTTCCTTAGTGAGGGATTGCTAGTATTTGCATCAGTTGCATCATTGGCATTGAGACGGTTCTAGGAACTTCAGTCCTATGGTTAACACGTGTGCTGATTCCAAACTTTGGAGAAGCGGGCAAGCTGGATGGGGATAACTACTCTTTCTGGAATGTGAAGCTACGGAGCCGTGGCAAGGAAGGAAGTTGTGGATGGTGACAATGGGAGAGGAATTCAAACTCGAAGACGAAGTGGATACATCAGAAGGGGTAAACTAGCTGATCCAGATGAGGTACAAGAGTGGGAATAAAAGGATACCAAAGCCCTATCAATGATCATCGGGATGATTGCAGACGGAGTGATTCCACGCATTCAATTGGCAGATACTTCAAAGGAAACATGGGACATCCAATGGAACAAACAGTACTTCAAGGATCCTCAACCTCCAGAATCAACTATTCACATGAGTTAAGAGGAGCTGATAAAGACTCTATCACTACTGAAGGAAACTCTAAAGTTTTTTTTTTTTTTTTTTTTTTTTGACACAGGTCACGGGCGATGGCATATGTCTTTTCCTCCCAGCCTAACTCTCGTAGATCTCATGTATCTTAATTCTTTCCTTTGTTTTTCTCATGCTTATCCACAAGACCCTCATTTCCCTAGATAGTTCTCCTTGCCAAATGTCATCATTTTAGCCTCTCCACTTGGTGCACCTTTTTACCCCTCTCTTGGGGCACATTTAAAACCACTTGCCCCTTGGCATTATTGCACATTTAGGTGCACCTAGGCCTTAGCACTCAGAACTACCTAGTCAATGCCATTTCACCCTCACCTAGGACCTTGGCAGTTACTTCTCTTGACCATTTCAATTACACACATTAACTATTACAAAAGTTGGTCATCTAAGAGAAAATGCCCACCGATCTTTCCGAGGTCATGCTATCTCGGCTAGAGCATAACATTCCTTCCCTCTTCAAGCATCAGCGTCCTCGATGATAAAATCTGGGAACACTCTCCGTAACTGGTATACGGACTCCCAGGTAGCTTCTGATAGAGGCTGACCATGCCATGCAACCAACACCGTGGGTATCTTCCGATTTTGTATTTGCATTGTTCCTCGGTCCAGGATTCTTGTTGGCTTGCGCCTTGCAATATCCTCTATCTCCTGAAACAAAACCACACCTTCGATTAGTGAGTCACCTGTCTGCAAAAATTTCTTTAAGCGCGAAACATGAAAAACCGCACCTTACACCCCTGTGGCAATTCTAATTTATAGGCTACACTGCCTATTCTCTTTAGAATTAACCACGGCCCACAGTATCGAGGTGATAACTTAGCACACTCTCCTGAAGTCAATGACTTCGAGTGCGAAGGAACTCCGAGAAAAATTTTTTCTCCTTCCTTAAATATTCTTATAGACCGATTTTCATCCGCATACACCTTGGCTCTATCCATAGCCTGGCGGATATTAGCTCTCGCAAGTGCTAGCATCTCTCGCATCTGAACTACAAAGTTCGCAGCACTAGGCACTTTCTGAGGCACTCCAACTATAGTTGGATTTGCTGGTCTATAACCATAGTTCAATTCAAACGGACTGAACCCGGTAGAGGAATGTTTCCTATCATTGTAGGCAAACTCCAACAATGGCAACCACTTGTCCCACGTATGTTGCCTCAATGACACATATGCCCTCAGCATATCCTCTAAAGTCTGGTTGACTCTCTCCGTCTGACCATCCGTCTCAGGATGATCCCCACTACTCATTCCCAACTCAGTTCTTAGTGTCTCAAATACCGCTGTCCAAAAATGACCGGTAAATCTGACATCTCTGTCTGACACTATGGATCTAGGCAATCCATGCAGACGAAATATATGTCTAATGAACAAATCCGCCACTTGCAGGGCACTAACAGACTCTCTAGTCGGAATGAAGTGAGCCATCTTGGTTAGACGATCAACCACCACAAGGATAGAATCATACCCTCCTTGTGTTGTAGGCAGCCCTACAATAAAGTCCATGGAAATGCTCTCCCACTTACTTAGTGGTACTTCCAAGGGCTGTAAAAGTCCGGCTTCACGAGATCATATGTCTTCTCGACACCTGGATGTCCCGCACACGGGCTATCATGGCATTGTCGAATGACTCTCTGCCTGAGATCATTCTGACTAGGTACTACAACCTTGCCATTTCTAACTAGCATACCATCCCTTATGGTATATCTTGCATAAGTTTGGCCTTTTCTGGATGCCAGATCATCCTTTTCATTTTCCCCGGGTTTTAACACATGAGCTTTAGGCCACAAGCTCTGGACAAACTCGTCCACTTTTTGGGTTTCTCTTATCTCAGTCATTAGAGCACTCTCTAATACCGTGAAACTCAGGTTGTGCATAATGCGAGACAACGCATCAGCAACCTTATTGTCTTTTTCTCTTCGGTACCGAATCGTTAGATTAAACTCCTGCATGAGCTCTGCCCACCTAGCTTGGCGGCCCCTCAAGTCAGGCTGTTTACAAAAATGTTTCAGAGTATCATGATCCACATCCACATAAAACTCTGAACCATACAAATAATGCCTCCATGTTTTCAAAGCATGGATAACAGCATACAACTCCAATTCATGAGTTGGCTAATTCCTTTGAGAGGGAGAAAACTTCTTGCTTTCAAAGGCTACTGGCCTTCCCTCTTGAAGGAGAACTGCTCCTACCGCAATGCCACTTGCATCGGTTTCTAGAAACAACGGTTTCTGGGGATCAACTATTTTTAACACCGGTCCTGTGACCACAGCTTGTTTTATGGTATTAAAACTTTCTTGTTGATTCTGTCCCCAAATAAAAGGTACTTTATCTGAGGTCAGATCAGTCAATGGCGATACTATTCCGGAATATCCTTTGATATGCCTTCTATAAAACTGGACAAATCCCAAGAATGATCGCAACGCGGTCAGAGTCTGAGGGATTGGCCAAGTTAGTATCGCAGCCACTTTCTTCGGATCCATTTCTACCTCATGTGGAGTAATTATGAACCCTAAATATTCAAGCCTAACCATACACAGTATAGTTTTCTTTTTATTTACATAAAGACTGGCTTTCCTCAAAGTACTAAACACTATTCTTAAGTGTTCACGATGCTCAGTAACACTTTTACTGAATATCAGGATATCGTCAATAAAATGTACTACGAACTTTCCGATATACGGACGTAGTAAATCGTTCATAAGCATGACGAAGGTCGCTGGAGCATTGGTAAGTCCGAAGGGCATTACCAAAAACTCATAATGACCAAACCTGCTTCTGAAAGCAGTTTTATGCACATCCTCGGCTCTAATCCGGATTTGATGGTAGCCACTTGATGGTAGCCACACTTAAGATCTATCTTGCTAAAAATCACGGCTCCATGTAATGCATCTAGCAAATCATCAATCCGAGCCATCGGATACCTGTGCTTAACAGTGATATTATTCAATGCTCTGTAATCTATACAGAGGCGAAATGTATCATCCTTTTTCTTCTTTAATATCACTGGCAAAGCAAAAGGTGAGAAACTTGGTTGAATCTGTCCCAACTTGAGGTATTCTTCCAGTTGTCTACGCACCTCCGCCTCTTCAGCAAAACTCATTCTATAGGGAGGTCTATTTACAGGTTTCGCCCTCGGGATCAGCTCAATCTTATGCTGAACTTTCCGCTCTGGAGATAACCCATAAGGTAGTTCATCCCTAAAACATTCAGAGAACTACTCTATTATAAGATTAGCCAGCTTGGCCATCTCACCACTTTGCGTAACATCAGTGCTAGTCGAAGAATCATCAACCGGCTCTACCGATGCTGTGCGAAGGAATAAAAACTCTACTTGAGCTTTTCTGATTTCCATCATGGAAACCAACGGTCCCTGAGGTATATCTTTTTCACCTCTCAAGACATAAAGCACATCATTCATCTTGAATTGATATACGTGCTTTTTTCAATCAATGGCTGGATTCTTTCTAGAATGCCATGCCATACTCAGGGCTATATCTGCATGAGCAAGCTTGGTCATTTCAAAATCAAGCTTCTCAGCATAGTCCTGAATCCGAAGCTCCAACTGGGTAACCCTTTGGTCCCATACTTCAGTTAAACTTCCATCTGCCATTCTGATTGTATACGCATAGTCAGATGGGCTTGTTTTTAATTTCAGCCTCTTCACGAGCTTGGAGTTAATCACATTGTGAGTTGACGCCGAGTCAAACAACACAATGACATCATGACTGGCCACTTGCCCTTTCATTTTAATTAACTCTGTATCATTAAAGGCCGTATACCCCGTTGCTGGGGGCTTAGATAGGATGTTATCAGGTGCACTCGTCTCTAACTTAGCAATAGATACACATAACAAACAAGGTACTAACCTCAGAGAAGGTCCCGCCAATTGCATCTGCATATGTTCCACAGTGGGACTCTCCTGCATTTCCACGTCGCATTCAGATATTATCATATTACCCGTGCGACGGTCTTTATTCAGTGGACAATCCTTCCACTGATGTCGCTGAAGGCAGCCGAAGCACAATCCTTCTTTTCTAGCTTTCTCTTTTTGTTCAGGGGTCAACGAGGACTTTGACCAAGCACGGGCTGCCATTGGAGTTATTTTCCTTTTCACCCCAACGGTGGTACTTGTTTTTACTGGTCCCTCAACCGGCTTCACCTGCTTGGTTTGGCCACTTGGCTGCAAGACACTTGTCTTCGAAATCCATTTCCTCTGAACTCCCCCTTTTTTTGGGTACTCATATTGAGTCCCTGCCTGCACAAATCCACCAGATCTGTGCCTCTGGCATCCTCATAATTCAGGGCTACTGCAATAGATTCATCTAATGTAGTCACATACTTAGCCTGAACTTCCATTTTGATCTTGTCGTTCAGTCCATAGATATAGTCTTTTAACTGAACCGACATAGGGAGAGGGTTTGTTATATTCATGACACATTCCCTGAATTTGTCGGTGTACTCTGCCACCGACAGACTCCTCTGACGAAGATTTCTATAAGCATCCCAAGCTCGGGACTCTTCATCAGGTGGGAGAAAGTGTTTCTTAAATTCAGCTTTAAACCCTTCCCAGGTGGTAGGAGCAACTTGATCCTTCTGTTGCTTTATCCACCATCTATCCACTGCCTCAATAAACAAGTGTGTGGCCTCACGGATTTTCTTTAGATTAGATCTAATTTCACAAATGGCGAAGGCTTCTTCCCACTTGTGTAACCAAACCTCGATCACATCAGAGCTGTGCTCGGTCATCCGACCAGCATACTTCTCCGGCCTATAATTAGCGATATTAGGCACTTTGACCCTTGCGCGCTCTAATGAATGTATACTGGGCTCTGGCTCTGCTGGAGCTTTACCCTTATCAATTCTAGACGGTCTAGCCGACAAGGCTTGTACCATCTCCCTAATCTCATTCTGACCAGCATTCACTTGAAGCTGCTGGTTCATAATCTGCTGTAAAGCATCTTCTAATATCAAAATCCTACTGATCAAAGTAGGTGCTGCATGATGTGACATTTGTTGTGCAGATTGTGCTCTAGACTCACTAGGATTCACCCTAGAATTCTGCCCTTCTGCCTCCATAGTTTCACAATGGAAAAGGGTTTTTTCTTTTCAGCTCTCCTTCTCTTTCTTTCTTTCTTTCTTTTTTAATTTATAAATGCAGGAAGTTAGGTGACAATCTCTGCTATAGAAACCAAATCAACACCCGCCCAAAATTCGTATAGAGAAAGAGAAAATTTCCTTGAAGAGGGAAGGAAAGCTCCCTGGAATTTTCCTCGCAGATTAAATGGGCACGGGCTTCCCGATTTTTCCCTGTGTGTAAGTCCTTCATTCTGTTTCACCACCTAATATCTAAGACGCCCGATGCTTACTCGCAATTTTCCACCACTCCTGTCACGGACAGTCCGAGTCACATCTGCTGTAGCACCCAGGCCATCACCTTCCCATGGCTTCGTATTTTTCTGGCCAGCCACCAAGTACCAATGTCGAAGGACTATGCACGAATCTTCCACTCCAAATTCAAGGACATCGCATAATTTTAACCGGAGATGTCCGTCCACCTGCTCCCGTCACTTACATTCTTGCGTCACCTCTGCGCTCAATTTGGAATCGCCTTCCGCACAGCCCATGAGAGCCAGATGATCTTTGTGGAGCCCGTCGATAACAGCCTCAGATATTTTCTCCGCCTGTTACCAGCCGCTACCTTATGTGACCCCTAACTCCAGCCACGAATCGTCGACACCCTCTGCTATACTATTCGTCAAACCACCTTACGGGAGCACCATCCAACACGGACCACGTCAACCCTTCGTTGCGGAGGCTCGTTACGATCAGTGCGTCACCTACGCCAACCGTGCAGCAGAACATCACTCGAAGAAGCCCGTCCACCTGGTCCCAATTCAATTCACGGCTTAATCCGTCTCAGACTGCGCTGTCAATCTTCCAGAATCGTCGCTCACTACATGAACTCTGATACCAACTGATAAAGACTCTATCACTATTGAAGGAAACTCTAAAGTTTTTTTTTTTTTTTTTTGACACAGGTCACGGGCGATGGCATATGTCTTTTCCTCCCAACCTAACTCTCGTAGATCTCATGTATCTTAGTTCTTTCCTTTGTTTTTCTCATGCTTATCCACGAGACCCTCATTTCCCTAGATAGTTCTCCTTGCCAAATGTCATCATTTTAGCCTCTCCACTTGGTGCACCTTTTTACCCCTCTCTTGGGGCACATTTAAAACCACTTGCCCCTTGGCATTATTGCACATTTAGGTGCACCTAGGCCTTAGCACTCAGAACTACCTAGTCAATGCCATTTCACCCTCACCTAGGACCTTGGCAGTTACTTCTCTTGACCATTTCAATTATGCACATTAACTATTACAAAAGTTGGTCATCTAAGAGAAAATGCCCACCGATCTTTCCGAGGTCATGCTATCTCGGCTAGAGCATAACAGGAGCGAGATACCATGCATACAAAAGTAAAAGTGTTAAGAGACCAACTCGAAGTAGTTGTTCATAAGGTAGACCTGGTTCGTTTTTTATGCTCATGCTCAACATGTGGCCCAAGAGCTTCAAACCTTTGTAACCAACGTTACGAAGAGTGGGGGGCTTAGTGGCAAGACAAAGCCTTCATTGCACAAGGCAAGAGTAGGACACCAGAAAGGGCAAGCCTGGCCGGCAAGCCCAACAAGAAGAAAGAAGACAAATTTGATGATGAGGATGACACTTTGGGAGAATGAAGGAAGAAAAGAAGAAATGTTCTATTGTGACAAGCTTGAACATTATGTGAGGGGGCTGCAGAAAGAAGGCGGCTGATCACAAGGAGTCATCATCGTGCAACCAGGAGTTAAAGGATTCACAAACAATGGCAAGTGTGGTAACAACACGAGAAGAAAGTTTCTTGGTGACAACTTTGAGAATTCCCAAGATCAAGTATGCAGATTTAGATGGAACAATTTAATGTTTGACATTGAGAAATGGTCCGATGAGCCAAAGGGACAAAAGTCTTTGTGACTCCATCATTGGTTGCTCACATTGTCATTTTTTAGAACAAGGCTGACACCACATGCATAAAGGAGGCGTTTTTTAAGGCAATTCTAGGATTGAGGTCTGAAGAGTACAGGGACACTGAAGATGGCAGGATAGAGTTACATGTGGATGCCCTAGGTGCCTTCCGGAAGAACTTGGCTTTTTTTCAAAGCAAGAAGCCATACAAGTGGATCCTATTAGAATTATGTTTGTCTCCTGTGTGTCCCATAGGGAGTGAGAGCTGTCAGGTGGGTGTGTCCGCCTGAGGATGGTAGTAGCTTTCTCTTCTTCTCTCTGTGGTTTTGTGCTCGTAGTTTGAGGCTTTTGCCAAAGAGGCCTACATGATTTGAAACCATGATGCACGTAATATCATCACTAGAGGGATGTAATTTGATGAATGAGGAACTCATTATAAGTCACAACAAAGCACCTTGAGGTGCGTATAACTCATTATAAGTCACAACAAAGCACATTGAGGGGCATAGCACTTTATACATGAAAATGAAATTGAACTTATATACTTCGATAGAAGATGTGGTGGTTGATATCCCTTTTTTTCCGTGTCATCTGTTAACTTCGAATCTAACATCTCCTCCTCCACACAATTGGAAGTCTCATCCCGATAAGGCTTGCAGCTTGTCGACACAAAAAATAACCTAGTATCTCAGCTTTAAAAGGAATGAGAAAGGAGGCGAGGGGGCAACCTTGTTGTATTGAATGGGAAAGAGAAAAGGCCTACCCCATGTGGCCACTAATAAGAATTTGGCTAGAACTCCGTGCAATAGAGTTGATACCCCTCTCATCCATCTATGCATAGTTCCTTCCAAGAAGGACCATTCCACCCTATCTTAAGCCCCACAAGATCTAGGAGAAGGATAGGTAGAGGCTGTGACTCCTCTTGAGTCCAATTCGCCGCCTCCCAAAAGGTGAAGATGTTGACCAAGATGCTACACTTGCATGTTGTGAATGAAGTCAGGAGGATGGGTTCTCAACTGCTAGCTCAAGACCTTGGCTAAGATCTTGTATGTGGTATCTAGTAAGGTGATCAGTCTCCAGTAGTGAAAGTTTGACCTATCCCCACCCTTTGGGATTAAGCAAATGTAGCCCCGAGTCAATGACCAAGGAAGTGAGCCTGAGCTGAAGATCTCGTTTTCAAGGTAGTTGTAGTGAGGTGAGAAACTCCCAAGAGCTCCGAAAGAAGGCTTGGGTCAACAAGCCATCCTCCCCAGGGCACTTCTAAGGTGGGAGGGACTTGAGGGCCTTTCAAAGCTCCTCATTCGTGCACGGTACCTCTAATTGCATGCTCAAGCTTGGCAGGACTACTGTAGGAACCTCGCGGGCTGCAAGAATTGAGGGGGACTCCTTGGTTCTTTCAAAGCTCCTCAGGCCTTTCAAAGCTCCTCATTCGTGAACGATACCTCCAATTGCATGCTCAAGCTCAATAGGACTACTGTAGGAACCTCACAGGCTACAAGAATCGACGGAGACTTCTCATGAACTGGAACAACTGGTATGCTGTCATCTCAAGAATCTCTTGATGGTCTATGTGCATCTGCCCCTGCGCATCTCTCAACCGTTGAAGCTGCGTCCCAACTGAATGCGGCCCAATGGTCTGGAAGAACAGTCTGATCGTCATGTCTTCTTGTTGAACCCATCTAGCTTTGGAGGAATAGTATGAGAACTGGGCTCACTGGACCTTTGTGGCATGAAGGTCAATCCTCTCACTCTCCTACCAATCATTGAGCCACTGAGAGTCTAGATCTTGCTCTCTGAGTCTCTCTATGGATGCTCAATGCTGTCTCCCGCTCCTACAAAGCATGTCTTCATTTTTGAGGACCTAGGACTGTAGCTCCTCGTTGCACCTTTGTATCGCATCTACCACCCAAAAGGCCCACCCTTTGGTTGTTGCTAAATCTCAGCTAGTACCTATTACATCTCCTCCTCTTGAAGCAGACCATCGAGGATGTGAACCCCCTTTTGGGGGAGTCCACAACAAAGTTGCTCTAGGTAAAGTACAATAGGAGAGTGATCTGACGTCATAGTACCTGCGAAAATGCTCGTGGAGCCCCCCCATGCTGCGCTTAGTTCCCAACGTAAAGCCTGTCAATGTGCTCCAGCAAACCATCATGTCGAGGTGCGCTGACATAAAGCTTGTTTGAAAGAAAAGAAGAGACTATCGGGGATCTTGGTGAACCTTGCCTCTCTCCACGGGTCTTTGCCACTAATCGTGAAGATAAACTACTCTCATACACTCCTCTCCACTATAGGCATCTCAGAGAAAGAAACACCTCCCTACTTGTCCACTACAAACTCTAGTTACCTCTAACAATCCAAGAGTCAACATCTAGAAGACACTCTGTCAACTATCTCCAAAAATGTAGACGATGCTAGGTGCATACACATTCAGGATCCTTATTGTTGTATGCGGAGCTTGATCTTTTCCAGTTTTTTTTTTTGGCCATGCTTTAGACCCATGCATGTTTACACCCATCCCATGAAGGGGGGGCAATGCCCCTCCTAGTATTGTCGCCGGGGGGTTCCAAGGGGGGCCGGCAACCTTACTCCCCCCTTGGCGGGGGTTCGAGGACAATGCCCTCGAAGCCAAAAATACCTACAAATTGGTGCATGAGTTGTGTGGTCGAAATCGTAAGATAAGGATGTGGCTCATATGGTAGGAGAGCGGTGGATATGCTACTTGTATCTTGTATCTTGTCACTTGCTTGATAAGAAAGAAGCAAGACTAGTTGTTTCTTCGTCGACCTAGCTCACATTGGGCGAGCTAGGTATATCGGTGTTTCTTGTCTCTTCCATTCTGTGAGCTTTTTGTATTGTGTATTTTATGCGTTCTGCTTCTCGCATTGTTGCTCTATTATTGCATTGCTGCTAACATTTGATATACGAGCGTTTGTTTGAGCAAAGTTTGTTGACTCGTTAGGAAGGAGCTTCCTAGCTCAATTGGGAGCAATGACGAAAGAAGACAAGTTAAAAATCGAGAAGTGCAATGACAAGAACTACCAGCATTGGAAGATGTAGATTGAGGATTATTTGTACTAGAAGGATCTTTTCTTGCCATTAGGTGGGATCGCAAAGAAGCCTGCGAGTATGTCAGCCGACGACTGGGAGATTCTTGATAGAAAGGCACTAGAAAGGATACGATCGTGTTTGGGAGCATCAGTGGCTTTCAACGTTCTTGAACAAAAGACAACAAAGGACTCACACTAGATACAGTGTATGAAAAACCATCAACTTCTAAAACACTGTATTCAGAATTTTTGGACTTGTCTAAAGTCAAATTCTAGAACTGGACTAAGTACAAGTCCAAAACTTTTGAATATCATAGTCTCATGGTTTTTTTTCCATATATTTCAAACAAATATTGTAATATCTCTTGTATAGAGTAATTTTGATCTTAGACACATGAGAAGATAAGATCTCTCTTTGAGAGATTTGTGTACATATACACCTTCTTGCTATTGACATTCACTATTAAAATATTAAAACAAAACAATTAAGCCAACCCTTTACACACCCCCACTTGCATAGAGTAATTTTGATCCTTATACACATGAGAATTAGACCATTAAAAGAAAATAATTAAGCGAACGCTTAACAAACTATTAAACCAATCATCATGTTAAAATATGCACCATCTATTAAAATATTAAACCAAAGGAATTAAGCTAAAATATTCACCATTGAAATATTAAAATAAAATAAAATTACCAAAAACAAATTATTCAAAATATATTTAAAAACACCAAAACAAAATTTTAAACATGAACACCATCTTGGTCTTGATGTCATTATTTAAGTATTAAAATAAATTAAATATTCATATACATCATTAAAACAAACTATTTAAAAAATATTCACACACATATCGAAAAAGCAAAAAAGATTTCTTTATTTTAAAATAGCATTTACATATAGGAAAGATACTCTAGTTTGCACTCTTTCCTTCTTGACATTTCTCAAGCTCCTCTTGCCTTAGACGTTCAACTTCCTCTTTTGATTCTGGGGCACTATAGTTTACATCCAAGAGGGCCTGAGATATTTTGTCAAGTTTCACTTCTTGAGATAGTAGATAGTACAGTAGCGACCTGGGTAGCCATCTCGGGGGCTTCATTACAAAGATCTGACTAACATGCTACTCTAGACCAGTCTGGGAGCTTTCATGTATAGGCTCATCACTTCCTGGTAGTACATCACAACATGGATGAGTCTGCGAGGTGTCAGATGCAAGCTCCTCATGACCTAGTAGTACATCTACTTACAAAGAACTCAATCTGATGGAGGGCATCAATGATAATCACATCGATTCATTTTCGTAATATAGTCTTTGCAGCTAACCCCATTCCATACTGCGCCACATTCTAACCTTTGATCCGATATGCTTCTACCATCTCTTCTATCAAGGAAGGATTCTTTGGACGTCGATAATCAAGAGAAGATAATATTATTTTTAATGTTTCTCTCTTGGAAAAAGAGCCAAAGAGTCTTTTGGGTAACTTCAAATGGTAGACCATCACCCCTATGCATAAATGCAACCATCATGGGTTGCAAGATTTGGTCACCATGATAACTATGCTCATGCCGCAATACCATACTAGCAACACCTTTCCAATAACACCCCTGAATGCATATTTCAAACTAGCAAACAAGGCATCCCATTGTGCATTTGTGATAAACATGACAAATGTTGCTCTTGGTTGCCTTGCCATAGGACCCTGTATCACAGTTCGTATAAGCTCAACAATCCCCGACACTGAAAGATCCTAAAGTTCATCAGAGAAAAATGCATATGGGTTCTCCTGATTCTAGCCCAACATTCCACCGTTGGATTGGGTGGCTGCCCTTGACAAAGACCATGAAGTCTCCCAATTCTTATGTGCCGCTTGGTAGAGATTGCCCAAGGTAGAGACTAGCCAAGGCGGCAGTAACCGGACAGGGTGATGGCCTTGTAGGAGGAGCTCATGGCACATGGGGCTATAAGTTTCCCCAGACGTTGCCTATCCAATGTGCTAGAGTAGTGACATGGTAGAGAGAGAGAGAGAGAGAGAGAGAGAGACCATGTCCAAATGAACTGGAGAAGAAAAATGACTTAACCAGAGTACAATAGGACCTGTGTTCTCTTTGGGAGGTCGTCTTCTTCGTTGGGAGGTGCCGTTCGACAGGATTTTGTGCAGTTTTTCGTTTGCACTTGAAACGCCATTGCCCATCTTGCTCTGCTTCTTCTAGGTTTCCTTCCTCATCGACCTTCGGATCTCCAATGCATCCCCCTTGACATCCCTTCCCCGATCTCATCTCGTAAGTCTCTCCCTCTCCTCCTGCATTTTTCCCTTGCTTTTTCTTCCATGGATTTTTCTCCATCGCTTCCTGCAATTCCTGCTTTCTTTAGATCCGCGAAATTGTTCGTGCCTTCTGTGACCTTATCGCCTGAGAATCCACCGGAAGACTTGGCTTGATCGTTGTCCGAAGGTTGAGCGCGAGTGCAAGTCAACAATCGGAGCTTTTGAAGGAGATCCATCTTAGCTATCCTTGCATCGGCAGATCTTTGGAAAACCCTTGTTTGTGAACTGCCCGCACGCAGGTTCTGGAGACCAGGCGAGCGAAGGGAACTGAGAAGGTTGCAGTCGCATGGAGCCATTCGCATTTCTTGGTTGTGCCATGCGTCTCTTCAGGTTTCTGTCAATTGTGCTAAGCATTGAGCAACCCGACTCCTGAGGGAACAGGATGTGTCTCCCAACGAATTTTAAATCCCTCGAATTATGGATCATTTTGGCATTGCGATGCTTTTTACTACCTTGGTGGGGTCCAAATATGTGTATCTTGCCGTACCACAGAGTCCGCAGCGTGCCAATGTGAAATTATTTGCTTTCACTAGGGAATTTCACTTCGTGTCTATGTGTTTATGCGATGGTTGTACATTTTGTATGCGAGGAGCCTCTCTGTCACTCAAGCTCTATACTTGAAGAAAAATTGAAAAGTGGGCATACCGACGACAAAACTGCCCTCCCTGATGTTTTCTCCATTCTCACCCAGGAGAGGATGCAGTTATCCCACCTCCTTCTCCAATCCCCCACCCCTCCCTTCGCATCTCCTTCTGTAGCACTGCTCAGCCAAGCTAATTCTTCGAAATGTGAGCTTTTAGCCTCTGTAGCTCTCGAAACCTGTCAAGTCACCCTAGCCTCTTCAAATTCCATCCTATCATGGGATCAGTTTCCCTCTAGCCTCTACAGTTGACCTCAACCAGGAGCGGCCTTCATTACCTCAGTCCAACTCTTCAATGGGAGAAATGTGTAATAGCTCAGCCCTTCATTGGGGAACTAATACTTAGGCAGTCGATATCTGGTGATTGCCAGGCCTAACCCTAAGAATACAGATAGTAGGTACCATGCTATCTGTGCAACATTGATGAGATGTTTTCCACGAATGTACTCAGTATCTCTCTCCCTTCCCTTAGTTAGCATTCCACGCTTCCGCACCCCCCACAGATAGTACGGGCACCGCTACACATACACACACATAGAGAAGCACCAATTGCTACTCTATTTTGAAGCACAAACGTGTACACATTCCATGTCAGTAATCCAAGAATGAATAGCGAATTGGATTGAAATGGATACACATAACATGTTCAGCAAAAGCAACAAATGAATAAACTTTAGTGAGGTAAGGACACTAACAAAAGGGCTCCTCTTCAACAATGGGCAATGAGCTCATTAGCATCACGATGTAAATGGAACAGACCTGTGTACAGTGCATGTCACCAGACAGCCCAGTAGGATTTGCTCTAGGCCATATTTTTCAGTAACAATAGGGCTTAGGCCGTTGCAGCATAAGATATGGCTGATCTTGCTGTTGAAATTGTTGCTGTTGTTGCTGGACTGTATGCTGCACTAGGTGCTGCCATGTGCCGGCAGTCCTGATTCTGGCCTGGATGCTGGCCCAAAGGCACCTCCTACCTGTGCTGTACCAATCCCGCCGGTAATTCTGCCTCTGCTCAGGTTTTTTCCAGGCCCTGGATCTGGTCCTGCACGTGCGTACAGCCTGCAAGAGACCTCCGTACAGCTGCTGATATCAGCACTGGTGTTCCGTACTGTTTTCCCCGCGCAGATCTGTTCCACGCAGTCGTTGGGAGCCACATGGCACCTCCCTACCTCTGCTGTCTATGGTGGCTCCAAACTGCCAAGTATGCCTTCTGTTGAGTGTGGCTGTCACACGGGCAGCACCTTGGCTGCCATGTGGGCAGCATACACACAGCAAAACATGGAAGCATGGGGCTGCCACATGGGCAGCACATGACTGAAGCCTGAAAAGAGGCATGTGGCAGTTTGTTGGAGATCCTTAGCAGAGGGTGCAGTATAGAAGGCTCATGGACTCCTTGGTTCATCCCTCCATGCTCTCGTCATAGGGGGGCTTACAGATTGGGAGCATTTCCAAACCCCCTCCCACTGACACATCTTGGTCCGATACCAGCCTGTCGATGAAGATGCTCCAGTAGTTCCCATGTTGTAGCCCGGTTGAATATTGCATTGTGGATGTTGCTTTGTGACTTTTTATCCAGTGGCTCTTGCTCCACCAGGTCTGGTCTCATATAAGCAAACCACCCTGCTACACAGGTCCCTCTTTTGTAGCACCAGATGGCGCCACCTCCTTCAGTCACGTACCCGCCTCCGAACTCGAGCAATCTAGGTAACAATATACTCCAACTACCCCCCTCATAATGAGTAAACATCCTGGAGTCTTCTAGGCACCATGTTCTCAGGGTCTGTTTCAACCCGTCCTCCATCTGGCAAGGTCTAAACCAAATAACATACAAGAAATCAAATCCCAAGATTATCTGGACCATTAGCTTCCATGTGTAGTCCTATGATGTTACAGCTGTGAGAAGTGCAGTGGAAATCAATGGAAGAGAGAGAGATAACATGCCTCACACACATATGCTGAGAAGGGGAGAGAGGAGAGAGACACAGGAGAGGAGAGATAGACACAGGAGAACTGCAAGTGATCTCTGGAGAAAACCCCGCTACATCTGTGGGAAAACCACGGAATCAACGGGCTGCTCGAGAGCTCGGAACACACAGCTCAACAACCACGTGGAGAGTGGATGAACTGCTCCACTACCCTGCTCCACAGGTGCAAGACTGGGCTGGCTCTGCTCCTCTGCCAAGCCCTGGAATGAGCTGAACTGCTGCTCCACAAGATGCTACAAAGATGGCTGAGGGAGGCGTATATATAGCCCCCTAGCCCCTCCCTAGTCGGGTAGGGCAGGCTGGCCGACCAGCCTGCTAGGTGGCCGACCCAACAGGCCTGCATGGCCGACCCATCAGCAGCCTATAAAGTGCTGCACAAGGCCCTAAGGCATGGGCCTGCCAGCTGACCAGCCAGGCTCAGGAGCCACTGCTCCTACCCCTCTGCCCTCCAGCCGACCTGCTCATAGGGGAGCCGACTCCCTAGGCACCTCAAAGGGGCTGCCACGTGGCAGCACATCAGGCCTCAAGAAGGACCTGAACGGCCTCCACATGGCCAGCCACTATGGCATGAATACGGGCCAACACGGGGTGAACACCTATCCTCACAGGGGGCGGGCACACTCTTCGGTGACATCAGGAAATGACCTCTAACAACAGCATCCATCTTTGCCTTTGCTCATGTCTTGAGCTATAAGGGCTTTGCCCCCGGACAATTCTCCCGAGCTTCTTGTTGCAGAAGCAATGGTACCAGCTTGTCGGATGTCACTGGCACCGCCCTCTGCCCTTCCTTCTGTTTATTTCAGCTATCTCCTTAGGCATCTTTTTCGCTTTTGTGACATGTCCAAGCATCTTAGTTTTTAATTGGGGTAATAAGAATTAGAAGCTTCAGTCCTCATCATCGCACTTTTGGATTGGTCATATGTCACTTTAATTTGAGCTTGTTAAAATTCCTCATGCAACTGAGGAGTTTTTAGCGCTCACAGGTATTTGCAGCTTTTATTCCTGTCTTTTGTTGAGAGTATGACTTCTACTGGAGGGACGTTCAGTCAAGAGAGTCTCATGGTGAAGAGCTTATATATTAACAGAATAGCCTTGGTTGCAGGAAACTAGGTACTAGACATCACGTAAGTGAGACATCATGAGTGGTCACGATTCCAAGTATTTTTCCACGACAAAGAAGGGAGAGATCCCAGAGCTCAAGGAGGAGCTGAATTCTCAGTACAAGGTAAGCTGCTATTTAATTTGACGTTTTACTGCATGTCTTGTCGACCATCCATTTTGATCTTTGATCAGAATGAACTCTAACAAAACAGTTTCTGTGGGACATGTGGTAATGGAATTATAGATAAGTCTTTCTTAGCAGATGGGGCATGTGTTACATGTTTGTCATCTTAATATGCTGTCATTTCTCCCTTTCAGTCTTTATTCCTTGATGTCGAAATTGGTTTTCAGGGGTCCACTTTTTGTGTTCTCTCTTGTATATTATCACTGTGCTTCTCAAAGTGTTTCTGGAAATTTACGTACTAAAGATCTATAGATGTTTTTTGGGCTAATGCAAAAGCCTTGCTTAGCAGCAACGCCTTTGTGCCAAGATCATGTCAAATGTAAAAATTAGGTATTCTCTATAGAGGGAAGCACCTTACTTCTGTCCATTGCCTATGTACACCTCCAATTGTTGATTGCATCACGTTCTGAAAAGGGAGAGACAAAGATAGCTATGTAGCGCAATAAGTTATTTTGAGCTAGTTCTTTTTAATGTGCTCAGATGAATGTCAACTGCACATGCTAAGCAAAGTTTGCCTTAGGTCCTTGCCTACCCCCAGTGCTTCAAGAAAAAAGGAAAAGAAGAAGAAGAAAAGAACCACCCTTGTCTGGCAGTAGTTGGCTGCAGATATAAAGTACCTTGACAGATCTTTTGTCATTGACATTCTCCATATTTGCTTTATATGCACTCGAGTTTTGCTGCCTACATGTTGTGTTTATCTCTAGATCTTTGCATGTCACTTTGTAACACTTCTATATGCACCATCTGTGAGTGGATCTTGAGTTTTAGTGATTCTGGCCAATTTTTGCTGCGCTGGCTAGGCAATCGTTTTTAACAAACCTTCCACAATGAATAGTGGTTGAGATTGCATGATGATGCAGTAAGAATCAAGCATATTTGTACAACCATTTTACATTATGGAGGGATTGGTTCGGCTTATGCTCATCATGGATAGGATAATGGCCTCATGGGTTGTAAGCGAGTTCAGATCTGACTCTAGTTTGATAAAGGAGTCTAGAATCCTTGAGATGATGGGGCAGTAATAAGTTTTTGAACTGTACATGTGGCATGATGCCATGTGTCGTGCTTTGGGACTTAATCTAGTTTTGGTGTAGGCTGTTCTACAAAACCCACTTTTTTAAGAATTGTCATAATCTAAGGGTGAGGTTGTCACATCTCCTTTGGCACGCCTAGTAAAATTTTCACCTTGTCTTTGTGTCTTTGTATTTCAAAGTTGTATGCAATTCATTTGAGCTTCTTAAGCTCTCCAATGCTGTGTGCCCTCTGCCTACTTTCACAAACTTGGTAGAGAACAGATTAAGCCTAAAGTTCCCCATGAGTTTGGCATCTTTGTATCGACTCTCGCTCGCTCTAAAAAAGGCCCATGTAGCTCGAACACATGTTCAAGAAACCTTTGAGCCTAGGTGCAGTTTCTTGGAACCAACGATAAGACCATTCCTTCCCTTGGCTGCAGTGGGCAACTCCATAAGAAAGCCTAACTTATACGAATCCACCTTGTTAGAGAAAGCAATGCTCCATTGGCTGGACAACCACCTTGATCTAGATGCTCAATATGTAAGGCCCCCTTACAGGAGAATGTAGAGAGCAATAAAAGATGTGAACTCAGCCATCTATTGCCGGGGGTATGGACATGGCAGATGGTCATGTAATGATGTGCAGCTGTGGGTCATTCAAATGCCCAAGACTTGCAATGCCATGTGGCAGCCTGTTTATGATGTGGCATGCAGATCTACAAATGACATTGGCTGCTACATCACAAGCAATTTGTTGGGTGCGGGAAGCAATGGAAAGGGAGTAGAATGCAAGGGAGCAAACAACAATTGAAGGAAACTGAGAGTACTTGCAAATGGATAATGAGAAAGTACAAAGGGGCCCCAAAGTCAACCATATGGCTGACCAATGAAGTCAACTCTATGAGTTGACCTGAGGCACATACCAGGGCTGAGTGCTAACAGACCCCCCTCCATGGTATGGCTGAGTATCTTGGAAACGTCTTAGGAATACGTGGAATCTATATCCTGGTTGCACATGTTCATCCAAGATGGATATAGCAACCTATGATAGTACAGGGAGATCCTCATCACGCAATAAATAGAGCCAAGTGTAAGGCAAGCTGAAAAGCCTCAAAGTTGGGTCGTGGTAGAGTCTTCGTGAAGAGATCTATTAAGTTGTGCTTCATGGGAACATAGGACAACTGTATGTCTCCAACTGACAGTTGCTCTCGAACATAATGATAATGAACCTCAATGTACTTTGTACGTGCACTGGGTTACGTGCAACTGCCAAAGTACTTTGGCTGTTAGTGTAGATGGTAGTAGAAGCTGCTTGGTTGATGTCAAGATTTGCTACTTGTAGAGGTAGACACACTCTACTGTAACTGTGAGAGCGGCCTTGTACTCAGCTTCACAACTCGAAGTAGCAATTGTAGGCTGCTTCTTGCTGAACCATGAGATGCGCGAAGATCCAAGCTTGAAACAGTTGCCAGTGTGGGACACTCTGGTGTCATAACAACCCGCCCAGTCACCGTCCGTGAAAGGAGACCTGCTTCATTGCTTGCCAATGATCCGTGTTGGGTGCGTGCATATATTTGTTCAACTAGGAGATGGCATATCGAAGATCAGGCTGAGTATGACATAAATAAATGAGGCAGTTTAGAGCTTGCTGATAAAGGGTGGCATCAAATGGGGCACCTCCATCTTCAGAGCGGAAACGGAAGTCAGGCTCCAATGGTGTAGAAGCTGGCTTGCAATCCTCAAACTGGAAGCGGTCTAAGAGCTGTCCAATGTATTTGGACTGACTCATCATTATAATCCCCTCAACATATACAAACTGGATGCCCAAGTTATAATGCAATGAGCCCATGTCTGTCATTGTGTAATGAAGGCCAAAAGTGGGTCAAGTTAGTGGGGGTTAGGATAATTAGTATTTGGCGTGTCTGCAAGATAGAGGGGTCTAAAGGCCTAGGGAGGTGCTATATAAGTACCATCCTCTCATCCAGCATTGTATGGTCTCCATAAAGGAAGAAAATATAGAAGACCACACAGATGATAGCAAGGGATGCCAAAGTAAACTTACCCACAGTGACAAGGAGGAGCTTGTACTGCAGGAACAAGGTATGCGTGACAATTTTTAATCCTGAAGTTGTGTCACAACACATTCAAGAGCAGGACAGTGGAGAATATGGCCACAACTTCAACATAATGGATGCCCTTCACTGCTGCCCACTAGGTGAGTATACTTGGGAGTTTTGCAGTACCAATGTTACGCATTTTGCAGACTTCCTGATGCTTAGGAGTCCACTTCTCACCACACTTAAAGCATAAGATTGCCTGCTTTCTGCTGTCCATAATAGCCCTGGTGTGTTGTTTAAACTCTGATTTTTCATTTCCAACACTTGGCTTAGCTCTTGGCTTAGCATCAATTGACCTGTATGGCTTAGCATATGACATCTTGCTGCCTGTAACAGTGGGAAACCTCGGAAATGGTGCCGCTGCTGATTTTCTTTCATGCCAATCAGTCACCTTAGGCTTCTTCTCAGCCTCATTTGCATTCCCATATGCGCTGCCCGCTGTCATCTTATACTTTCTGGCATATTTGGGCTCAAATACCTCTGCCAATTGGGCTGCACGTGTGAAATAGTTTTGGGTCAGATTGCTTCTACTATTGTGCATATGTGGATTGTGAATTCTCTCACATCGTATTAGAGCCAAGTGTGTTCACAAGAGAGATGGAATCCCCCTCTCAAGAAACAAGTTATGCCTGTATATATTTTCTTTTTTGCTTGTATTTGTTGGATTGTCTTTGGTAGAACAATAGATCATCTGGACCTCCTGCTTTTCACCCTTCTCATGGATAAGTAATAAATAATATCAATGTGCTTAGTCCTAGAATGATCCACATGATTCTTTGCCAAAGTTATGCATGATTGGCTGTCACAACCAACCAATAGCTCCTATGCTATTCCAAGAACACCAAGTAAACTTGAAGCTGAATCGCTTCACATACTGCTGAATTTGCTGCCATATACTCAGCCCAAGTGGAAGAAAGAGCAGTGTTTGACTTCTTGCTCACACATGAAATAATTGCATGCGAAAATATTCCAGCAAGATTTTAACTGGCTTTGTTTGACTTACGGAAATGCCATTTGTGTGCTGCCATACTTGTATGACCAAATTACTGCCCAAATCTGTCATTTTAATTTCTTTGCATATTAGTGTTTTGATGTGCTCAAAACGAAGAATAGTTCGATTTAGGTACTGGAGAGTGTCACATCAAACATGAGTACAATGGGAGTGTGGGCAAACTTATATAGTCCCCTCGCCATAGCGTTTTTCAATGTGTTTTTTTTTCCCTGATTTTGCATGTGTGCATGGGTTCAAGTCTGTCAAATGAAAACTGTTTTTCTGGGAACAGCCACTCATTTATGTTTTTGTCATAGCAAGAGTACTAAAGTAGTAGTTGTGACTGCAGGATAAAAAGAAAGATGCAGTCAAGAAGGTGATAGCTGCAATGACAGTCGGGAAAGATGTTTCCATGCTTTTTACAGATGTGGTGAACTGCATGCAAACTGAGAATTTAGAGCTAAAGAAGTTGGTGTATCTCTACCTCATAAATTATGCAAAAAGCCAGCCTGATCTTGCTATCCTTGCCGTAAACACGTTTGTAAAGGTGAGAATTTCTGCCAAAGTATATTTTCTGTAATGACTATATTAAGGTAGAGGCCAGATAATTTACACCTACCGCCAGGAAGATGGTGAACACGACCAAGAGGATTCGTGATTGCCTTTTGAATCTTTCTTCATGGGAATATAGTGAAGCAGTTAATAACATAATTTGTTATCCTTGGGTCACAAAAGTCGTGCAAACCGAAATTTAAAAAGAACAGCATTAGTTTATGGTACAAAATCTATGCCTTTTTAGAATCTAGATTGAGGCATGGAGTTTATGCTTGCATGACCATGGCAGTTAGCTAGGGAAAGGAAGAATGACAAAGGATCGATAATGTGTTGGCTTGTACAATGAGCTTGTAGTATAGAATTCCAAATGATTAGGACAGCCCAAAGGATCTTGAACTTCTCATGTGAAACCATTAATATTTAGTCAATTGAGCTAGCCCATCACTCCTCAACAAACCGAATAGATACCAAAATAACCGGACTTTGGTTTGCCTTCCATAGTGTGTATTGACTTGGGTTTGCCTTCCATAGTGTGTATTGCTTGAAAAGCATAGAAATTATCTTGGCAGCTATATATTGGGTATGTCTCAAAGTAGAATTTTAAAATTTCCAGATTTGTTATCTTAATATGGCATCATGGTTTGTCTATGATGTGTTGAATTCATTTAAATTTGGCATTTTCAAATAAGTGTTGAACGTAAACAGCATATTCCATCTGGATTAAAAAAAAGGAATAACTTAAGAGAGTTTTTTAGTTGATAGCATTTAGCAAACGGATCTTTCAAATGATCATATGAGTCTTGCTTTAAAGACTTGAATGATGAATCCTTTGTGACAAAAGACCAGTGAGGAGCTATTTTCTTTACCTTCTTTTAAAACCATACTTGGGAATCAATGTAATCTATGCAAATATTATGGCCATCACTCCATTAATCTCAAATCAAGAACATATTTGGAAGAAGATAGCACTTGGTGAGGCTTTCTGTAGGTCCACTGCATTACAGCTACAACGTTGTCCTCCTTTGGTTTAAGGGGTTAGGATCTATCATTGTGGAGAGCATATGATTGTTCAAAGATTAAGACTGGGCAGGTCTCATATAGTTCTAAAATGGGCATCCAGGTGACGTTTTACAGAGGTGGTTCCATTGGAGCTAAAATATTTTCTTGTAGGAGTTGGGAAACATAGGGTTGTTGCTTGGTTATAGGTCAACTCCCTTGCAGCGAAAGATTTACCCCGAGGATACAAGGATTTGCGCCTGCCTAGCCGTCTCACGCTGTGGTGGCAGAGGGGGATGTGGTCTCCTCCATCTCTGAACCCATTGTGCTATGTTCAGAGTGACCCCTCGTCTCGAGTGGTCTCCTCTGAGGAAAGATGTGATGGGTCGGACCTCAATCAAGTGTGCTTTGGTCGTTCTCCGTGTCACGGATAGCCTGTGTGGTCCTCTCTCGGCAATCCAGACTGCTCGCATATTAGGTAGCTCCTCCTCCTCCACCCCATTGTGTCCTGGAGCTGACTTAAATGCATAGAATTCTGTGACATGCCGCTGTGTCGGGTCAGCCTTTGTGTCCTGTGGTCTGGCCCCCTCCCCTTGCTCTCTGATCTGTTGTAGTAAGGTCTCCCTGTGGCGGCGCATCTCAAGTAGATAAAGCCCAATGCAGACCTGGTCATGGAAGTGGATCAGTCGCGACAGTGGGCTGAACCCACTCCCATCTTGATAAAGACAGTGGTATCGCCCCCGGATCTTGTTGTAGGTTGGGCAGGCGTAGAGAAAGTGCTCCTCTGTCTCAATCTCTCCTAGCGTGAATATCATGCAGATCCGTTGCTATCTGTGTATACGTGCTGCTCTCCCTATCTCAATCCTCGGCTGATGGGATGAAACCCGCATGGCCATCCTTAATGCGTGTAGACTCCTCTATCCTCTAGATACCAGGGTCTAATGATGAAACCCTCCTCAGAGACTCTCAGGAAAATGGTCACGGTAGAACTGGGTCTTGGTGGGGAGCTTTTGATCTTCCCCCCAAGTCCGAGATGTGTGGAGCTGGAGGAGGTCTAATCGTAAATCTGTTTAGTGGGATCGACTCAGGGGGTGCATCCATATTGTATTGAAAGGGAGGGAGCGTGTCCATTTGAATCCCATGTTTGGCAAACCATGTGGATATACGTGCATACCATGTGTCCACCCCGTTCTCAGCTAGTCGCCTGGATGACTCTAGAGTCAGCCTTGGTAGTCTCCACTGGGGTAAATCCCAGACTCTGTGAATGAATGTCACTGGCTGGAAGATAGCATCAATCTGTAGTTGTGTCATGGTGAACTCTGCGTGTATAATCTCATGTGGGATTGAGGGCTTGCTCCGAATCATCCTAGATCCCATAGTCACCTATAGCCGCTCGAATCTCCTCCACTCTGCTATCGGTAGATCACATCCCTAAAAGGGTGCTGTATGCATGGCAATCAGTCGCACTAATGTATCGAAGAGCTAGCATTTCGTCTGTGGATCTTGAAAGTGTGCCTGGAAGCACCGTCTCTCCAATCGGGCTAGAGCACCTCGCCCCCGTGTGAGTCGTGCGTGGGTTGCATGTGTCATAGTGCACCAGAAAGTCTACACATGCCCAGAAAGTCTACACATGCTTTTTAGACTTTTGGAAGGCTTTCGACACTGTCCCACGGTCCCACATGACCAGGAGACTACATGAATAGATTCGAGAGACACTGGTATGGGGAGTGATGAGCCTGTCTGAGTCAGTTAGAGGCAGAGTTCGCGCTCCAAGTGGTCTATCAGATTGGGTCGAGAGTACGATCGGAGTGAAGCGTGAAGCCCTCTCACCGACCCTCTTTGGGCTTTACATTGATGAGATCACTTCCTTCATAGACCGCCTCAGAGGCAAATGATCATTACTGGCCGATCTCATGATACAGATATTGCTATATGCCGATGACATAGTCCTTTTCTCATCCTCAGTGGAGGGACTGCAGAGACATTTGGAGGCCCTAGAGGTGTTTTGCAGAGAGAGAGACTTGACAGTCAACCTTGGGAAGACCAAGGTTATGGTCTTCAACAACTCACATGCTGTGCTCCGTCGACTCAACTTCAATTATCGAGACGAGCCAGTGGAGATAATGCAGTCCTACACTTATCTAGGAGCAGTCTTCACAGGACCCCTCGATTTGGACCTCGCCTCCTCAATGATAGCCCTCAGGGTGAAAATGTGATCTAGGGTGGAGTGCTGTCTCCGGAATCCTGCCTGCCCTAATGCCCACTGCCCCCGTGCCTCTGTGTGGCTGCTGAGCTCTCTCTCTAAAACTAATCCATAAATCTTGGCCAGAGTATGGCCAGTCATGAGGGTACGGTAGTTCCTAGACTCCATAGGGTTTCCGGCTTTGTGTATCAGTACTATAGTGGTAGTGCTCTGGGCAGGTGGGAAACCGTGGCACACAGCCCGGCTGAACATCTGTGCTAGGACTGGAGCTAGGACCTCCTGTCCATGTGCAAAGTGCTCAGTCCGTAGTCCCTCATGGTCCAGCGCTCTCTGATTGTGTAACACAAAGAGCAACACAAAGAACTCAGATGTACAGCTAAAACAGAATATATATATAAAAGAGATACCAAGCACAAAGATGTATCAGCACCATCAGTAAACAACCCGAGGTAAGGTATGAAATCTGGCTCCAATTGCTGCACCCGCTGAAGTGGACGTCTCCTCTTCCGCCATGTGCCTTAGTGTAGGCTTTAGTAGCTATTCGAAGGTAGAGCACTCCTGTAAAATCTGCTCTAGGTTCACTGTAGATAAAGCTTCCTCCAATGGACCTCCTTAAACTCTCTTACAGGGTGTAGGTCTGCACCTAGGTATGCTGCAGATGCTTGCGACTGTTGCTCCTGCAAGAACTCACTCTCTGATCTCAGGTGTCCATCTCCTCTTCACCTAAGGTAGTGATCTGCAGGCTGACTCTATGGATCTCTGAAATGCTGCAGACAGGTCAACCAGTCTGTCCGCCAGCCAACTGGCCACAGACTGAGCCAATCCAGTCTGTCTCCTCTCTGCACAGCCGACTTGTCTTGGAGCCTATATAAGCTCCTGTTGTTAGTGCCGGTCTGCTGGAAACCTTATCTGCAGTGCAGTCTTCTCCAGGCTGTGTACCCCACACAGTACCTGCGGACCAGACCTGCTGCATCTTCGGATTAGTCCTGCTGTCCTGCTGACTGTACCTGCTGTCCTGCTGAACCTGTACCTTCTGTACAGTCCAGCTGCTGGTGCCATTCCTGCCCATACCAGGGCCTGCACTAGCCGCCGTGCATGGCCAGCCATCGATGCTGGCCAAGGTGGTCCTCGAGGCTGCCCTAAAACTAATCTAACAAGGCGATCTGTGTACTGCCATGTGGCAGCCATTCTGCTCCCCCACATGGCAGTCCTCATCCCCCATACGAGGAGTACAAGATGTGCAGTAAACCTGGGTAATTTGAAGGAAGGAGTAGACAGGTGCAATTGCCTATGACATATGGGCTGTTTGTAGGCACCTGTAACTATCAAAAGACAGGAGATTTTGGACCAGTAGTGACACCTATTTGTAGGCATGGGTTTGGGGCTAGTAGGGTGACATATCTGTGGGTTGATGAACCCTGGATCTAATCTGACCTAGTCCGCCATCTGGTTGACCAGATATGTCCCTTCTAGTTGGGTCTATAAAAACGTGGTGGCTAGTAGGGGAGCAGATCTTGGTCAGCAGATGCTGGGATGTGACCTGACTTACTCGGCGACGTAGTTGGGCAGATCTTCCCTTCTAGTCAGGTCAGCAAGACCGTGGTTGGCCCAAACTGGGTTGGCCCTAATGCTGGTCAGTTGTTCTCTTTGAGGCTCAACCCAGGATATGTAAAGGGAGCTTGTGCATGCTACATCCCATCCCATTGAAGCCCGTCATGAGGCACTGCAGCAGAAGTGTCGAGCAGTGCATAGGCTCTCCATAGATTGCAGTTCAGCTTTCCCTATTTTGGCTTTAGTTTTTTCCAGCCCTTAAATGGATGATTGTAGATCACTGTGAGGAAGTTTTCCCACACCCTATGGACATATATACTGAGTACTTTTGCACTTCTCTCTGCTGTAAATTTCCAGTTGGTGGGCTATCTTTCTGCTGTATAGTGTTGCTACAGCAAGCAGACCCTATTTCTAACATGGTATCATAGCCCATGGTGGCGCTCTTTGCGGTCTGCTGCAATATCTTGAAGAAAGCTGTCCCTCTGAAAAGGAGGAGACTCTAACTCAGCAAGTGCTCTTGTGTTTTCAGTTTCAAGCAGTGTGTTTACTTGAAGTTCTATTTTCTAGTTTTTGCTAGCTCTTGTACAATGCCTTGAGAATCCTTTCCTCTAGAACAGTTGTTCACCATGAGGATGGAGGATGGGGATCAGGTTGATAACCATCTCAACAAGGGAAGGTCGTGAGGGATAAGTTGGCACTCATTGGCCAAAAGGTGGATTCAAGTCACTTAAAGAAGCTTCAAGATGGTGGTGACATTCACAAGGCCTTCCTTGCAAAATGGAAAGGCAGCAAGAGCAAGGCTGGTAAGGGTAAGTCCAAAGACGATGATGTGGCAAAGAGGGACAAATTAGATAGTGGGGACAAGAGGAGCGAAAACGTTTCTAGTGTGACAAACTCGGTCACCTTGCTAAAGATTGTAGAAATAAAAATGTAGGTCCGAAGGAGATGACAAACCCAAAGGAAGAGTCAAAGTTAGATCGATGATGTTACGAAAGAGGAGCATTTCTAGTGATTGAATGTACTTGCATAAGAATGAGTGGTGCCTCAAGGCATATGTCTAGTAAAAAGGGTTGGTTTGAGGCTTTGAAACCAACACATCCGGAGTATGTAATGATGATTGGAGACATACACAGTAGCCAGCTAAAGAAATTGGGAGCATGTCATTCAATACTAAATTGTGAGAAGAAAATATACCTTTCATGTTCTTTATGTGCTATAGCTTGTGAAAAACCTACATCTATTAGTCAATTAATGAAGAATAGAATGAAGGTAGACTTTGGGGACAAGGAGGTTTTTATACGTTTGAAGGATGCAAGGGAGGTGTTGGCATGAGGAGTGAAAGAAAGAAAGAAAGCTTATTATAGTTTTTGAAAGATCGAAAGGTTTTTGAGGTTTTTGAGAGTATTAAGAAAAGCCAAGGGGTGGAGCCACTAAGGTGAGAGAGAGTCCACACCCAAGACTAATATTTGAGAGTATAAAAACGGAGAGAGAATAGGCATCGAGATCATCGAGATACGCCGCGATGTTTGTACAGAAGGATGCACACAGCAAATCTTATCACTCTACAAGAGGCATCGGAGATTACTATTGAGAAGCTAGTTGGTCATCTATTCACGTATGTGTTGAGTCCTTTGTATGCTACTTGGGGACCCCGGCCATAGGGTGACAGAGGATATGGAAATAATCTCGATGGTGAAGGATGGTGCCATCAAATCATGAAATTGATGATAGGAGATTGCTATGGTTAGCTTGGATACTCTACTTGTGCCTTGCTCTCTTTTCCTATGTGCACCAAGAAATAGATCACCACTTGGTAAGCACCACTTTCACTCTTGTCGTCTATCTTTCCAAGCCAGAGAGTAGAGAGGGGATATCTTTGGTTCTTATGTGGTTGTCAACACGTTGGCTGGTTTGCTGTGTCATACTCTCGGATTCTTGGCTTCTTTCCCCTGTGATTGTTCAAAAAATGAATGTATTGTCTTTTACTTTGGTCTGATGATATTGACCACCCAGTTCAGAGTAAGGGGGGATGATGAGTGATGGTTTGCCCTTGCCGGTCGCAAGTTGACTGAGAAGTCACTATCACACGGGAGGTGTTGGATAGTTGGACTTGCTCTTTGTAGTATTGCGGTGGAGGGGGGATAGGTCTACTCTTTGCGTGTTGGGTCTCACACTCTTTTCTCTGAAGGGGGGTGTTGGAGATATCATAGCCAAAGAGTGTTGGTGTGAAGTGTTAGTGTAGTACTAGGTGATCTAGTACTAGTTTATGTGAGTTTTGTGTGAGTGCCACGTGTCATCATGGGACTTATCCCATATGCACTAGGTGCTAGTGTGTGAGTGAGTAGCCTATATAAGGCTGTACTTCACTTGTCTTGATACACTTGATGAATGAATGAGAGCCTTTCATTATCATTTGAGCATTATTTCCTCACATCCTAACTCTCTCTCTCTCTCTCTCTCTCTCTCTCTCTCTCTCTCTCTCTCCCTTCACCATGTTTCTAGCAAACTTGTTTAGACCCTCATGACAACGGCATTGGCTGGGGCTATGTAGTATGGGATGCACAATCTTACTTGGGATTGACTGAGGTCAGTCGGTTTAAAACAAGGCACAATGAATGATTTGATTAGTCATGGATTTGACTAACTAGCCATGAATTTGGCAAACAATCTTCAACGGTAAAAGGTTGGACAACCTACTATTCTTAAGGAATATTGCATGGTTGATCATGTTACTTTTTATGAATCTTGGATGAGACTTTTTAATGCTTGATATCCTAAAGTGAGGATTCACTTGCATAGTGGCAAGCTGATAAAGGAACTCGGCAAGTTGATCTTGTGCATGGATTGAGTACAAGAAGGGAACACAATCTAAGACCACATTGCTGAACACAGAGAAATTTGGGTTCTCAAAGAGAGAATTCATGATTATTAGAGAAGGAATACAAGAAGTACAATCCTTGGAATCAGGATTTCTTTTGGTGGCTTATGGGAAAACTCTGGATAGAGTTATCCTTATGGATAGGGTTTTGAGATGTCGGATGACATCAATCAGCCCAGTGAATACTTGGCTGAGTTTCCACCCGCACCTCTCCCTCAAGGCCAAGGTTATGAAAGATAGGTCTAGGATTAGATCATGAGTACGATTGGAGTCAAGCACGAATTTCCTTTATAGTGACTCTATTTGGATTGAACATTGATGAGCTTGAGTCATTCATTTAGACATAACGTGGTGCTAGATCATCATTAGTTAGATCCCTTGTCCCGATTCTCCTATTATGCAAATGATGCAATCTCGCTTCCTCTTCCACAGAGGGCCTCTAGCAACATTTGGATGCACTCCAAACTTTCCGTGAGCTTGATGATTTGAAGGTCAATCTTGGGAAAACAAAGATTAATGATCTCCAACAATCCTGAGCGATAGCACGCCGAGAGCAATTCACCTTCGATGGAGCAATAATGGAGATTGTTGTGTTCTATACCTATTAAGAGTCCGCTTCTCACATTTGTCACAATGAAACTAGCTGATAGGCCAAATTGAGCAAAGGGTATGCCGTAATTGCCAAAGTCAAGGGATAGTGTTTTCAATCACACTTTTAGGATCCTGTTACTAAGTCTTTTCTCTTCGACTCTTGTTCATTCAACTGGTATGTATGGTAGCCCCTTTTGGGGCCCAGAATTATCAAAGGCAGATAGAGAGGCTACAAGTTTTACTACTTGCACGGGTTGCCCATACTAACCATTGGTCCCACATCAAATCCTCGTGGCAAAGTTTGGAGCTACTCCCCTTCTTCTTGATGAAACCTTTCAGGGTGGTCATGTACCGGAGTCAGTACTTCAACTCCATGACATCAAGACAAAGCAAGCTATCTTGGTTTGCCATACCCTCGTCTATGGCACTAGCGATAGAGGAAGACCAGAAAGTTGATACGCTCAAACAAGTAATACCCCTTTCAATACAGCTTGGATGCCCCGTGGGTCCCACTCACATGTCAAGAAGTAAACCAGGTCATCAAGAAGGATCTCCGCAACTCCACACACATAAGACTTGCTCAACGCCCCGCAAGCTTTCGATAAAGCTTTTGCAGCTTCTACAAAAATTATTGATTGGTTGCAAATCTCAAGGAAGGCGTCCTTGATCCCCTTGGCTATATCTAGATCCATCTCCCAAATGCCTTGAGGTTATAGATTAGGCAGCTTCGGGTGGGTCCACCCTGATCATATACGTGTGGAAATTTTCTTACACAAGGCCTAGGGACACAAAGATTGCTGCTCAGAACAAGAAGTAAGATCTAGTGGTCTTGATGGAGCCCAACGAGACGATACAATGATCATTGATTTCTTCATTGGACAACACAAACCGGGACAACCCAGGGCAGAGTACCTCTTATTGACTCCAAATACATTCAGTTTAGAGGAACAACTCAAGGCTGAGAACCTTTATGTGACTCAACACAAACACACATAGCATAGGGGCCTAGAAAGCCCAACCCTGGTCAAGTGGATCCTCGTCGTCAAGAGAGAGGCCATGAACCTCTGCTGTAGCTGCATGTATCTCCTCTGGGGACTCTTCAGGTTCAGCTTCGTCTTCAGCCAGAAGATTGGCATGATGCTTCTCTTGTTCTTGTGCTTTCTTCTTGAAGCAATGGGCTTCAATGTGTCCTTTCCTTTTGCAAAACCTGCAAATAATGTTCTTGTTGGTCTTTCATTTTCTTGTGGAAGCAAATACATGATCAATAGGAGAGGCAAGAGCGGCTTCCTTATTGCGACGATCCTTCTCAATGAGGTATCATCAAACGTGGAAGTGGCAAGACGAAGGATCTCAAGAGTGTGCTCAAAGCGAGAAATGCCATGCCTACTCTTCATAAGGATGACTATCGTATCTTCATCATCAGGAACACTCCTCAAACTTGAGAGTTGTTGAACAAGAGATTGAAACCGGGCTAGATGATCACTCAACTCATCACTCTCTTCCATTTTCAGATCATAAAATTTGAGCTTCAAGAAGACTTTAGAGTTGGTGATTTTATTACCAAAGAAGTTCTCAAGGCGATCCCAAATCTCCTTAGCAATCGATTTGAAGTCCACATGATGAATGAGAGAGTTGGCCAAGCAAAGACCAATAAGAGCAATGGCCCTGGCATTCTGCTGCTTCCATAATTTGCGTTGTTGCTGATTAGTTGTCTCAAGACGCTCTTCTTCAACAACATCCCAAACTCCTTCATGCATCAGCAATAATTGCATCTTGGTTTGCCACGTGGGAAAGCCGTCCCCCTTGAACTTCTCCACGAGTAGGGAACTTGAAGAGAAGGAAGTCATGATGGAAGAGGGCTTCTAGAAGGCATGCAATAAGTTGAGGGGACCAGCAAGTACGGTTGCTGGTCTAAGGCTTCAAAACTCAAGAGCAGGCCTCACGTGTGCAAGTCGGCTGAGGAAGTGGTTGTATAGATAGCTGGTCGAAGGCTTGAAGCCCTTGGAAAATCCACACGCAGGTCTGAACACCGCAAGGCGGCTCAGCAAGGCAGTCCAAAATGTTGTAGCAGCTCACCAAACTAAAAATCGACTGGTATAGATGTGCTAGAGGCTGAAAAACAGCTTGGAGGGAGCTCTGTCATAGACGGCTATGCAGCAGCAGCACATAGCACCCTGTTTTTGGCGATGGAATGCTCCAAAACAGCTCTGAAACTAAAAATCGACTGGTATAGATGTGCTAGAGGCTGAAAAACAGCTTGGAGGGAGCTCTGTCATAGACGGCTATGCAGCAGCAGCACATAGCACCCTGTTTTTGGCGATGGAATGCTCCAAAACAGCTCTGAAGGTCTACAAGTACAGGCGCCTCTTAGGAAATGAGCCGACCAGCAAGCTAACAGGGTGCCAAGACCACCTAGAGCAACTCGAGGACAGCTCCTAGACAGTCCGGGTAGAGGCGGCAGGCTATGGAGGGAAAAACAGAAGCAAATGGCTGAAAAAGGAGGTGGAATGGAGGCAGCTGAGCAGGCAGGAAAAGGCGAGGCAGAGGTGGCTTATGGAGAGGCTCTAAACAGCTGCAAACACCAGGGAATGGAGGCGAAACAGGGTGAAAAACAGGCAGGAAGATATGATAACAGAGGCGGCTGCAAGAGGAGAGACAATGGAGAGCTGTGGTGCAAAAACCCTAGGCGGCAGCAGGCTGTAGAGGAGGCTGAAGCAGATTTAGGGTTTAGAATTAGGGTTAGGTCTAAGATGACGTGGCAGCTATGGCTATGGCAGGCTAACCTAGCTCTGATACCATGTTAGAAACATGGTGAAGAGAGAGAGAGAGAGAGAGAGAGAGAGAGAGAGAGAGAGAGAGGGTGTGAGGAAATAATGCTCAAATGAAGACATAATAAAAGGCTCTCATTCATTCATCAAGTGTATCAAGACAAGTGAAGTACAAGCCTTATATAGGCTACTCACTCACACACTAGCACCTAGTGCATATGGGATAAGTCCCATGATGACACGTGGCACTCACACAAGACTCACACATAAACTAGTACTAGATCACCTAGTATGTAACACTTCACACGAACACTCTTTGGCTATGATATCTCCAAAAAGTTTTAGGACCATAGAATGATTTAGGTTAGGGATATAAGTTGAGCTCAATAACAGCTTTTAATTTGGAACACACATAATATTCAAAAGCAATGGAATAGCACAAACATTTCCATTCAAAAGAGAAGCGAATAGGATATGTATCGTGTGTACTGCCACTTTTGGTGAAATTTCCTTCATTTCCTTGTATGACCATGCTAGACAGTCTCGGTGTTCCATTAGGAGTGCTTTGAGCTTTGTTTCATCTTCCTGTGTAAGCTGTTTCCCAATGAATACTAATTTCTATTCCTCCCCTTTAAGGGCGAGGTTTATTGTGCAAGTTTTGGTCGGTCCCTCATAGATCAGAGTCTCTCCAATGCTATTGGTTTCTTGCACTTTCGATTCTCTTACTGGCCGTGGCATTGCTATGGGGACACTACCACTTGTGTAGTTCTTGAAGTACTCTGGCACTCCTCAAAGATCAGCCTCTGAAGTAATTGTCAATAACTATTTGTGGCATATAAAAATAGATTACAAAAGTAGAGCAAATATGCCATGCTCTATTCCATGCAAAAGATATAAAGTACATATGGTACCAAAACAAAAGGGTGGATGAATAATCAGGACCTCAAAGAAAACTTTTCCTCATAGAGGATGTTATGGAGGTTCTAGGCTGAATAGAGTGGAGGTGCCTATGAATAGGCTTCCAATCAGGTCTTCCATAGATGGATTGTTCTCAGTCCGGTTTCCCGTGACGAATCCACTGGTGAATGAATGCTTTCTCAGCCTCCGTGCATCTCTTACAATGCATAGCTTCTTTCGCTATGGAGCGTCCCAAGGGTGGAATCTTGTCATATTTCAAAGCTCTCCATAGCTCCTCTTCCATGCTTTCCAGATCCCTAAGAATTATGTCTGGTCGTCGAGGTGTCAACTCAGATTGAACTTCGTCATAGATCTCCATGAAGCATTGATTAAGAGAGGTTTTCAATCACTGACTTTCCCCTCCATGAAGTCGACCTTACAATATGCAACCCTCCACTGACAGACAAGGGAAATTGAGGCAGTAAACAACTTGCGATTTGTAGAAGATTAGTGCGGATGTGTAAAGTGCACTGCATTAGGAGAAGTCTTCCGTGTGCATACCAGAACAAAGCTGCAAGGAATTGCCAGTCCTCAGCTAGAAGGGAGCGAAAAAATAGAGTGCCCGAAGCTGTTTAGGATGGCAGAAAAGAGATATCTTCTGTCCGAGTGCTTGGCACATAAATAGGGCTCCTCCCTACTCAAACCATCGTACATAAGTAGGGCCCCTCCCTACTCAATCCATCGTCTAAAATTAGGTGAGCCAAAATAAAAGAAGCAGATGTGCCGAGTGAAGCTCCATTGTCTAAAAACAAGTGAGCCAAAAATAAGAGAGCAGGTGTGCCAAGTAAAGCTTGTAAGCTTTTTAAGTGGCACGTGACCTAAAGCAGTTTAAAAAAATTAAAAAATAGAAATAAAGGAACCTTCTATTAATGCTTGAAAAGCTTTATACAAAACAGCAGCCCCGGAGGTGCTGAGTATGGAAAAAAGCGAAAAAGGCTGAAGGAAGAAACCAGCTCGTTCTAGAGAAACCCAGCTCACTGCCTAGGGAATCTTTGGTACAGGGGCCAACAGCGAGGTGGGAGGACTATACAACCAACGAATCCCTCGCGGAGTGAAAATGTAGACTCCTATAGGCCAAGCCTTGCAGCAATGTGAGTGTCTCGTGACAGTCCTAGAGCCTGTGATCCCACGCTCCCAGGCGGAGCGCAGGGTGTAGATGATATCCTACGAGATGGCGACTAAGGTAGCTGAGGGTGGAACTGGATGCTCACCCATCACCATACTATAGTGAGCAACCCAAGTGTTCCACGCCGTGATATTGGCTACTACCTTCCACACGCTAAACCCTTAAGAGGGGAATGAGGATCCGGGCTATCAAGAGGGATCGGCTCATGGAGCTCTATCCTCTGAATGCTCTGACCTTGTATCTAGTAAGCTAGAGAGACCTCATCAATCTGGAAGGCGTGACCTCCCTTAGTCAACCAGGCCACCATCCCCTAGGTGTAGTCGCTTTGAAGACTCTCCATGTGAGTCATAATCCAGAGGGCTCCCATCCAAATCCTCACTATGCTACGACATCTCCAAAGGCAGAGAGGGATTGTCTCTAGAACTCCATTAGAGCAGCAGTGACACTGCCCCTCCACCCACATCTGCTCCAATCAGAGACCTATGGGCAAGCCTCCGTGGGCGGTTAGCCAGAAGTAGGAGATCTTCCTCGGCCGCAAACTGGACCATAGAAGTGTCAAAAACCTAGAACGGACCTCTTGGGGCACCCTTTGGGCCACCCAATGCCTCTCCCTTGAAGGGGTCCATGTCAAAGAGTCCATTTGAAGCCTCCTGTCAATCCGAGTGGTATAGGGAAAAAAGGGCACCTCGTTCACCTGCTCGGTGAGGTTGATCCTGGAAGGCCCATACCACTGGACCTCCCTCAGAGGCCTACCTTCCCAAAGCTAGAGGCACCATCTGGGGGCATCCTGCCCTGGGATGCTGGGAGGATCAATGTGCCACTCCTTCCCCAGTTGACCCACCACTTCTGATCATCTGCCAATGAATCCCATCCAGACATCCGTCCATCTTTGGGTCTCTCTCTATGAGTGCTTGAAGTAGGCCTCCAGGCCCTACACGAAAGAAACTAGGCTGCTTGCTGCGTCGCTAAATCATCATCCTCAAGGGAACCCTAGTTTGAGAAAACAGACCCAACCATCTGCTGTCCATCCACATGTGGAGTCCCTCCCACCAAGACTCAGGGATGGCTAGGTTAATCTCTCTCATCCACTGCCCTGCCCCTCGCATATGCGCTGTGGCTCCAAGCCTCGCGGAATGGGTAACTTGCTCCATTTGCCAAAGAAGTAGGACGGGTCACTATCTCACTGTGCCCATCCAATTTGAGTCCTCTATCCGAGCATACGTCCATCTCGATCCTTGATCTCCGAGTTCCAAATGAGGGGCTGACGCTCGAACTCCTCTCTGCAACGGTGCTGAGGACAGATGAGGCTCCTTGCTAATCTCTGCCAGATCCTATGGAGGCTCCTCATCATGGGGAACCCTTCCTGTAAGGGGGGCTTCCGAGAATATCCATCTGTGCGAATGCTACCACTGCCCCCCATAGCGTGGGGTGTTCTTGAGATGCCCTCGTTGTAAGAGGAGCCCAGGGCTCTGCGCGAGGGATGAGGTCGCGCACAACCAACTTGCCCAAGAGGGCTCTTCTCTGTACCCAAGCCTCCCAAAGCCTGCGACATGATCACCGTCTGCCAAGCGACCTGGGCTCTGGTGTTCCTCGTGCTGTCCGATCCTACCCAGAGGAAATTTTGAACCAATCGCCGGAGTTGTCCAATGCACCCTCTGTGAAAGCACCAGTAGGAGGCAATGTACCAAGCCGTGGCAAGAAGGACCTGGTTTGCTACTAAGGCACGGTCTGCTAGGGAGAGTTTGGCCGAGCTCTAGTAGAGAAGCTTGCGTTGAACACGCTCAAGAATCGAGACGATCTGTTGCTCTGTTGTAATATCGAGACCCACTTGGCAACCGAGGTATCTCGTTGTCTGGCCCCGTGGTATCCAACAGAAGCCAAAAGCACTCCCCCACGCTCGAAGCTCTTGTCTCTCCTCAAAGCCTGTGAAGAAACTGATGGATTTCGTCCAGTTGATTCGTGACAATAAATAGCTAGGCTCCCCCGACTCTCTCCAAGCTCACTATGGTGCCCTCTACATACAAGGTTGTGTCATTTGCAAACTCGGAATCCAATAGCTCCTCCTCTTGTCTGATTCGGAGCATCAACCCTGTGAAGCCCGCCCTCTGCTTTCTCAAGTAGTAGCCCAATGCCTAAGCCACAAAAAGGAAAAGAAAGGGAGCTAGGGGACAGCCCTGCTTGGACCGAGCGCGAGAGAGAAAAGGCCTTGCCCGTGTGTCCACCTATAAGCATCTGACTAGAGCTCCCCGCATAGAGCGCAGAGACTCCTCGAATCCTTTTGTCTGAGAAACCCAATCTCTGTACAGTGCCCTCCAAGAAAGACCACTCCACCTTGCTGTAAGTCTTCTCGAAATCCAAGAGAAGGATGGCCAAAGGCTGTGACTCCTCCCTGGCCCAATCCAATGCCTCGCACAACACAGTCCGTACAGATCCTGCGTTAGAATTTGTACATCCTCCACCCGTTGCTTCCGTACTTATTTGCGTCGTACAATCTACAACAGACGTCCGTACACCTGTCGTACGGAACATCCCGTACTTGCTCCGTAGTGTCGTCGTGCACCTTCCGTACAGCCCGTATGTCGTGCTCCGTACATGCGCTGCCGTATAGCCACTTGCCTCGTACCTGGATTAGTACAACCATACTTGTGATTCCGTACAGAGGCTTCTGTACAGCAGACATACTTGCTTCGTACAGTCTCCGTACATTGGACTCCGCAGTGCGCTACTCACTGTTCCGTATAGTGTACTTGTATCCGTACAACAACGTACTTGCTTCCGTACACTGTACTCCGTACTTGCACCGTATAGGTCTAGCACGTGTGAAAGCTATATTCAGGACCTTCTCAAAATTTGGGACTCTTGAGGATTTTTGTTATCCTTATCTTCCTTCTACTGTTTGAAATGATCATCTCAAGCCATTTCAACAGCTTGGAAAGTCTACATTTTGAGGTCCATACTTTGGGATAGGTGCACTTTTGCAGTCAGTTTGTGGACAGCAAGTCCTAATTTTGCAGTTGCAAGCCTTGAGGCTATTTCTTTTGGGATTTGATCTGCAATTTATTGTTTGATTGCAACACATTGGGTCAGATTGGAGAACATTGAGTCACATTTGCAGGACATTGAGTCAGATTTTCAGCCATTGAGTCTTTTCTGCAGGACATTGAGTCAGATTCGCACACATTGGGTGACATTTGCAAAATCTCAGCAAAATTTGGGGCTTTTTTGCATTTGCCCTCTTTTTGGCCCATTTGCCCTCATTAAATTTGGGGCTTTTGCCAGATTTGCTGTTTTTGCAGTGAACATTGCCTGACACAGTCACATTTGGGTCAGATCTGCATTTGCCCTTTGATTTGGATTGGAAATTTGCAGATATTTGCTGTCATTTTTGGACAGCCAGCTTTTTGCAGTGATAGCCTTGAGGCTTTTGGGTTTTCAGGTCTCTTTCAGGGTATCACATTTGCTCTGGCTGGGAACAATCAAGATCTATTTGGCGTTCTTCGTGAAGATGATAAGTTGGATGGCACCAACTATCTGATGTGGTCTTATCTCATGAAACATATTCTTGTTGCAAAGCATTTGTGGAATATTGTTTCTAGGGTTGATCTGAGACCAGCCAATTTGATAGTGGTGCCTCCAAGCACGTCACATCTTGCAGACAGTTGTCTCATTCTTTTGTTGGGATAAGTATGATCAAGGGCTTGCTCTATGGTGCGCATGTGTGCATCTGGGGGAGTCACATGTGTGTTTGTGTGTGTTGTAAAGGCACATCAAGTGCTATGATGTGTCTAGTATGTGACCTAAGTGATGATGTAAGACAAAGGCAATCCCACTGATGTAGGGGCTGGTTGCCACTTATGTAGGGAAGGTATTACCTTCTCCCCCTTTCTATAAGAGAGAGTCATCTCTCTCACAATCTATAATAGAGAACTACCATCTTTCTTTCATTGTGCTCTCACACCTCTTGCAAGATGCATCTATTCTATCCTACGGGATTCTACACTTGGTATCAGAGCCTTAGGTTCTAGATCTAGCCTAGCCTAGCATTAGATGCTTTCTCTAGCATAAACTACTAGTTTCTCAAAGCTTCTTCATCTTCTCCATTTTCCTCCTCCTTCCCCAAATCTTGGAGAGCTCTGTTCTTTACCCACAAGCGACCATTGCTGAAATCCTTTGAGTTGCAGACTCGAAGTGTACGGGCGAACTTCCAGCTGCAAGCAATTAGAGAGTTCTTGTCTGTACGCGCAACGCCAACATGAAGACTGTTCGACGAACTTTCGCGCAATGCCGCCTCTGTGCTTACCTATGTGCAAATTCCTCTGAGCCCGAGCTGGACGACACTGAAGGCAAGCTGCTATTGAAATCTGAGCTCATTTGGTCAAGAAATGGAGGCACAACAAACAAAAAACCAGTCGGTCTTCTCAAGCTTGGCTATGGCGACCTGGCGCAATATTGCGCCCTTCCTTGGTGGTGGACCTTCTCTGGTATAAGGCCTTTCTTCTTGCATAAAAATCCCCTTGAATAGAGCTATGAGCTGTGAGAATTGCACCCTTTAAGTTCAGGCCTCTGTTTTGGACAGTTTTGACAAGGTTGAGAGTTTGATGCTACATTAGATGCTACTTTAGCATTTCTGACGTTTTAAAATGTTGAATAGCATCAGTACAACTGTGGCTACAGCTTTACTTTGAGTTGCTATACAGCATACTGCAGCTGTCAAGGCTGATTTGCAGCAGGTTTTTGAAATGTCAGACATGGGACAGCTCCACTATTATTTGGGCATTCAGTTTGCTCATGTTGAGGGGGGTATCATGATGTCTTAGTCCAAGTATATTGGAGAGCTCCTTGATCGTTTTCAGTTTGAGAATTGCAAGCCAATCTCTACTCCAGTGGACCTTGGCTTCAAATTCTCAGCTCATGATGGGAGCCCACCATGTGATATCACTCTTTATCAGCAGGCTGTTGGATGCCTTTTTTATTGAAGTCACACCAGACCTGACTTGCAGTATGCAGTATCTCAGCTCAGCAGATTCATGCACATGCCCAGTTCACAGCATTGGTAGGCAGTGAAGAGAGTCTTCAGATATCTCAGAGGCACTCAGGATTTAGCTCTCTTCTATGGTGATCGGGGTTCACTTACCATGCATGGTTACACAGATAGTGATTGGGCAGGATGTTCCGACACCAGAGTGTCACATACTGGCAATTGTTTTTTGCTTGGCAATTCATGTATTTCTTGGCTGAGCAAGAAACAACCAACAGTTGCCACATCTAGTTGTGAGGCTGATTACAGGGCAGCTTTCATTGCTATTACACTGACAGCCAGAGTGCTTTGGCCATTGCGCGTAACCCAGTGTTCCATGCGCGTACCAAGCATATTGAAGTTCATTATCATTTTGTTCGGGAGCGGTTGTCAGTAGGAGATAGAGAGTTGTCCTATCTTCCCACAGAGGACAACATAGCAGATATGTTTACAAAGGCACTTCCTCGTCCCAAGTTCGAAGTCTTTCGACAGGCTTTACACTTGGTTTCCTTTGTTACATGATCTGACATCCCTTGTACATTCATAGGTGGCTATTTCCTTTTGGATGAACATGTGCCACCATGACTAGAAAATACCAGGTATTCTGAGACGTTTCCAGAATACTTCAGCCCATCTTATGGAGGGGGGTTTGTAGGCCATCTTCTGGTGGTTCTAGTGATGCCCTATAGGCCATGGTTGTAGGCCAGCTTCTGGTGGTTCTTTGTAGGCCATCTTCTGGTGGTTCTAGTGATGCCCTATAGGCCATGGTATGTGCCTTGTAGGCATAAGTGTAGGCACTTATAGTGTTAGTGCCTTTTAGGCCACATAGGATACTTAGTCCTATGTGACACCTAGGACACTTAGTCCTAGGTCTAGGTACAAGTACTTTGTACTTGTGTGTTATCATTAATCAAAAGTTTTGACGTGACTACTGATCTATCGACTCGTTACGTACCTGCACTCTCTCTTTCTTCGTTGCGATCCTACAGTGGTATCAGAGCCAGCTTGGACTTGTATTTCTGCCCCGGACCTTCATCTTCTCCCTGTCCTCCTTTTCCGTACAGTCCGTACGACGGTACGGACGTCACTTGTACCTACGTCGTCACTTGTACCTGTGCCGTAGAACCGTACGGCTCTGCTCCACACTCAAGTTGTACCTGCATTCAACTTGCGCCACCATCCGTACAATCAACGCCTACGTGTCGTACAAGTGTACATGCACTCCGTACTTGCCTCGTAACTGCATTCGTACAGCCGTACGTTGGATACAGTCACCTACATCCGTACATCGTACCTGCAACCATACACTCAGGTACATGCATCGGTACACAGTTTGTACATGTCCTGTACTTCCTACACCGTACAACCGTACAGGCCGTACTTGCATCACCTTACAGTGTACATTGGGTGCTGTACAGCCGTACACCCATACGCCGTGCAAACCGTACAGTTTTACTTTCTTACGTGTGAGATCTACAGAGATTGCAGGACATTGAGTCAGTTTTGCAGGATATTGAGTCAGAGTTGCAGGACATTGTGTCAGATTATAACAACAAATTTGGGGCTTTTGCCAAATTTGCTGTTTTTGCAGTGAACATTGCCTGTCACAATCACATTTGGGTCAGATCTGCATTTGCCCTTTGATTTGGGTCAAAAATTTGCAGATATTTGCTGTCATTTTTGGACAGCCAGCTTTTTGCAGTGATAGCCTTGAGGCTTTTTGGGTTTTCAGGTCTTTTTCAGGGTATCACATTTGCTATGGTTGGGAATAATCAAGATTTATTTGGTGTTCTTCGTGAAGATGATAAGTTGGGTGGCACCAACTATCCAATGTGGTCTTACCTCATGAAACATATTCTTGTTGCAAAGCACTTGTGGAATATTGTTTCTGGGATTGATCTGAGGCCAGCCAATGCTACTGTGGTTGCCTCTACAACTGGTCCTTCTTCAGGGGGTACTCCTCCTGATGCCTCTTCCTCTAGCACTCCTGTTGCTGCTCTTCCAACTCAAGAACAGTCAAGATGGGATGCAAGAGATGCAAATGCACATTCATGCATTGCTTTATCATGCAAGAGAATCATTATTCCACACATCCGGTGACCGGTCTTGCAGGACAGAAAAGGATGCTTGGGATAAATTGGCTTCTCTCTATCATATTCGTAATGAAGCTCGTGTTGCATACTTAAGAAGGCAATTACAGGAAGTCAATATGAATGAAGGTAAGTCAATGGATGCATATTTGACAAAGGTCAAGGATCTCATGGAACAGCTTGCCAACATTGATGAGGTGGTGCCAAATTTACAGCTTGTCAATACCACATTGAATGGACTGCCATATACATATCAAGGGTTTGCTACAACCCTTCGACTAGTGGCCATGGGTAATCCAGACCACTATTCTTTTGATCAGCTAGTTACTTTGCTTTTGCAGGAAGAGCAAAGTAGAGCTAATAGACAAGCCATTATTCCTGATCATGCATTTGCTTCATAGCAGACAGGAAGACGCAAGGCTTCCAAGCCTATGGGCAAGCCAAAATCTGCGCATAGCAGCTGCAATTCCTCTCATGCATCTAAAAATACAGCAGACAAGGCAAAGAAGAAAAGACACAACTATTGTCGCAAGCCTGGACATGACATTTCAGAATGCAGGAAGCGCATTGCTTCAGAGAAAAAGAAAGCAGGATTGACAGTTAATGCCTCTCATGCTATTGAATCCCATGAGTCAGAAGATGCTTCACATGCACATGCTCTTCAGGATGATTGGGCATGGGCTGTCCATTGCTCATTTGATCCATCCAAAGCTGATGCACTCTTTACTGCTAATGATGCTCAGTCCTGGTACTTTGATAGTGGTGCTTCCAAGCATGTCTTTTTTTTTTTGCCGAAAAAACAGTTCTAATTATATTACTTCGAGAACAAGATACAAGAGGTCAGCTTATAGCTGACGGGCTGCGTTCACAAACCGGACGCAGCCCAAAAGGTAGCATAATAAATCATACTCTCACGGAGGAATATGCTGAGTGTGAATGAACAGCCATCGGGGTGGTGAGTAGTGCCACCGAAGGCCCTGCGTAGTCTGCTCGAAGAAGAGGCTCTGTGTATCCCAAGCCTGGAGGAAGCGTCTCCGCTTCTCCTGACCAGCCCGGGAGTCTCCCTGAATCTGGTCCCACTGGCCTCTGAGGGTATGAATAATCTCACTCCAAATCTCCGCCATGATCTGGGCAGTCGATAAGGAGGTGCCACCGAGGATCTGCGCGCAGCGCGAGGTCCAGATGTGCCATCCTGTAATGTTGCTGATAATCTCCCAGACTGGCTGCCTCTCCCGAACTCCTGTATCAGCCTCTGCTAGGTGCTGTGGGATACCCTCGAGCGGCCCCCACGTCCCCTGTGTGATAAGGAAAGTGGGGTCCTGCTGGCATGCCTCGAACAAGTGATGAAGACTAGGTGCGGTGCTGCACCAACAGAACGCGCCCCAAGTGATCACTCCTAGCTCTGGTGCTGCACGAGTAAGAAGCCCGAAAGTCCACCTCCACACTTCCTGGGCACGCGTGCAGCTCCACAGGCAGTGTTTTGGTGACTCCTCATCCGCATGGCAAATCTGACAGCAACCGTCCTGGCCTATCTGCCTCAACCAGCTCCCCACTGGAAGACCTTTGTGGGTAAGAAGCCACAGGAAGTATGAGATCTTCCGCGGCCGCCAGCTCTCCCACAAGGCCTTCCAGAAAGCCTGCAAAAAGAACCTGGAAATACCCTGTGCGTACCAGCTAGGACGCTGGGTGGGGGGGCGGCTCTGCATCCTCCCGAGAACTCGCCTGCCCAGAGTCGTGCTGTAAGCGAAGAAGGAAGTCGGCCCCTGTCCTGTCACAATCTCTGGCCACCACCACTCTCCTGGGTCCCACTCAAGCTCTGACAAGGCCCGCCCCTCCCAGAGCCAAAGACGCCAAAGCTGCAACTGGTCTTGCTCGATACTGGGGTCGGTATGCCAGACCTTCCCCAGAAGGCCTACGACCCTAACCCTCTGCCACGGGAGTAGGGGGTCGATGAGCGCATCCTCTTTCCTGAGTCGTCCGTCCCCTGAAACCGCGAAGAAGGCGATAGAGGAGTCATCCAAACGTCCTGCGACCACCAGTGGGATGCCACGGGGGGTGAACTGTCCCAGCCAGTGGGTGTCTCCAGGCATGAGGACCTGAGGCTCAGGTGGGGCCAACCAAGCGGCTGGGATCGCACCGTCGATCTCCGTGCGTCTCGCCTGGACTCCGCGTGCACCTCCCGCTGCGTCTGCAAGATCGGCCATCTCCAGATGTCTGTACGTATCCCTCCAAACTCGAAGGGACCGGGCTGGCCCCCTCATCCAGCCGTCCCACCTGATATGTGATCTCTCCCCCAACTGAAGGCCCTCGGCGTCTCTGACCTGCCCATTCCAGACGAGCGGCTGGCGATCGATCTCCTCCTGACAGCTGGGCTGGGACTGAATGAGACTGAGACGGAGCCGCCTCCAAACCATGAGGAGGCTACGAACGAGTGGGGAGCGGGGCTGAGTGAGCGGGGCGGAAGTGAAGATCCACCTGAAGGACGGTAGCCACTCTCCACCTCGGCGCGGGACACAAGAGCCGACTCCCTGCTGAAGTAACATCTTCCACGTCTGCCCCCCTGGGGTCAAACCGCGGATGATAAGCTTGCCTAACAAGGCCTGACTCTGAAGCTCTGGATCAATGACCCCCAGACCCCCCTCCGCCTGCGGAAGAATGACTGTCTGCCAAGCAACCCTGGCTCTGGTATCTCTCTGCCCATCCTCCCCAGACCAAAGAAAGTTCCGAACCAACCTCCTGAGCTGTGCCACGCTGGATCTCGAGAAGCACCAACAGGAAGCCACATACCAAGCCGTGGCTAGAAGGACCTGGTTAACTACTAAAGCACGACCTGCAAGGGACAGCTTAGCAGTGCTCCAGAAAGCCAGCTTCCGTCGGATGGAATCTAGCACCGGGAGAAACTGCTGAGCTGGCGTAATGTCTAGGCCAACCTGGAAGCCAAGGTATCTAGCTGTCTGTCCACGTGGAATCCATCTGAAGCCCAGGAATCGCCCCCACTGAGAACACGCCCCCGGGTCTGTGAGAAAACCAACTGATTTGTTCCAGTTGATTTTCGCACCAGCGGCCGAGCAGAAAACCTCCAGGGCCATCCGCACCCTCTCTAGCATCCTCTCATCGTCCTGGACATAAAGGGCTGTATCATCTGCGTACTCTGAGTCCAGAAGCTCCGTGTCCTCCCGGAGTGGAAGGCGAACACCCCTGAGCCCTGTGGACCTCGCCCGAAGGTAGTAAGTCATGGCCTCGGCGAAGAAGAGAAACAGATAAGGAGCCAGGGGACAGCCCTGACGTACTGATCTCTCCAAGCTGAAACGCTCACCCATCCTGCCTCCAATGATGACTCTGCTAGACGCTGTCCTGTACAAAGCTGAGATACCCTGAATCCAGCCTGCCGGGAAACCTAGCCGCTCCAGAGTCCCCTCCAAAAAGGACCAATCCACGCGATCGTAGGCCTTCTCGAAGTCGAGAAGTAAAATGGTAAGGTGTGAACCGCTGTACTGAGCCCACTCCGCCGCCTCTGAAAAGGTGAAGACATTATCCAGGATACTGCGATCCTGGACAAAGCCTGTCTGAGTGTCATGGACGAGGTCTGGGAGTAGAGGTCGAACTCTGGCACTGATCATCTTGGCGAGGATTTTGTAGGCAGTGGTAAGGAGAGTGATCGGACGCCACTGGCGGATCTCCTGTCTATCTCCTCCCTTCGGGATGAGGCAAATCAGTCCCGAGGAAAGGCTCTCTGGCATCTGACCGCTGCTGAAAATCCCCTGCAGAGCTGCAAGGAGGGGCTGATGGATCTGGTCCCAGAAGGAGGTGAAGAAAGCTCGGGATAGCCCATCCTCACCTGGGCATTTCTGCCCATCAATAGCCATCAAGGCCTCCAACATCTCATCCGCGGTGAACGGCGCCAACGTCGCCTGCATGCTGGGCTGGACCAGGGATGGAATGTGCCTCCACACCTCCTCACGGTCACGACTAGCACGAGGGGCAAGTGGCTCCTGCTGGAAGAGGGTCCTGTAGAAGTCAGTGGCCAACCCCAGGACCTCCCCCGGGTCCGTAACAAAGTGACCATCCGCTGTCCTGAGACTCCGTAGCTGATCACCTGCAGCTCTCTGGCCGTGTGTCCTGAAGAACTCCCTGCACATCCGGTCACCCTTCCGGGCCCAGAAGGAGAGAGAGGCGTGATAGGAGAACTCGGAGCGACGCTGGAGGGTCTCCTCCAAGAGGGCTCTGGCTCGAAGGGCCTGGATCCGAAGCTCCTCCGAGCCCGGGGAAGACTGCTGAAGTCGCTGAATGGAGGCGAGGTCCCTCCGAAGAGCTCTCTCTCTGCCCCACCAATCCTGTCGAACCTGTAGGGCTGCGAGCTGGCAGATCTGGCTGGACTCCTGCAGAGCCTGCGCTACCGAGTCTACCAGATCCATGCCCTCCCCCCAGTCTCTGTCCCAAAGACTGCAAATGCTGCTACGGACGTCCACCCTCGAGAAGATGGAATCGGGAATCCTGCATGATCGGGGGGGGGAGAGTCTGGGCTGCCGAATCTAATGAGAGGAGCACAGGCGCATGGTCGGATAGTGTCGTCCCTGGAACAATGCCCGCCTGGCCACCTCTGCTGATGGCCCAATCACTGACATAAAACCTATCAAGCCGCTCCAGGAGTCTGCCTCCTTCCCTGCGGAAGCCCCAAGAGAAGTCCAGGCTCCCGTGCCAACGCCGGAAGGACGGGTCTCTCCAACTGTCCCTCCCTCCTGTCGCGAAGATGAAAGAGTCCCAAGCTGACTGCTCTGCCTGAGCCATACCTGTGAACTCCGGATCTCTACCCTGCTGGTCTTCCAAGGTCTCCAGGTTGTTGAAGTCTCCTCCAACAATCCAGGAATCCATGTCTGGAAGAATCCCTGTAAGTGTCCTCCAGAAGGTGGCTCTGCATCTGAGGTCTGTGGGAGCATAAATGTTGAGGATTCCTATCTTGGATCCCTCCAAATTCAGGCCTACCCAAAGGGCTCGGCCTGGGATCAACGTGCCGTGACCGAAAACTGACTGAGCTAACTGCTCGCACACGGAGGTACAGACCCCCCCGCTCCTCCCCTGTGCGCCGATCGAAGGCTCCCAATAAGTGTAGGAGCGTCCAGGGAGAACCTTCCCGCAGCTACGGGCATGAGCCGCAGAAAGCTTGTGCTCCTGGAGCAGCAGTACATCCAATCGACCAATCACTGCAGGCTGAAGTTCCTGACGCAAAATGAGCTTCCTGGGACCACGGGTACTCGAAGAGTGAAACCCGTTCACATTCCAGGATACGAGGTGTAGGCTCATGGAGAGGGATGGGGGGCTGCGAACAGCTGTCTGCTCGCAGAAGAAGTCGAAGAAGAATCAGACAGATCGGAGTGGAGGCGCTGCCGCTTGTGAGAAGGTTTGGAAGGGGAGACGGGGTCGTCCTGCCCGTTCTTCAACACCTTCAGCAAAGGCGAGAGGCCTCTAGTGCCATGAACAAATGCTTTCTCGAGCCAGCTCGAGATCTCTGAAGCGGTCATCCCGTAGAAGGTTCGGAGTTTTTGTTGGGACCAAGCTCTGACATCCTGGGGAAGAGGCCATGCCAGGGGGGGTCTGAGGATCACGATCAATCGGAAACGTTTGGCAGCGCAACGCCACCGCAAGCGCACATCGCCCTCGGACCACTGAGTCTCGAGGAGCTGCCCACCGGACGGGCCTATCCAGGAGCAAATCTGGGCGTGTGTCTGCTCTCTAAGAGCCTCCCACACCGAGTCGTCTGTCCAGGTCTCGGTGCCATCGCTGAGGAACGTGAAGGCGAAGCTAGGGCCATCCCTGGGAGCCAAGGCACCAATCCTCCCATCCGCCCCTTTGCGGAGCATGAAGATACTAATGTCGAGACAAGCCGGGAAGGTCCCAAGGTCGGCCACATCCAGGTAGTCCCAGGGGCCAGATCTGTAAAAGTCTCGAGGGAGCTCTCTCTCCTGGAGCTGAGACCCAGCTGAGTCTGCCACTGAGGGGCTAGCGGGAAGGGAAACCTGCTCCACTGGTGGTACAGACACCGGGTGTCCTGCAAGCGGGGGAGGAGGGGGAGGAGGCTGCGGGATAGGCGACTCGGGCTCCACGGAGGCGACTGGCGGAGAAGGTGGAGGAGGTGGAGCGGAGGCTGCACTCGGCTGGGAAGGCGACGGTGCAGCTAACTCTGTAGGAGGGGCGAGGGGAGCAGGGGGGGGAGGGGGATGGGGATGCATCTGGAACTGGGGATGAGAGGGAGGGGGAGGGGGAGGGGACTGAGGAAAAGGAGGCGGGGGCTGAAACTGCGGGGCGGGCGAAGGGGGGGGAAACTGGGGAAACTGGGGAGAAGGCGGGGGGGTGGGAGAGAGGAGGATCTGAGGCTGTGGAGGGCGGGCTGCCGTCGAAGAAGAGGCTCTCCCAGGTCCCTGGGGCATCTGCCTGTCAGGTCTGTGGAGTGCTGCTGCAGGAATGGTGACCTCTGCCTCCTTGCCTTTATCCGAAATCTTCTTATACTTTCCTCTTTTCCTTCGAACCTCGGTCCAACCGCCCACTACCTCTGGCCCAGGCTCCGACTGCCTCGGCTCCTCCTGACGTGGCTGTCCGGGGGGGGGAGGTGGGGGCGGAGGGGGCGGGGGCGGGGAGGGTCGAGACGAGCTGGCAAAGCGTGGACAAGCAGCCGCCAAGTGCCCAAAGCCATGGCACCGCAGGCACTGACCTGGCTGTCCGGTGACTATCATGCTCTGGGTGATACTGCCGGCACCTGTAACGATCTCGATCACTGCAGGGAGAGTCGCAGGATCCGCCACAGCCACACGGACTCGGGGAGCTCCTGCCGTGGTCACCGCGTCGGCAAAGGTGTCGTGCATAACCCAGCCAAAATGGGAGCCCAAGTCCCTGACAATCGGCCGCAGCTCAGTAGCAAGCCCTGGAAAAATTAGTGTCACTGGGTGGCGAGGTATACGGAACCGAGTATCGAAGTCCGCTGCGCTGAAACCTCGGTACCACGGGACTATCATGATGATCTTCCCATCCACCGATGTGGGGGAACCGGCAATCAGATTGCTCGCAGCTTTCTCACTGGAGAGTTTGAGCCAGAAGATGCCCCTTCCCATAAGGGCCACCTCCTCGATATGGCCATCCTCTAGCAAGAGAGTGGACTGGAGCCAGTCCCTGATGGTAGACCTGGAGGGGGAGTGTCCGATGACTCTACCGTAAACAGAGGTACGAGCAAAGTCACTGGCTACCTCCTGAACACGAGATGATTGTTGCTCTGTCAGGATAACGCGGTAGGCATCTGGAGAGGGAGGGTCCGACTGGGCCTCCGGATCCGGGCTGGGGGCCGCCATACCGCCAAGACTAACTGCAAGCTTCCGAGATGAAGAAAAACAGGCTGCCACCCAAGAAGAGATGAAGCGGCGGTGGAGCCTGGGGGTGAGGCGGGCGAGGCGAAATGAAGGGTCGGAGGGGTCGAAGCGGAGGGCGGGGCGGAGGCTGCGGGATGCGGGGAGTACGGAAGGGGCGGGGAGGGCGGGGGGGGGGGGTGCAGTTGGAATGGCGGGGGTGGAGGGGTGAAGCGGGGGGGCGGGGGGGAGCGGAATGAGGCGGGGCGGGTGAAGCGAGGGGGTGAAGGAGCAGCGAGGGGGCGGGTTGGAGCGGGGGGATGGCGAGGGAGCAGCGAGGGGCGGAGTGGAGCGGAGGCGGGGCGAGGGCGAGGCGGGCTGGAGAGAAAGAGGGGGGGGGGGGGGGACGAGGCGAGGCGAGGCGGGATGGAGCGGAGGGGGCGGCTGGAGCGGCGGCGAGGGGGGGGGGTTGGAGCGGGGGCGAGGGGCGGGTTGGAGCGAGGGGGCGGGATGGAGCGGAGGAAGGGGCGGGATGGAGCGAGGGGCGGCTGGAGCGGAGGTGAGGCGAAGGGGTGGCGGGGTGCCGGCGGGGGGGGGAGGAGAGGGGACGGGGGTCGAGGGCGGACGGGAGGGGTGGAGGTGGACGCGGCGAGGGGGGGGGAGCGAAGGGGAGGTAGGGGTTAACGGCGAGGGGGGGAGGGGAAGCTCGCAGGAGCGTGCATCAAGCTCTTTGAAGGAGCAAAAAAAAAAATTGCTTCCAAGCATGTCACTTCTTGCAGATAGTTGTTTCATTCTTTAGCTGATGCACCTCGAGGGGGGACTGTTACATGTGCTAATAATGCTTCATATGCTGTAAAAGGAGTTGGAGATGTGCAGCTCACATCCATTTCAAGCCATCCTGTCACTCTGACAAATGTTCTTTTTGTGCCTGGCATTGAAGTCAACTTGATTTCAATCTCAGCAATTGCTACTTCAGGTTTCAGAGTAATCTTTGATGGCTACAGATGTCTAGTTTATGATCTTCATGATGATAATGCCATAGTTCTCACTGGCACTTTGCAAAAAGGGCTTTATCACCTTGATCATCATCCAGCTGCACTTTCTATTGAAGCATTGGCTATTTCAGATTCACAACTTGCTGAAACTCATCTTTGGCATGAAAGAATGAGTCATCTCAATTATAGAGCTCTTGCAAAGCTACATTCACAGCAGATGGCAAATGATGTACCTCAAACTCACACAGTTTCCAAACATGTGTGTAAGGGTTGTCTTTTGGGTTAAATGCATCGATTTCCTTTTCAAAAGAATTGTCCAAAACTTTCACAAAGGAAATTGCAGCTAGTACACAGTGATGTCTGTGGCCCAATGAGGACAAATGCCATTGGAGGATACAAGTATTTCATGACTCTCATTGATGATTTCACAAGGTATTGTTGGGTATATCCTTTAAAGGCAAAATCTGAAGTTTTCTTATGCTTCCAGAGATGGCTGAATATGGTTGAGAATGAATCAGGAAACAAGCTTGTCACCCTCAACACAGATAGGGGGGGTGAGTATATGTCAAAGGAGTTTGATGCATTTTTGTCCTCACGGGGCATTATTCACTCATGCACTCCTTCCACTCCTCAGCAGAATCCTGTTTCTGAAAGGAAAAACAGGTCCACAATGGAGATGGCCAGATGCATGCTTAAGGCCAAGTCTTTGCCCAATAAATTTTGGCTTGATGCAGTAATGTGTGCCAACTATGTGCTGAATAGATCACCTACACGGGCATTAAAGACTATTACACCTTATGAAGCATGGAAAGGCAGGAAGCCTTCACTTTCATACATGAAAGTTTTTGGGTCTCTTGCATATGTTCATGTACCATCTCAGCTGAGACATAAGCTTGATGACAAGGCAGTCAAATGCATATTCATTGGTTACAGCCAGGAGAGCAGAGGGTATTGGTTATATCAACCAAATACTGGGAAGATTATTGTTAGTAGAGATGTGATCTTTGCTGAACATTCAGCTTCTCCTCTTGTGGATTGCAAAGCAAAGCCAGATGTTGACATGTTTGATGCCTTTGAATCTTGGTTACCTCTGCCATCATCAGAAGAGGATTTTGAGCAGCAACATGAGCCTCCTGCAGGCCCTTCACTAAGCATTAATCAGCCTCACCCTCATGCTGATTTGCAGGTTTCTCTCCCGTCACAAAATGATCCCACTTCTCATGATGCAGTCATTGAAGAAAGAGCTGTCAATAGACAGCAAAGGCAAGTTCCCAGATGGCTTCTTGATACGTTGCGGGACAGCAAACAGGATCAGCCTTTTGCTGCCCGGACAAGATCAGGGAATAGACAGCATGGTCACTTTCTTGAGTTTGCACTCCTTGCTACAGCTTGCAATGAAGAGCCTTTGTGCCATAAAGATGCTTTTGACAGGAAAGAGTGGATGGATGCAATGAAAGCTGAGTTACAATCTATTGCCAAAAATGACACATGGGAATTAGTAGATCTCCCTCCTGGCAAGCATGCCATTGGAACGCGGTGGGTCTACAAATTTAAAAGGAAATCTGATGGCAGCATAGATCGATACAAAGCCCGTCTTGTTGCAAAAGGGTATGCCTAACAACAAGGCATTGACTTTGAGGAGACATTTGCTCCCACATCCAGGATTACTACCATTCGATGTGTCATTGCCATTGCAGCCCATTATCATTGGCAAGTGCACCAACTTGACATCAAGACCGCTTTTCTTCATGGGGATCTGCAGGAAGAAGTCTATGTCACACAACCTCCTGGCTTTGAGGTTGTTAATTCTCAAAATAAGGTATGCCGGCTTAGAAAAGCCCTTTATGGTTTCAAGCAGGCACCCAGGGCATGGTATGCCAAAATTCATGCACACTTACTATCCCTTGGTTTTTAGAATAGTCCCACAGAACCCACTCTTTATGTACGTGGGAGTGGATCTGATTTTTTAGTGCTGATTTTATATGTGGATGATATGCTGATCACGGGCCCAGATACTCAGCAAATTGCAGCCTTCAAGGCTGATTTGCAGCAGATTTTTGACATGTCAGACATGGGACAGCTCCATTATTATTTGGGCATTCAGTTTGCTCATGTTGAGGGGGGTATCATGATGTCTCAGTCCAAGTATATTGGATAGCTCCTTGATCGTTTTCAGTTTGAGGATTGCAAGCCAATCTCTACTCCAGTGGACCCTGGCTTCAAATTCTCAGCTCATGATGGGAGCCCACCATGTGATATCACTCTTTATCAGCGGGTTGTTGGATGCCTTATTTATTTATGTCACACCAGACCTGACTTGCAGTATGCAGTATCTCAGCTCAGCAGATTCATGCACATGCCCAGTTCACAGCATTGGCAGGCAGTGAAGAGAGTCTTCAGATATTTCAGAGGCACTCAGGATTTAGCCCTCTTCTATGGTGATCAGGGTTCACTTACCATGCATGCTTACACGGATAGTGACTGGGCAGGATGTTCCGAGACCAGAGTGTCACATACTGGCAATTGTTTTTTGCTTGGCAATTCATGTATTTCTTGGCTCAGCAAGAAGCAACCGACAGTTGCCACGTCTAGCTGTGAGGCTGAGTACAGGGCAGCTTTCACCGCTACAGTAGAGTGTGTTTGGCTCCGACAGTTACTTACAGATCTTGGTATTTGCCAGACATCCTCCACTATTGTCTACACTGCCAGCCAGAGTGCTTTGGCCATTGCGCGTAACCCAGTGTTTCATTCGCGTATCAAGCATATTGAAGTTCACTATCATTATGTTCGGGAGCGGTTGTTAGCAGGAGACATACAGTTGTCCTATCTTCCCATAGAGGATAACATCGCATATATGTTTACAAAGGCACTTCCTCGTCCCAAGTTCGAAGTCTTTTGACAGGCTTTACACTTGGTTCCCTTTGTTACATGATCTGACATTCCTTGTACATTCATAGGTGGCTATATCCTTTTGGATGAACATGTGCCACCATGACAAAAAACTACCAGGTATTCTGAGACGTTTCCAGAGTACTTCAGCCCATCCCATGGAGGGGGGTTTGTAGGCCATCTTCTGGTGGTTCTTTGTAGGCCATCTTCTGGTGGTTCTAGTGATGCCCTATAGGCCATGGTATGTGCGTTGTAGGCATAAGTGTAGGCACTTATAGTGTTAGTGCCTTTTAGGCCACATAGGACACTTAGTCCTATGTGACACCTAGGACACTTAGTCCTAGGTCTAGGTACAAGTACTTTGTACTTGTGTGTTATCATTAATCAAAAGTTTTGACGTGACTATTGATCTATCGACTCGTTATGTACCTGCAGTCTCTCTTTCTTCGTTGCGATCGTACAATGGTATGTGCCTTGTAGGCATAAATATAGGCTCCTATAGTGTTAGTGCCTTTTAGGCCACATAGGACACTTAGTCCTATGTGACACCTAGGACACTTAGTCCTAGATCTACAAGTACTTTGTAATCTCTTTGTCTCTTACTCTAGTTGACGTGACTACAGAAGACTCTATCTACTCTTTGCACCTTGCTTTCTTTCTATCATCAACCGATCCTACAAGAAGGCAGGGGAAGGAGGCGGTGGAAGGAGGAGGATGGCGCGGGGGGGGCAGTGGGAGCTGGTAGGCGAGCGAGATCTAAAGTAGTTATAAACGAAGGGGTTGATCAACCTCAGGTGCTGCAAATCCCGAAGGCCAATCATTTGATACTGTAACCCCTTCATTTCTATATGAAGCACTGCTAATCCAATAGGCTGATATAGTCTTTCCTCTTGCTTTATTCAGTGCCAATAACAACTCTTGCTTTTTGAAATAAAGCAAGTCCAAAATTGGCTGAGGGGATACTAAAAGCTGAATCTCAAAATAGACAAGGCTTCTTTCACAATCTTGTGATTTCGGAAATAGGGATACAGACATCAGGCTTGGTGCTTAACTCTATCCTATCCAGGCATTCCCACATGAAGATTCGTTCATCTATCTTCTTGGAGTCGGCTTTAGCACCCATAATACTTGCCACTAAATCCCAAATCCTTGGGAAAGTCGATAGCCCTAGCTCATCAAGCATAGGTTCTACAATGATCCATCCACACTTACGTATAAAGATCTATGCATTTGTATCACTTGTTGAAGATTCAAGGTCAATCACCTAGTCTCGTAGGATTATGGCTTACACATCATATGTGCACAGGGCAGTCCAACCTACATGCATTAGCCATAGACCTAAATCTAAGAGGTCATACTCATCATGATTCATGAATACCCGATAGAGTTTGCTCGACAAAGACCTTCTCCACCCTTTGATAAACCAGAGCCGATACTTAGGTGGGTCAGCCATCTATGAGATTGCCTTGTTGTCACCATACCTAGGATGCTGGATGACTTGTCAAAGGACAGAGGCTATTCGCCCATCTCCTATCCAGATATCATGGAAGATAAGCAATCAAATTTCCAAGGATACTCAGTCCAGAGTCATTCGGATCTTCCCTTTAACTAGGTGTTTGGGCACGGGGACGTGAATTTCATGTGTAGCTAAACCTGTGGCTACTTCCGTGGTCACTTTGGCTAAGGGGACTGGCCTAGAGGAAGCACCCACTTCCTAGAAGTCCCTAGTCCAATTTTTAGTGGACCTACTAGGCCCAAATGCTATGGGTTGAGGGGTCTAAATGTTAGGCCCAAGAGAAACCAACGTAGTCGCTTCATCCACCCCAATAATTTACCGTACGCAGCTCCGATCCTTTTTGTCAAGAAGGGCAACTTGTTGGAGAAGTGAAAGGAAAGCATGAAGCTGAACACGAAACAAGAGAATGCTTGTAGAATGAAGAAGGGTGAGGTCCATATGTAGACACCTCTACATTGTGAGAATGGGAGAGAGAGAGCAGATGAGAGCAAGAAGCAGGAGAGAGTGAAAGCTGAAAGCTTAGTTGCAAATAGATGAGAGAGATACAACTGAAAGGAGTGATGGGTTTTGTCTAAGTGACAAAACCTTATCACTTCACTAACCATAGTTAGTGAACTAACTGTGGTTAGGGGGAAAAACCTCTAAGTGAGGAAAAAGTGCCTCTACATTGTGAGAATGGGAGAGAGAGAGCAGATGAGAGCAAGAAGCAGGAGAGAGTGAGAGCTGAAAGCTTAGTTGCAAATAGATGAGAGAGATACAATTGAAAGGAGTGATGGGTTTTGTCTAAGTGACAAAACCTTATCACTTCACTAACCATAGTTAGTGAACTAACTGTGGTTAGGGGGGAAAACCTCTAAGTGAGGGAAAAGTGCCCCTAACCTACTTATTACATTACATTGGTCACTGCTAAATTATAGCAATAATTCTAACACCCCCTGCAGTGCCAATGTCATGTACAAGGAAATGATCAATCACCAAAAGGAGATAAGTTCAGGGCATTGCGAAATGCCTCAAACTTTTCACGTGGAAGTGCTTTGGTGAAAATGTCTGCAACATTGTCATGTGTTGACACATAGATCATGCTGATCTCTCCTGCATGCAACTTCTCTCTGACGTAGTGATAATGAACCTCAATGTGCTTCGTGCGATCATGAAACACAGGATTCTTTGCCACTGCAATAGCACTCTGACTATCAGTGAGAATTGGAAAAGGACCCTCTAGTGAAAGATGAAGATCAGAAAATAGACGACGCAGCCAAACACATTCAACTGTCGCTGTGAAAGCTGCCCTGTACTCAGCTTCACATGAAGAGGTAGCCACTGTAGATTGTTTCTTGCTCAACCAAGAAATACAAGCTTTGCCCAAAAAGAAACAATTGCCACTTGTGGACTGCCTAGTGTCATAATCTCCAGCCCAATCTGAGTCACTGTAGGCATGCATCTGCAAGTCACCCCCCCTGGGAAACATCAAGCCAAAAGACTTGGTACCTTGCAAATAACGGAAGATGCGTTTTACAGCCTGCCAATGCATAGTCTTTGGGCTGTGCATATATCTGCTCACCTGAGAAACTGCAAACTGAATGTCAGGTCGTGTATTGCAGAGATAAATGAGGCATCCAACAGCCTGACTGTAGAGTGTGACATCAAATGATTCACCTGCTTCATGCATTGTAAGCTTCAGCCCCGGCTCCATGGGAGTAGCTATGGGCTTACAATCTTGCATGTTGAATCCGTCCAAGAGTTTTTGCACATACTTGGATTGAGACATACCGATGCCACTTTGCTCTTGAGTGAACTGGATCCCCAAATAAAAGTGTAGCAGCCCCAAATCTGACATGTCAAAAGTGGTCTGCAATTCAGCGTTAAAATCTGCAATATTATCTTTATTTGACCCTGTGAGCAGTAAGTCATCTACATAAAGAATGATGACTAAAATATCCCCCCCATCCTTCTTGATGTAGAGGGTGCTTTCAGTTGGACTTTTGTGCAGCCCCTTGCTGGTCAGAAAGGCATGAATCTTTGCATACCATGCACGTGGGGCCTGTTTCAGCCCATACAAAGCTTTATTTAGCTTGCATACCTTAAGTGCATTTCCTGAAATTTCAAAGCCTGGAGGTTGTTTGACATAAACCTCTTCCAACAAGTCTCCATTAAGGAAGGCTGTTTTTATGTCCAACTGATAAACATTCCACTGAAAATTTGCAGCCATTGCTATGACTGACCGGATGGTTGTCATTGTGGATGTAGGAGCGAAAGTCTCCTCATAGTCTATGCCCTTTTTCTGAGCATATCCTTTTGCGACCAGCCTTGCCTTGTACCTGTCAATGGTGCCATCGGGCTTTCTTTTAACTTTGAAAACCCACCGTGTACCTATGGCATGTTTACCTGGTGGCAAATCGACAACTTCCCATGTCTGATTTTTCTGAATGGACCGCAACTCATCATGCATGGCATTCATCCAATGCACATTATCCTGTGCCTCTTCAAATGTCTCAGGTTCCTCCTCATCAAGAAGAGTACCTGCGTAAGCTGATTCAATTGAAAGAGCACCTCCCTCATGCCTTACTGCACTCCGAGTTCTGCCAGGTAATGGAGCATCAATTTTACTCTCCCTGAGAGTCTGTAACAGCCAATTTGGGACTGTTTTTGCTGCATGTATATCTGCAATTTCTTGCTGAACAACCTCTTCCACGGCTTGTGGAGGTGGTATGACATCCTGTGGCTGAATCGGAGCATGTGGAGGTATCTGAAAATTCTGATTTTCATCAGATATATCAGCAAGGGAACCCAAGGCAATGGGTAGTAACCCCTCAAAGACATTACCGGAAGAAGAAGGCGTATCGAATTCAGCTTGAGTGTGAGTTGAATTTTCTGAAAATATTACATCTCTACTGACAATGATCTTGCATGTGAGAGGATTCTAGAGACGGTAGCCCTTGCTCTCTGCAGTGTACCCAACAAATATGCATTTGATTGCCTTATCAGACAACTTATGCCGAAACTCAACAGGCACATGAGCATAAGCAAGGCATCCAAAGACACGGAAATGATCCACAGAAGGCTTTCTCCTTTGCAAAACTTCATAGGGAGTCTTGGTTTTCAAAGCTTTTGTGGGTGCCCGATTTAAAACATAATTGGCACACATGAGACCTTCAAGCCAAAATTTATGGGGCAATTTTTTGCTTTTCAGCATACATCTATCCATCTCCATAAGAGTACGATTTTTTCTCTCAGCTTTTCCATTTTGCTGAGGAGTTAGCCTCAGTATAAGCTGATGTATAATGGAAACAGAGCTGTTTGTAAACTCCACCGGAGTGCGAATGATGAGTAACATAGAAGTTTTAGGACCTCCTAAGTCCACCAGAACTGACACCTTGTCTTTCAAAAAAGCATCAAAATCTGCAGACAAGTACTCCCCTCCTCTATCTGTGCGTAATGTCTGTATCGAGTTCGGACTCATTCTCAACCATGGCTGCAAAGTGTTTGAAGACCATTAACACTTCTGATTTGCGTTTCAGCCCATAAACCCAAGTGTAGTTGGAGTAGTCATCTATAAAAGTGACAAAGTAAAGATGACCACCCAATGATGGAGTCCTCATGGGACCACAGACATCACTATGGATAAGCTGTAATTTTCGAACAGCTTTAATTGATCCATACTTCTTAAAAGGAGATCTGTGCATTTTACCAAGAATGCACCCTTCACAGGCATGTGGAGGAGGTGTTTCAAGAGGAGGCAATGCATCAACCATGGCATGTTTTTGAAGTGTCATCAAGCTGCCATAATGCATGTGTCCATATCTCGCGTGCCATAACTCCGCATTCTGCATAGCCGCAGTAGGAGTGGAAACTGCAAGAGCATGTGCTGGTCTTTTCTCATACATGTCAAGCTGGAAAAGACCACGCAATAGAGTGCCAGACAATCTCAAGGCATAGTCATGCTGTCTATCATGGACTGCACACTTGTCATCTTCAAAAATGACATGAAATCCAGCTTTGTTAAGAGTGGACACTGAAAGTAGATTTTTTGTGATACCAGGCACATACAAGACATCAGAAATTCTAAATGTTGAGCCATCAATGGCTGTAAGTTCAACTTCTCCTTACGACGAACTGAGTAGGAGTTGTTGGCACATGTGATCTTTTTACCAACAGGTGGTGGATGCAGAGATGTGAAGAGGCACTTCCTGGAAGTGATATGCTTTGAGGCACCACTGTCAAAATACCATGTATTATGTGTCTCATTAACACATAAAGCTGATGCATCCTTCGAAGAATCATAACTGTGAGAAAAGCATAAGTGTCATCATTACAAGTGGCTGTACTATCCCGAGCAGCCAACTGAGAGTCTGAAATGCAAGACAAGAAGGCATAGTCGTGCTCCACAAAGTTGGTTGTAGCTTGCTCATTGTCAGATGCATGAGGAGCTGAATCTGAGACAGCCATACTAGAGCTGTTTTTCTTTTCTTTTGCAAGCCTTTTCTTGCATTCTCCAATGTAGTGACCTGGCTTTTTGCAGTAATGACATATTCCCTTCTTCTTGGGCTTACCTGCATCACCCTTAGCCTTTTGAGAAGGCTGTCTTGAACCACTGGAAGGCTGATTTGCTGAAGTCTTTGTCTGTCCCTTTGCTTTAGGTTTGAATTTTGAGAGCATGGCATGTTCACCTGCTCGTGAAGCCATGTTTTTCCTGGTCTGCTCTTCCTGCACCAGAAGTCCTATCAACTCGTGAAAAGTGAGAGGATTTGTACCCCCCCTCAACGACAAATTCAGCGAGGTATGAAAGCTGAGATAAGACTCAGGAAGAGAATTCAGAGTAGTGGTAATCATCTCTGAATTAGGAATGATCTCATCAATATTCAGCAACTGCTCTCGTAAATCCTGTAGCTTTGTGAGGTGCACTGACATGGAGTCACCCTCTTCCATATGTGTATGAGACAATTCTCTTTTCAAAAAAGACACCCTGGCATCATTCCAAATTGCATACATGCTCTCCAAAATATCCCATGCTGCCTTTGAGGTCTTACACGACCGGATATGCGGAATGATGAATCTTTTCACTGAAAGAGAAATACACGACAAAGCTAAAGCATCACGTGAATCCCATCTCTTCTGCTCTGGAGTGGTAGGTATAACTGCACCAATAACTTGTGCTGCAGCTGTACCCTGTGCACGACCTCTGCCTCCTTCTTGTTGGGGAGGGGTATTAGGTGCCACATTTGCTGGCCGGAACTCATCCCCACTTACATGGTCCCACAAATTACGAGAAATCCGAATATTGCGCACCATAAAACTCCAGAGGGAGTAGTTGGTACCATCCAGCTTGTCCTCTTGTGAGAGACCACTGAAACCGAAATCATTCTGATTTTGCTGGGCCATATCTGAGAAAGAAAATACAGCAAATGCAAAACTGAATTCCCTTGTTGGGAATGGAGTGCACAAATCCCAAAAAACACAGCCAAACACTGGCTAAAAAAGCAACTCAAATCTCTGTAATGCCTCGTCAGAAATCTGCCAGAGCATCCAATCTCTCCCAAAACCTGCCAAGAGTGCTTCAAAACACTTACAGAAAGGCAGTGTGCACTGTGAACTGAAATCTGTCAAATTGCTCTCCTAACACAAAAGCCCCAATTTGTGACTTGAAATTGCAACCAGAAAGGGGCAAATTTACTAAAAGTCCCAAATCTGCAATTTCTGAACAAAAGCCCCAAATTTCAGATTAGATCTGCAAAAGCCTCAAATTTCGAGTTGAAATTGAGCCAAATTTCACCCAAATAGCTATTCTCCTGCAAAATCCCCAATTTCTTGGCCAATCTTTGCAATTTGCTTGCAATGTGTGTCAAAATTTTACAAAAGCCCCAAATTTTACTGCAAAATCACAGTGTAATTGCAAAAGCCCCAAATTTCTTCAACACTTGCAGATTTACTGCAATGTTTGCCCAAAAAATCCAAATGTGCTCCCACAAAACTGAGCCAAACAATGGCTATATGCAAAGAATGCGCTTGTCAAAGAACCTTTCAAGTAGAACCCTGCTCAAAAGTCCTGCAAAAATGCGAATTTTCAAGCCCACCTTCAAACTGTACGGCAGTTGTACGAAAATGTACGGAAGATGTATGAACAACCGTACGTACTGTACGGCAAGCAGCAGCCAGTGATGTACGGAGGACTCAGGTGTACGGCGCCACACGTGCTGTACGGACGATCTGTACGCAGCTGTACGGAATTGTACGGATAACCGTACAGTCTAGCGACGACTTGTATGGCGACGATGGCGATGTACGGTACGAAAGGGGCTGCAGGAGCTGTACGGACTGTATTGCGAACTAGTACGGAGCTAGTGCATGGAGTTGCACTACATCGTACGAAATCCGTACAAGGTACGGATGACGAGCAGATCTAGTACAGCGATACAGCGTACGGTGCTCCACGGACTGTGCTCCACGAACTATTTCGAGCTGTACGGAATGTACGGCGAACGTACGGACGAGTACTGCATAGGAACTGCAGTACGGCGCAGGTCTGTACGGACGGGTACGCACGTAGAGGCTGTACGGTATTAGTCCGTACGAATTGTACGGATGATCTGTACGGAAGGTGAACAGTTGGAGCTGGAGCTTGCGGGCTGGCTGGAGCTGGAGGCGAGAGCTCAACGACGCTCTGATACCAAATGTGAGAATGGGAGAGAGAGAGAGCAGATGAGAGCAAGAAGCAGGAGAGAGTGAGAGCTGAAAGCTTAGTTGCAAATAGATGAGAGAGATACAATTGAAAGGAGTGATGGGTTTTGTCAAGTGACAAAACCTTATCACTTCACTAACCATAGTTAGTGAACTAATTGTGATTAGGGGAAGAAACCTCTAAGTGAGGGAAAAGTGCCCCTAACCTACTTATTACATTACATTGGTCACTGCTAAATTATAGCAATAATTCTAACATACATGAGCCACCAAGCTCCACAATCATCTCCTCAATCAGCTCCTAGAATCTCTCAATCAGTCTATGTGGCATCTACCACCACCTAACAATGCTTATGGGCACCTAACTATGCCTCTAGCACACACACACACATAGAACCCAAGGTGTGCCTGGGGCATACACTTTGAGATATCCCAACAAACCCCCCTTAAAGGGAATGCCTTAGGCTATGTCAAGGATACATCTAGTCACATAGTGTCTCAAGCCATCTCATGATGGTCAAGGATAAATCTATGGCTAGGATCTCATGCTAGCAAGGGCTCCCAAGGGTGTGAGGCAAACAAAGGGATACATAAGACTCCCCAATGGTTATCTCCCTTGCATGTACATGCACACAATGTTTGCAGGAGGTACCATGGAGCAAAACACATACACATGGCCTACATCATATGGTGACCAGAGGTGTTTACTAAGAACACAATAGTCTATTCCATTCATTTTGGAGGACTATCTAGGCAGAGTACCTGACTCAACATAAAAGAGAGATATGGAGCATATGTGGAGCTGGTTCAAAAAGCATAATCATCATAGGAGGCCTCATCTTGTGGAGGCACATCAACCGAAAGTAAATTGGCAGTTTCTGGTTTTGTAGTTGCTTCCTTTTTGGCCTTACAAAACTTTTCATGGTGATTGTTTTTGTCACAATATTTGCAAGGATTGATCTTGAAGCAATCTTTTGAGAGGTGATTGGTCTTCCCACAATGTTTGCAAGGTGGAAACTTGCCCATTTGAGTTTTTATGGCATAGGCTGTGTCATTGCCTCTCCGGAGTTCCTTGTGCCTTTCTTCTTCTTGAAGGGCAGTAATAAGACCTTCAAGAGTAGGATTAGGAAGATTTTTCAATGTGGTGACAACATGATCATAATCTTTAGGCATACTTTTGAGCAATACTGCCATTACATCATCCGTAGTGATTGGAGAGTTGATAGAAGCAAGTTGAGTCATGAGACTCCGCATGTGATTGACATGGGCAGCCAAGGGAGTGCCACTAGCCATCTTCAATTCAAAGAAAGCAATCTGAAGTGACAATTTTGAGATGTGAGAGCTAGCACAAAAAAGAATATCAAGCTTTTGCTAAGCTTCAGAAGGAGACTCCATATCAGAAATGTGATGAATATAGTCATCTCCTAAGCCAAGAGCAATAATGCCATAGGCTTTCTCCTCTCTAGCAGGATCTCGTGCCGGGCGTGTAGGAGTTGAGGATTCTCTAGCATTAGAGGCTGTTGAAGAAGAAGTTGAAGCAGGTTTGACAAGCCCCCAGAGGTTTTCCCTCATCAATGCAAACTTAATTTTCATCTGCCATGTGTGAAAGCCTTTACCATTGAACTTATCAATATTCAAGAAGGTAGCCATGAGAGGGTCTAACCCAAAATGGGTAGTGTCTACTCTCTTACAAGGCTAGAAAAAGCTGAAAAGCTTCAAAGTACAAGCATTTGGTGTAGCAAAGACTTGTAACCAAATTCCATAATAAAAATCATAATGGAAATGATACTTCAACTTGCATGCTTCATAGAGGTGGCTAAATGAAAGTATTCCAAGCAAATCCAGGTATAGCAACCTAAAGGAAAGTTGTAGCCACAATTGTACTGATGCTATTCAACACTTTAAAGTATCAGAAATGCCAAAGTAGCATCTAATGTAGCACCAAATTCACAACACAGTCAAAACTGTCCAAAACAGAAGCCTGATCTTGGAGGGCTTGGATCTCCCTCTTCAAAGCAAAGAAAAGAGGGCTTTTTAGGTAGAAATAACGCTGGTATACCAGAGAAGAGCCACTGAAGAGAAAAGTCGAAATGCCGGTCACATCGCCATAGCCAAGAGCTTGATTGTCGACTGGTTTTTTCGCGTTTTCTCCCTCCTTGGTGGACCATTTCACTTCAAATTTGGACAGGGGCTAGCTCATGTTGTTGTGCAAGCGTGGCTCAGAGGAATTTGGAAATGGTTGCCAACAAGTCGTATTGCACGAAATGGCGTTAGAAAGAAAGCGGCTGTTGCGCGGGTCTGAGGGCACCATTCCCTAATTGCTCTGATGTGGAAGGTCGCCTATATGAAGGGTCTCTCCAGCCAGAAGGACTCTAGAAGAGGTCGCTTGTAGGAGGAGAATTGAGCCCTCCAAGTAGTTGGGCAAAAAGGGGCAAAATGGAGAGGAAGGTGGGGAAGAAGAAGAAGATGACATGGCATAAATGGGCTCAAGGAGGATCATAATGCTCTGATACCATGTTGGAGAAGTGAAAGGAAAGCATGAAGCTGAACACAAAACAAGAGAATGCTTGTAGAATGAAGAAGGGTGAGGTCCATATGTAGGCACCTCTACATGAGCCACCAAGCTCCACAATCATCTCCTAGAATCTCTCAATGAGTCTATGTGGCATCTACCACCACCTAACAGTGCTTATGGGCACCGAACTGTGCCTCTAGCACACACACACAGAATCCAAGGTGTGCCTGGGGCATACACCTTGAGATATCCCAACACAACTCAGCTCGGATGTGTGTAGATTACTGCGCACTGAACAGCTGACCATGAAGAGCAGGTTCCTCATGCCAAGGATCGACTTCATCCTGGAGTGCCTTAATGGAGCCAGGAGGGGGGCATGTGGCAGTCCCTCATGCATACCCACTTACCCCTTCCTTTCCTTCCAAGGCAAAAGGTATGGATTTTGACGTCTGCTTCTTGTTGCTTGCATTTCTCACGCATCCCGAGGTCCTCTCTCTAAGGCTCATTCTCCAAGGCTTCCGTACGGCTGTACAGAAGCATTTATTTCTGTTGTACGGAGGTGTGAGGAAATATATCAATGGATTTCCATTGACAAAAGTTTGTCCGTCTACTGGATTCCCAACTTGTCTAATGGGACTGAAGCAAAGGTGATAGAGCAATGATTGAAGCGAAGGTGAGGGAAGGAGGAGCTGAGGTGAAGTGTATGAGTTGGGCAGGGGGCTGGGCTTGAAACAAGGCTGCCTGAGTGGCGTTGAGCAATTGGTGATGACCTCCTGAGCAGCTTGAATGGCCTGAGTGATGTCTGGTCCTGAAGGACCCTGAGAGTCTTGCTCCTTGTGCTTGTGTGATTGATCATTGTCAATGGAAATCCGTTGAACATAGCTGTAGCAAAGTGGTTAGATGAGGAGACAAGAAGGAGAGAGTTTACCATATGAACAGGCTGTGGTGACTGGCATGAGCTGAATGGAAGGGGCTTGAGCGGATGGAGAGCGATAGAGAGGTTGAGCAGACGGAGAGGCTAAGCGACGGTGAGGCTGATGGAGAGAGGTTGAGGCTGAGCGATAGAGAGGCTGACGGAGAGTTTGAGTGATAGACAGGTTGAGGTTGAGGCTTGAGCAACAGAGAGGCTGATGGAGAGAACGATACATTGTAAAAGATTATGGCTCTACAAGTCTAGGAGGAATGAGCAGCGCGTGAAATATTTACTGCCTCCCTGCATCTTGCCTCTAGTCTTGACTTTTTCTGAATCTCATTTTAAAATTTGACTTGTTTTGCTAGGAATTTGATATTAACATTTTTATGATTTTATGACTTTCCCCCCTCCCTCCCCATGCGCGGCCCCTGTGTTTCTTCTGTTTCCTCTAACTATCCATAGACTTCGTCACTTCTGCAGATCGTAACTTGAGTTGCTTTTGATGAACAACCAATAAGGGTAATTCAATACAAATAGAGTAGCCTTCTAGTTTTAACTATTATTCAGTCTGACACAGTTGGTCTCATCAGGCTCATTGTTCGTTCATCTGCAGGACTCTCAAGATCCAAATCCACTGATTCGTGCATTGGCTGTACGGACCATGGGCTGTATCAGAGTGGATAAAATCACAGAGTATCTTTGTGATCCACTTCAAAGGTGTTTGAAGGTGGTGCACCTTCTTTAAGGTCAACTATTTTGACACATGGTTTTGTCTAAAATATCTTAAGCAGAGTAATTAATTATGTCAGTCAAGGTCATACAATCTTGGATTATTTTTTATAGCTACCACAATGTTTTGACATTTCATGTGCATCTTTTTTCTTGTATGTTTACTTTCCTTATATGACATTGTGGATGTCATTCAATGTGACTGCTGGGATGCAGGATGATGATCCTTATGTACGCAAAACGGCTGCCATCTGTGTTGCAAAGCTGTATGATATCAATGCAGAGTTGGTGGAGGATCGAGGGTTTCTAGAGACATTGAAGGACTTGATTTCAGATAGCAACCCCATGGTTGTGGCCAATGCAGTGGCAGCTTTGGCAGAGATACAAGAAAGCAGCAGTAAAGTTATCTTTGAGATCACCAGTCACACTCTTTTCAAGCTTTTGGCAGCTCTTAACGAATGCACAGAGTATGTCTGCTGGGTTCCTGTATTCATATATATATATATATATATATATGTCTGCTGGTGCAAGGAAACTGGAAATGATAAAAATGGTGTGCCCACTGCTGAAAGGGAACGTGCTTTTAGGAAGATATATGTGTGTTTGTACTGGTCTGCCTTTTAATCTTGTATGTTCGTGTCAAACTAATTCTTAGTGGAGTACGTCTTCACACAGTCGATTTAAGAGAGATGTTGGGTGTAGTATGCGTGAGTAATATATGTGATCTGTATATATCTATAGCATTTCCATGGCATCATATTTCTATACAGAGTGCAGTTCAAATTGCAATTATTTCTTGTTGAAATCAAGTTTTCAATGTTAACATATGGATTCTGAGTGATACTTCTGCAACTTTAAAGCTGAAATTGAAAGTTAGAGCTGTAAAAACAAAAATCTCTGCGTATTTTTGGCATAGTGCTGTGGGTTGATTTTCCTGCTTCCTAATTATTCCCGCTTCATGGTTGTCCCTGAACATTCCTAGTTATTAGTAATGATGATAATCACTGATTCATTGCCTGATTAAAATGCTATATGTTAGCCTTCTGTTGTTCAAATCAGACTGGAAGATACATGCATTCTTTCTGCTGCTGTAGATATGCATCTCTTTGCATTGTATAGTCTTGAAGGCACATATTTGGAACTGTATGGGTGGAAAGTTGTAAGGGGATGAACCATGGCTACCCCGTACTGTCTGTGTAGAAATGTGGGTTGCTTACTTCTTTGGAGAAACATGGGTTTGAGTGGTTTCACTAAGGATTATATAGATGAACGAAGGTAGCCTTCAAAATGTTCCAAGTAGTGAATTAAGTCATTGTATGGGGTGTTGTAATGGGCATTCCACCTTGTCAAGCAGGTTTGGAACTCTTGATTTCAGCATGGAAAGTGATAACTTGCTAGCAGGCAGTGTTGGATTAGGCAGAAGTGAGGACATACTTTTTTCAAACCTTTATAAGAGAATATTTGAAGAAAAAACATACCTTGTCTTCTCATGTGTGGACATTTTGATGGATCCATACGTGAAGTCAAAATCAATGGTTTAATATTCAGAAAGCCTTATGTGATATGTCCCCTCTTGGCAGCTTTTGATTACTTGACCCAACTTGAAAAACTCAGATGTGGCAGCGTTGGTCTTTTGCCTCAATAAGGCATTTGCTCTATTTCGTCTATTGGATTTCACACTGTTGATATTGAAAGTACCAATGGAAAGGTTGATGGAGGATATGTGATGATTTCAAATTTGGCTTCAGGTGGGGTCAAGTCTTCATCCTGGATGCATTATCAAGATACAAGGCAAAGGATGCCCGTGATGCAGAAAATATTGTGGAGCGGGTCACACCCCGCTTGCAGCATGCTAATTGTGCAGTAGTGCTTTCAGCAGTGAAGGTAATTAGTAGTTATGAAGATAATTACTTCTCTTTGGACAGAAGCTTTCATGTCTGGGTATCTTATTTCAAATTTTGTAGAGACACGAAAAAGATTTAGGTTGATCTCTTTTTATACTTGTCATTTGCAGAAGCCTCATACTTGATGTGCATGGAAAAGAATTTTTGCACCATGACTTTATTTCATGTCAATTGCTGACATGTTGTTTTACATTCAGGTAATTCTGCAACAAATGGAGCTCATCACGAGTATTGATGTGGTACGCAACCTTTGCAAAAAGATGGCTCCTCCACTAGTTACTCTTATCTCAGCAGAACCAGAAATTCAATATGTGGCTCTACGGAACATTAATCTTATTGTTCAGAGACGTCCCAGCATCCTTGCTCATGAGATAAAGGTGATTCCATGTCATATTTACAACTTGTCTTATATACTCTTTAGACTCACTCTTTTGAACCTTTGAAGTAGCTTGTCGTTCTCTCGTTTATTGAAAGTATGGAAGCATAACTAGCTTTCCTTTCTGCTCTTCTGAAGGTATTCTTTTGCAAATATAATGATCCAATCTATGTAAAAATGGAGAAACTTGAGATTATGATAAAGCTTGCCTCAGATCGCAACATTGATCAGGTGAGCAGTTTGTAAAATTCTGTGATTTCACTTTGCCTGTAAAGTTTGCAAAGATAGTTTATCTGGTCAGATTGGGGAAGTTGTGCTTGAATAAAAAATGCTGGACCAGACTTTCGATACATTGAAAGGATAATGTGCATGCTTACTAGTACAAAGGATAATAGTCAATATGAGAAGAGGCTTTGCTGTGGCATAGAATCTTTGAGGCAGAAATGCAGAGGGCTGTACCCCCCTTCTGGGAGGGAAACTTGAATAGGCTATATAGTGTGTGGGTCTGCCCTTGTTGTGAATGACATTTGACACATCTGTGTGGTCTGCGAAGGGTCATTAAATAACATTGCTTGATGGGGAATCCTCTGAAACCTCTCCTTGATATTCAGGATACCAAGGTGCTGTTTCAGGAAACATGTGTGTTTAGACAGAATTCCAATTGAGAATGTACACGTATTCCTTTTGAATTACTATGGTCTACACCCACTGTTGGGCGCTGATGATGTCAGTGGGGATGTCATAGTAGCTAGTCCCTGCTATGCATGATGGAGTTTATGGTTTTCAATCTTATGAGTGACTATCGTGAGATTGAAACTGCACTATGTTTTGTTTTTAGAGGATGAGTTTGGGAATGTTCTTGGATTCATCTAGGTATATTAGCTACTCTATTGACCAACTTGTATTTTTCAGGTTTTATTGGAGTTCAAGGAATATGCCACAGAAGTAGACGTGGATTTTGTCAGGAAGGCTGTGCGTGCCATTGGACGATGCGCTATCAAGCTAGACCGGGCTGCTGAAAAGTGCATAGGTGTGCTGTTGGATCTCATAAAAATCAAGGTCAATTATGTGGTACAGGAGGCCATCATTGTCATTAAAGATATCTTCAGACGGTATCCCAACATGTAAGAAACTAGGATACAGAGCTTCTGTGGTGTAGGACCTTTGATGCATCCTTGATGTTAATGACCTCAATGTCCTGACATAGATATTTTGAGCCAGGTATGAGTCAATTATTGCAACTCTGTGCGAGAATTTGGACACACTAGATGAACCAGAGGCAAAGGTACATTAATCACTCTATGTGCTGAGTTTATTTCTGTAATAGACATGGATAGGTGTTCATTTTTACATCTGGGCTTCAGGCTTCGATGATCTGGATAATTGGGGAATATGCCGAACGAATAGATAATGCAGATGAGTTACTTGAAAGCTTCCTTGAGACTTTTCCAGAGGAGCCAGCTCAGGTGCAACTACAATTACTCACTGCTGCTGTAAAGCTATTCCTCAAAAAGCCGACTGAGCGACCTCAAGAGATGATCCAGGCATGTTTTTTCAATCAGCTTCTCAATGGTTGTCTTATCAAAGTTTCCCCCTAGATTGTCTTTTTGTCTGCCAAGGATGGTTCAACCTTGGCACAAAAAGAGTTTACCATGTTAGTTGCAGGCTTCATCACGGTGATTGCATCTTAAATGCTCTTCTAGAATGAGTCTTCCTTATGTAGCAGGTTTTTAATGCCAACTCTGTTTGCAATTTGTGATAATTTCCGTTGAAGGAGTTGTGCCTTTTATCACCTTGATGCAGCACAGAGTATTTGTTTGTTTTGTTTTTTAACCCTGGGGCGCCGCGGGGGGTGGGGGGATCACGCTCAATTATGCATTGATAAGAGTAATTACCTGCACTGCGTACCTGGGATGAGTTAAGAGTGCTCAATTATATTGTTTTGAAATGATTATGCCTTGCATTTCTTCACACATATATGGCATAAAATAGGTCGGTGTTTTATCAGAGAAAAAGGAACATCTTCAAACAAGGTTTTGAGGTTACTTGCTAAGGTAAATTGTCTCCATGCTATACAGATAGTTCTTAATAATGCCACTCAGGAGACTGACAATCCAGACCTGCGTGACCGAGCGTACATTTATTGGCGGTTGCTGTCAACAGATCCTGAGGTACACCCTGGATAACCAAGAAATGACAGACTTTAATTGCAGACATACGATATTAGCAAAGATTGGGCCTGCAGTTGATTCACAAAATTTCCCTGCTCTATTCATGGATACTATGGTTGGCTGCAGGCTGCCAAAGATGTTGTGCTGGCAGAAAAGCCAACTATCAGTGATGACTCAAACCAGTTGGATCCTACTGTACTGGATGAATTGCTGGCAAACATTGCTACTCTTGCATCTGTATATCATAAGCCTCCTGATGCTTTTGTCAGCCGTGTAAAAACAGCAATACAACGCCCTGAGGATGAAGAAGAGTATCTGGAGGGCCAAGATTCAGGCCAGAGCGAGTCTTCTGCCCCTGTCCCTGATACATCAAGTGGTGTAAATGTCCCTCGTCCCTCTGCAGCACCTGCTCAAAGTGCAGTTCCACAACCTGCGGCAGCTGCTCCTATGCCTGATTTACTTGGTGATTTGATTGGTCTAGATAATGCTCTTGTTCCTGTGAGTGAGCCTACTGCTGCAGCTCCTTCAGGGTAAGATCAATAAGTTTTAATATGCTCCTATATGTAGACAGACCTCAAACACCCTGTCCAATGTATGTCTGGGAAAGGTCATATTTGACAAATCACAAGCTTTGCTTCTGGGAAGAAGGTTGAAATGGCCAGCATTGTATTTTACCTTCTCTCATTTTCAATATGCCTTTCTATTATCGATTGGAATTCACACTTCGTTTCCTTCTCTTACAGCCCTCCATTACCAGTAATCTTTCCAGCATCAGCTGGGCAAGGTTTACAAATTAGTGGGCAGCTGATCCGACGAGATGGGCAGATTTTCTACAGTCTGGCATTTGAGAACCATTCACAGCTTCCACTTGATGGTTTTATGATACAGTTTAATAAGAACACCTTTGGTCTGGCTGCGGCAGGCCCTCTCCAGGTAGGATGGTTACTCGGGTGCATATTGCTAACTCTTCTTAGACAGCTCCTACCTACCTTCTTGCAAGTTTCCTCTCGGGAAAACAGCCTTGGTTTTCCTTTTGGATGTTGAGGTCAATGAGCATATATATTCCTGGATTTTCCTTGATATACTTGTTTATTTTTGTGAGGTACAGGTTCCAGCACTGCCACCTGGTGCTTCAGCAAATACTCTGCTTCCCATGGTGTTGTTTCAGAACCTTTCTCCTGGGCCTCCTAATTCTGTCTTGCAAGTGGCTGTAAAAAATAATCAGCAGCCAGTGTGGTATTTCCAAGATAGGATCCCATTGCAAGTGCTTTTTGTAGAAGAAGGCAAGATGGAGCGGAACACTTTTCTGGAGGTTCCAAGCCTAACCTAGAATCTGCTTGCTTGTTTCCATTTTCTTGCAGTCTATTTGTTATCTGGGTGGAAAATTCTTATCATTGTGTTATGGTGGCTACAGACATGGAAAGCCCTTCCAGATTCCCATGAAATCTCAAGGGATTTACCAAACGCCTTGATTAGCAATGTTGATGTGGCATTGGAAAAGCTCTCTGCCTCAAATTTGTTTTATATTGCGCGCCGTCTTCTGAAGGACACCAATCAAGAGGTTCTTTATCTCTCTGGAAAAGTTTCATACATTTCTGGAAAGGTGATTCCTTTTCTGGTAGAGCTGACAATCGTGGTGGGGTCTCCTGGTGTGAAGTGTGCAGTCAAGACACCAAGTCTAGAAATGGCGCCATTGTTTTTTGAAGCCATTGAGACCCTATTGAAGTTACAGTAGCAAGTTACAAAAATAGAGAGTGATTCACTTGATGCAATCCAGTTTTGTTTTGTATGTAGGAGTGAGATGGCTGAATGATTCTTTTATTGTAGAAGGAGAGTAGGTTTTTGGAACTCAAGAATCCTCTATATTTGTACAGTAGTTTTTTGCTACTGCTAGACTGGATGTAATGTTTTGGCCCATTATTTCAGGAAAGGTATTAATTTTTATGGAGTCGTTTAGCTGGCATCACAACCGGAATTGCATCTGATCAGAAAGACAAGGTTGTGGATCAGGAACATGTATCCTGCAATTGTTAAATATTTGGCAATGTTGCCATGGGTTCTTATGACGAGTTTGACTTTTTCGAGTCTATGCACAAGTAGTTGACTTAATTCACAAACTTTTGTTAAGACAATCTTTTCATGTCGTATAGGAGTTCCTCTGTCTATTGCTAATACTACGTGATCTTTGATGGCTACTAACTCTTCTCTAATTTAGTCTTGGATCCAACCCTTGATAGGAATAATCGAATTGTTGTAGAGGTATTTGCATTTGTTACATGTTGTACATTGATTATCAACTTTTAAGGGTAGGTAGGTCATACCATAATTCAGTTCTCTTCCATTCCTCTTACCTTTTCACAAATCCATGTGGCCAATTAAAAAAAGTCTACTAGCTACTCAATTGATATTATTTGGACTATTTTGCATGACAAAGTGAATTCCTCTTGTAAGTATTTGCAAGGGTCCTTTTTTTGTTTTTCCAATGAAAATCACCGAAAATCGAGGAAAATTCCAATATAGATCAGCTAGGAAAATTCCAATTGCTAGTTGCTATGTTGCTTGTCTCAAGAGCCTAGCTCATTGCCTAGGGCATCTTTGAAGTAGGCACTAATTGCGAGGTCGCATGGATAGCTATAAAACCAATGGATGCCTTGGATTTATGAGTAAAAGACTACTATGACATGCCTTGTATTCCTTTGTATCATACTCCCAATTGGCTTGTAGGCTGTAAATGGTTATCATGCCGTACATTGATGAGTGGCAATTAGATGTATCCAATGTTCCCCAGTACTACGTTGCAACCTACTATCTAGATGTTTCATGTAGTTATGTTGGCGTTGGTCTCCCAAGCAGGGTCGGGTCTCTTTCAATGAGAGGGACTTAAAAGGTGACACTCAACCAATCTAGCTAGGAGGTGACAGTCTATCTCGTAAGTCAGAGAGACCTTGATGGAGTATGTTGTCCCTCTATCGACTAACAATGATTGCAAGGATTTGTTTTTTGTTCTCGAAAGAAAACAACCATCTATTTGAAAACTTGAAAAGACCAATATAGATCAATCATCCATGAGGTGTTGATTAAAAGAATTGCTAGGTGTAGCTTGCCTCTCAAGATCGTAACTATGGGCCGCTAGTCCAAAAGGAAGAGATCTTCCTCTCCAAGCAAAGGCTAGTTGATAGCCAAGACCAAAACTTGGTGAGGGCCTCATGAGGAACTTGTTGCTCTAGCCAGTGCCACTCTCCAAGTTGTAGCATGCCCAAATGTAGGTGTTGATTGGAAAAAAGGGCACCTTTGATGTCCTTTTTGAGCACCCAAATTGAGAAAGCTAGAACCACTTGGTTGGGTCCCATTGCACGTGTTTCAATGGGCCATCTTTTCACAATCATAACTACCCCTCAAAGTGGTCTTCTACTCCACTAAGGTAAGGGGTCAACAGTCGAGCTCCATCTACAACAATTGACAACTCTAATCCTTTGCTACTCAATGGAATTCAAGACCCCCTCATTCTCAAGATTCATCCAATGATCATGGTACTTTTCATGGGCCTTAAAGTGGATGATATTATGGCCCGTGCAAAGTATTGTGCCCATTGGAGACTTACACGTTCAAATGAGGCATCCCAATGTGTGTTTTCTAACCCTCATGCATGACCGGTGGTGGAAAACAAGGAAAAATGCATCCCCAATAATGCAAAGGATATCCAATGGGTAAGATACTTTGCATCAGTCTTAAAATGGATGGGATTAAGGCCCATCAAAGAACTATGTCCATTGAATATTCACACGTTCAAAAAGGAGAAATGTGTCCCCGATTATGAAAACGACATCCGATGGAAACAATACTTTGCATAGGCCTAAAAGTGAATGAGATTAAGACTCCAACACAGTATCATGCCTATTGGAGACTCCCACTTTCAAATGAAAAACTTTCTCAGGGATGCATGTTTCTTGATGCTCGTGCATTACAGGTGTTGCAAATCACGAAAAAATGCCTCCTTGACCATGTAAATGATGTCCAATGGACATGGTAACTTGTATGAGCCTTAAAATTGATGATATTAAGTCCCGTGAAAAATTTCATTCCCATCAAAGACTCGCACATTTGAATGAGGCACACTGATACATGTTTTTTCACTCTCTTGCATGACATGTGGTGAAAATCATGGTAAAATGCATCCCCGACCATGCAAATGATGGCCAATGGGCATGGTACTTTGCAAATGACTTGAAGTGGATGAGATAGAGACCCGTGCAAAGTACCATGCCCAATGAATACTCACACATTTGAATGAGACACCTTGATGCATGCTTTTTGACACTTGTGCATGAGATTGGTGAAAATCACTATTGCATAGTTTATCTTGTTGAAGAAATAGATGGCATCATTAAGTCTTTGAAGAAAGAAACATCATCTAAACAATTGGAGAAAGATAGAGATAAATTATTAGATTTTTACACATTGGAGGATACTTAAGATTAATATGCAAGGGACATACTTAAACCTTGTTCAAGCTGGAGGAGGATAGAACCTTGTAAATCAATTGTAAAGGACTTAGAGGAGACTTATGTGAGTGACTCAGAGTTAGATAGTGGTAATGATAGTGACCTTCATTGCTATTATGTTGGGAAAAATATGATGGGAATTGAGAATACCCAGAAGAATAAAAAGGCCAAAAGAAAAAGAGCAGGTGGTGATGCTTTGGGATTGCTAGTTAAAGAGAAGGTTCAGCAAGGGTTAATCAGAGGGATTGAGTTGCCTTTAGGAAAACAAGTCTTGGCTCAACAATTCACACTTGATACGAGTCTTACCCTGAGAAGCACCAAGCAGGATGCATCGAGATCCCTCATTAATCACTCAAAAACAGGGTACTCAATGCTCAATGGAAGCCAACCACCTTTTTTGAATAATATGGGATGCCACTTCCTCCCTCATGGTAAAGTCTTCAGACTTCTTGGCATCCTGATGGAGATTGGGATCACCATGAAAGACAGAAGAGACTGGGTCTTGGACAGATTTTGTGCAAAGGTTGACAGGTGGCAGGGTTATCAATCCTCTCTGTTGTTCAGTCTTCTGGCTCATATACTGTCACTGATCCTATCAAGAGTACTACTGATACATGCTAGGGCTACTACAATTTTGTGTCACATGTCTTTCTCTCAGTTTTGATGTTGTTTAGTGAACCGTCATTATAAAATCTTCATATAATAAAATATTATCTTTTTTCGCCCAAAAAACAAGAAGGCCAAAAGAGCCAAGAAGAGTTTTTAGAGGTACCTAGCTTCACATCATGTGGTCAAGATTACCATGATGATATACATTGTGAATATACACTTGCTAATGATATGATTCTTGATATTGTTGACTATGTCTTTCATGATGAGGCAATACCACAGGTTTCTAGATACTCATGTTAATGATAATGCTTCTCTTATGGTTCATGCGGATAATGTTTCTCACATGGATACTTTGAGATTTGGAGGTTCCATTCTTTGACTCTACGATCGAGGATGATGATGATGATTTGGAGATTATGATCGAGATTTGGAGGCTCCATTCTTTGACTCTACGATGGATGATGATGATGATTTGGAGATTATGATCAAGATTTGGAGGCTCCATTCTTTGACTCTACTATGCAGGATGATGATGATCATGTTGATGTAGTTTTATGTGATGGTTCTACAACATTTCTAGTTATTAATATTCACGATGATCTTTTATGTGATGATGCTTTACATGTTGTTGATCCTTATGATGCTATTACTCATGATGAAGTCATTATTTCTCATGATATCATGGTTGAGGATGTGTGCTCCATACATGATGGATTTTTCCATGTGATGGAGGGTAAATCCCATTCATTTGTGAGGCATGTGTTGAGAGTTCACGCTCAACATCATGTGATCATATGTGCATAGCACTGACCCAATAGAGTGCTAAAAAGGAAAGTATTAGATGCCCTAACCCTAACCCTAAATGGGTTTGTATATATTCTATTTTTTCAACTAAATCTAGTGTACAGTTAGTCATTTGTGGTGTGCTCTCTAGTTGTGCCCTCTCTCCTCATCTCCACTCTTCTGCTCTCCCCTCTTCATATTTTGTCATGGTACCAGAGCTCCCTTTGCTTCCACTGAGGCATTGTGATTCTTGAGAGAGTGTTCTTGAGTGACCGTGAGGATTCTCTTCCGGTGAGAGACTCCCATCTATTGAGAGAAAAATTTCTATTCATTGTAAGATATTTCTGTCCATTTCCGTTCATTCAAAGTGAGAGTTGTTCATTCCGTTCTCTTTCGCCGAGAGAAGTATTTCCGTACATCTTCATTCTTGAGAGATTTTGTGAGAAATTTCACTTCCGATTTGAGAGAGAGCGATTTCATTGAGAGAGATGGATGTGTTTTCATTATGAGAGTGAGAGCTTCATTTGAGACTGAGAAGTTGAGGGAAAAAGAGAGTCCTCCAACTGTTCTACAACAAGCTTGTGAAAGAACTCCAGCCAGAGAGATCAAGCTTCCAAGGAGACCTCAATAGCAAGCTTCTACGGTCTTAGTTCTCCTTCAAGGCGCACCTTCAAGCTCCAATGACCTTAGCTTGGCAGCTCAGGGCCTCCTAAAGGTCATACGGATGGCCGAGTTCTTCTCAGAAACTGGAAGCCTTTGCAAGGCCTTCCAAGCTATAGTGCTGTGTCTCTTGACGGACCTCCAAGCCTCTCCAACGAGCAACGCACTCCTTCACGGTCTGCTCCACCGTCTTCAACCGCCAACAACCTCTAGCGCCATACGGCTCTTCCACAGCAACGCCCTCGATGGCATTTCCAGCACGTAACGCATGCAACGTCGACGCTGCTCAGACTCTTTGGCCATCTCCAAAGCTCCGACTACGAACGTCCACCCGACAGCTCCAGCCTTCAAACGGCCACAAAGACTTCCCTACGATGTCAACAATGTCCAACCTACGCCCAAGCACTCAACTCCAAAAGCCTACCTCCCTTGCTCTCAGCATCGATAGTGCATCGATCCACCTCTCCAACAGCACAGTGACACTGACGGTCTCTCTAACCAGCACCACTCCTCCATATCCTCCAACAGCTCTATAGCTCCAGCTGCTATCGCCAAACAAAAGCTAGCCGCCAGCGCTCCTTCCGACTAGTAGCGCCCCGTCTGCGACTCACAACGAGCTCAAAGCTCCATCCCCCACACGTCTGCAGTAGATATACGCACCAGGCCTCCCACACGGCTACTCCCGAAGGAATCCTTCACCATCGGAATCTCAAAGATTCCGGTTACTCCAGAAATGACACGATGTTAGCCTTATCCCTACTTCACCATACCTATGGTCACCTTTCTGCACATGGCAGATAAGGCTATACCAAGGTTGGTTGGCCACAATTGGGTTAGGTAAGGTTTGTGAAGATAGTGGGAGAGAAGGAAGCAGTCTCACTTGCGGCTTTCTCACATACACAATGGGAAAATACACACAAAGGTGGAGGTTGAAAACCGTTTTTCTCTTCTTAGTTGTGAAAGCTAAAAGAATTACAGTACAAAGAAAATTGAAGAACCCTATATGTGGGTGTCAAACAAAACTCAACTAACTAAGGTGGCACACTAACTGAGCCACGAACTAGAGTACATAAGGATAGCTGTCATCCAGCTATTATTCATGGGCGGTGTACCAACCGCATCTGTAGCTAACAAGTCGGTGACATAAATGCACAACGGCCACCTTGGCATATCACGAGTGGAGCTCGATATCTCAACACTCCCCCTCGAGCTCAATTCCAATTCCTGCATACCAAGCAAGTCTCTGAACTTACGCAGCTCCTCTGTGCCCAATGCCTTCGTGAATATGTCAGCTACCTGATCCCCTGTGCTGATATAAACTAGATAAATAAGACCTAGTAAAACCTTCTCCCGCACATAGTGATAATGCACCTCAATGTGCTTTGTTCTAGCATGATAGACTGGGTTATTTGCCAACTGTATACTGCTCATGTTGTCACAATAAATGACAACTGGCCCATCTGTAGACTGATGCATATCATAAAGTAGCTTATGCAACCAAGCTATCTCACATGCAGCCATTGCTGCACCTCTGTACTCAGCCTCTGTGCTCGACAAGGCAGCTGTAGGCTGTTTCTTGCTGCTCCAAGTGACTGCAGCACTCCCAAAAGAGAACACATGTTCACTGGTAGATCGTCTATCAGAAATACTACCAGCCCAATCAGCATCAGTGTATCCATGCAACTGTATCTGAACCCCAACCTCATAAAATAGTCTATACTGCAATGTGGACTTCACATACCTGAGTATGCGTCTAGCCACATCCAAATGCGGTTTCCTTGGAGCCTGCATAAACTGATTTACCAATCCAACAGCATAGCTCAAATCTGGCCTGGTAATAGTCATATAAATCAAACTTTCTACTATGCGTCTGTACATAGTAGGGTCTTCCAGAAGCTCACCTACATCTGCGCTTAGCTTCACATTCTGCTCTAAAGGAACTGAAATAGGCTTACAGCCTGTCATCCCAAATTTGGACAGCATGTCCAATCCATACTGCCTCTGCAAGAGCTGTATCCCACTTGGTGATCTAATCACCTCAATGCCCAAGAAATAACGCAGCTCTCCCAAATCCTTCATCTCAAATTTCTGCTTCAATAGCATTTTCACATAAGGGATATCTTCATCACTATCACCTGTGATGATCAAATCATCAACATAAATGACAAGCAGCATAATACCTTTCTCTGTTTTTCTCACATAAAGTGAGAAATCTCTGTTGGAAATCTGAAAGCCAATAGTGACAAGATATTGTCCTATCTTGTCAGACCATGCTCTAGGTGCTTACTTCAAGCCATACAAGGCTTTCTTCAACCTGCAAACAAAACTCAGGATGAATAGCATGAACATAACCTGGTGGCTGCTCCATAAAGACCTCTTCTTGCAAATCACCATGCAAGAAGGCATTCTTTACATCCATCTGATGTAAAGACCGTCCCTTTGATGCAGCCATAGCGATGACTGCTCTTACGGTTTCCATCCTTCCAACCGGACTAAATGTTTCTTTATAATCAATGCCATATGTCTGTGCATACCCCTCGACAAGTAATCTTGCCTTGTATCTGTTCAGAGAACCATCTGCATTGTGCTTCACCTTATAAACCCACTTATAGCCAATTGCATTCTTGTCTTTAGGCAAAGGCACCAATTCCCATGTAGCATTTGCTTCCAAGGCATCCATTTCTTCATCCATGGCTTTCTCCCATTTTTCTTTTCCCATGGCTTGCTCACAAGAAGTGGGTTCTGGTTCTTGTATCACTTTGACCATATAGGCATAGTGAATGGCTGTAAATCCACCATATTTCAGCCTATCCACAGGATACCTAGCTCTGGTAGACTTGCGCAAAATAGGCTCACTTTCAGGTGCTCTCAAATCATCCCTAGTCTTCCTTACTCTAGGTGTAACAATAGAAGGAATATCCAACCCATCATTAATGCTCTGTTCTGAGCCACTGGATTCACCATCCACATAAGAGTGACATGCATTCACATCAAACATGGGCTGATCTACCTTCTCTTTTCCTTTTCGTGATACCTGCGTACCACTATCTGCATTGCTTTGAGGAGATTCTCCTGATCTCAATCTGCCTGTCCATGGCGAAGTATGTTAACCACTACTAGATGACACTATAGGTCCACTAATATTTTCAGATTGCTGCTGTGAATTCTGTGCAGCATTACCATTTTGTGCGTCTACATCAATCATCACATTTACTGGTTTATACTAGCTGCTCATCTCATAAAAAACAACATCTCTGCTCACTGTAAACTTACGAGTAGAAGGGTTATAGCATCTATACCCTTTCTGCTACAGAGAATAACCAATGAAGATGCACTTCTCAGCTTTTGGATCCAACTTGTACCTCAACTCATCTGGCACATGAACATAGGCAATGCAACCAAAAATTTTCAAATGAGAAATATCTGGTTTCCTACCAGTATACATCTCCTTTGGCATCGTGCCATGTGATGCTGCAGTGGGAGTCCTGTTCATTATGTAAACTTCTGTAGCAACTGCTTCAGCCCAATAATAATCTGGTAGGTCCTTTTCATTTAGCATGGCCCGAGATACCTCTCCAATATGCCTGTTTTTCCTTTCTGCAAGTCCATTTTGCTGTGGGGTATGACTACATGAATATTGCTGCTTTATGCCATGCTCCTGCCGGAACTTTGCAAACTCATTTGAGAGGTACTCTCCCCCTCCATCTGACCTTAGGCATTTTATTTGCAGGCCTGTTTCTTTTTCAACCATAGCTTTAAAAGCTTTGAAATGCCCAAACACTTCACTTTTCTTTTTCATAAAATGCACCCAAACTTTTCTACTGTAGTCATCAATAAAAGTGACAAAATAATGACAGCCTCCAATAGATGTAGCTTTAGTAGTCCACACATCAGAGTGGATCAATTCCAATGGCTTCTTGCTCTCTTGAACATCCCTAGGAAATGGTTTCCTTGCCTGTTTTCCAAATTGACAGGCTTCACATACCTTATGCATTTCTGCAACCTTGAATTTAGGCAATCCTGCAACAATATTTTGGGCCTGCATTGATTTAAGTCGCTGTACATTAACATGACCAATGCGTTTATGCCAGATATCAATATCTGCAACAACATCGGTCCCATGTGCAAACATTGCTGCACTCAATTCAAAGATGTCCGCATCCAACGTAAACATCCTGCCCTTCTTCTTTCCTTTTGCTATTAGGCGACCATTATTTTTCATATCCTCAACAAAGCATCCATGAGGATTAAATCGGACCTGCAAGCCCTGCTCAACCATTTGACCAACAGAAACCAGGTTCTTGGTGATATTCGCGACATGAAATACATCAGACAGGTATTTCTTTTTCCCATCCTGCATAAACAAAGGAATTTTACCAATTTGCACAATAGGATGTGTAGTATCATCACCAGTCTCCACAAATCCTAGTCTTTCCATTTTCCTTGCATCCTGCATCCATTCTGCGTGACCTGTCATGTGGTTTGACGCACCTGAGTCAACATACCACACATCATTTCGTTCTTCTACACTTGTCACAGAATTGGTCATGTGCTGCACCATAAATAAATGCTGATTTCTGTCATCACCCTATCTACTAGAAGATGCATAATTGCCTTGCTGCAATTTTCCATTCATAATGTCATTCTGCCTTTTGTAGCAGTCTTTAGCCATACGAGCCATTTTACCACAATAGTAGCATTCCACATTGCTGTTTGCATTTTGGCCTCTTTGCCATCTACCACGACCTCCTCCAAAGGACTGGTTTTCTTGAGTTTGTTGCATATTCTGATTTCTACCACGGCCTTCAGATCGGCCTCCTCTACCTCTGCCTCTACCTCTGCCAGCATTTGAGTAGAAGACAGTTTCTTTTGAAGTTCCTAAAGAAGATGCACCACCATTTCTCTGCTCTTCATAGAAGAGCAAACAACTCCTCAAAATCAAGAAATTTTTCATGGATGGCAATGGATGTCCAGAACTATGCATAATCCTTTCCTAGACCATTCAAGGTCACAGAAATTAGATCATCATCTTCCATTGGCGACCCAATGGAAGCAATTGCATCTGCAATTTTCTTCACCTTCATGTGGTAGTCATTGATGCTCATATTTTCTCTCTGCACATTGTGCAACTCCTGCTTGAGCTACATTTTCTTGGCTTGCGTATTTGTGATGTACATTTTTGCCAAAGTATCCCATGCCTCCTTTGGCATACTTGCATCTCGAATATGCACAATCATAGAATCCAAAATAGATATACAGCCAGTACATAACTTTTCTGGCTCTCTCATGCCATCCTTTAAATGCCTGCATTTCCTGTTGATTGGGAACATTAGGAAGAACTGGTTCTTCTTCATTTCCTGTAATGAACTCCCAATAGCCTTTTCCCATAAGGAAATTCGTCATTCTAAACTTCCATGCTTGGAAGTTATTCTTGTCAAGCTTTTCAGTGAATTTGTGAAAGAGAATCAGATGCTATTATAGAACACTGCAGAAAACTCTGTCACTATAAAAAATACAGCTTCTGCCTCACACAAGCAAATCTGCAAAACTGACGAAAGTGGTATTTGACCACATAGTCACTTCCTAGTGACGATTTTGCATCAACAGGAAATAAGGATGATTCTGTAACTCCCAGTATCTTTGCGCACATGCATACGATGCAGTTTCTGCGGTAACTTTTCACTGACCTGCAGAGCAGTGGTCGCACAATAAAAACAGGGCCTTTTTCTCAGTGCTTGCGAAGAACTTGCGCCTCCAAAACGGGCCCCGAAATGGCCTTGAATCAGAAAAATAAAGTCACCGAGGGCTTCGCCTGTCACCCACAGCATATATTGCCATCTCGCCACACCGCGAAGGGCATCTCAACCTGAGACAATGCACTCTTGCACTTTCCGGCTGTGCTGCTACGTCTATTGCTGTGGCTGGAACGCTTGTTGCTGCGACTCTTCTTGCACAAAAGATGCAGCCGCATCTTGTTGCGGACCAACTGCTCTCTGACTGTGCCCATTGTAATGGCATGCCACCGTATGTGTGTATTAGTCAAGCAAATCACGCACCAATTTGCGTTAAGAGCACACTCGACTGTGGAGTGACCAAGATTGCGGTAGCGAGTACACCATATCCCCTTCAAGCCTTTAGGTACAAATCCTTCTCCAGAAGCCAATGGCGTGCCTTTACCTCCTTTAGAGGCTCTCCGAGTCTTCATCTCTGCTTCTAAGTTGGAATCCTTCGAACTGGTGCCTTTAGACCTTCCGCTCGAACCGTTCGCATCCAAATCATCCTCACTGTCATCCGACTTGGATTTGGACATTTTCTTCTTGGATTTGCTCTTCCCGGATTTGCAATTTCTAGATGTCCTCTCGTGCAACGATTCCCTTGCTTGCACTGCTTGTGCCATGACCACCACGAGTGTTGTCTGTGTCTGATCCACTGTGGCCAATGCTATCCGTAGATCCCTTGACAACCTCGAAATGAAGTAGTCATTGAGTACCTCCCGAGCAGGGCTTTGGGCCGCAACCACATGTTGCAAGAGTAAATTGAATTTGGATGCATATCCTTCCACATCCTGATCGCCTTGCTCCAAGCTATGCAATCTCTCCAGAGTTTGTGGAATAATTTTGTCTTGACAAAACCGCCTCAAGAATGCGTCTCGAGCTGCATCATATGTGGTGAAATGGTTCACTGCATATTGTGCCAACCAACGTGCTGCCTTACCAGATAAGGTGGACTAAAAAACTGCCTCTTGTTGGAGCAGTACCACAACTCCCAGATTGTTGATCCCATACACCTTTTCAAACATCTGAACATGTGCATCGGGGTCGTCTGACTTTTTCCTCGAAAACTTGGCATACTTGATGTTACCTGCTGTAGCCATCACCGCACCGCCAACATTTGCTGTTCCTCCAGACAGCCTTCCTTGACTGAAGAGATTACGAGAGGCCACCGAAACTATAGTTGGAGATGAAGATGCACCAGCACCCACCGTGCGTCAATCGAGACTTGTACTCGCAGCTTTGCCAGTGAAACTGATTATGCCAGTGGACTCTGATGCCGATTGACCCCTCCCGAAGCTTCTTGTGGATTGTCGGCCCATGCAAGGGATCACTGTTGTGCTGTCGTAGCCACATCGTCGGCGTCAAGGGATCAGGAGGTCCTTTCGAGCGTGTGCACATGCATGCCTATTGGGAAGCCAACAACCGCAAAATGTGCTGCCACGACCACCGAATGAGGTTCTTCACTAGAAATTTTGCACTCGCTCGCCCATAAGCAGGATGTTGGGGGTCAGATCAAATATGATGAAGTTAATCTTGAAATCCATGGATGTGTCTCATCACCGCAGCAATCTTCTCCCGAATCTCCTCCAGAGTGAGTGTAATTGCATGCAAAACTCCATGTGAAGTGCCTCTGCAAAGACGGCAAGGAGCGGATGACATGCACGCTCAATTGCCCGATCACGAATTCCTTGCATGATGGTAAGAATGTGCATTGATTGCCAATGTGTAACATCATAAATTTGTGCAGACGCTACGAAAAGCAATAGACAAATGATACATGCAACATCCACAAGAACGGAATACAGAATGGAAGATAGATATGCAAGAGATAGAATGCTAAAGAGCACTGTATTCTAGAGCAATAGCTCGCACAACATCTGCATACACGATGATCTCGGAATGCTAGTAATAGCATGCATACAGAACCATCTGACGGCTAGAGAAGCAGCTGTTGAGGACTACAACCGCTTGGAGATCGGAACCGTCAACCCTTGCGGCTGACCTACCCTCGCACACCCCTCTAGGTCACTTCTGCTAACCCGCATGGTTATGCAATAACAATCATGGTGGCTACAAAATAGCTAGTGTACTTAAAAGATGTAGTAGACAAGCCAGAATGGCAAACTCTTATGAATGAAGAAGTGGATGCTTTGTATAAGAATAATACTTGGGAATTATGCGACCTTCCACCAGGAAAGAAGGCCATAGTAAACAAATGGGTATACAAAGTGAAGTACAATCTAGATGGAAGTATTCAAATATACAAGGCCAGACTAGTTGCAAAAGGATTTGCACAGCAATATGGTCAAGTCGATGATGAGACTTATGCTCCAGTAGCAAAGATGGATTCCATACGGTTCTTGATATCATTAGCAACACTCAACAGATGGAATGTGTATTAGCTCGATGTCAAGAATGCATTTCTCAATGGTTACCTAGATGAGGAAGTCTACATGCAACAACCAGCGAGTTATGTTGAACCATGAAAGGAGAACAAGGTTTGCCATCTTAAGAAAAGTCTCTAGTATGGCTTAAAGCAAGCACCCAGAAGTTGGTACAGTAGAATCGACAAGTATTTTGCTGATCTGGGATACATGAAATCCAATGCAGATCATACTCTACAAAGTTCAAAGGGAAGACATTACTATTGCACTTTTGTACTAGATGATCTGATTATGACCGAAAGCAAGGACAGCTTTATCAGAAAGCTAAAACAGCCCTCAAGATGATGATTCTGGGGAATCGAAGAAGGACTAAACATTACATTCCATCGCACCCCTTTAATGGGAATGTCCTTCCTCTATGTCAAACCAAGAGCTAGTCGGTGTTTCTTGAATAGCTCGTTACCGAGTGGTTTGGTAAAGATGTCTCCAACATTCACTTTGCTCTCACAATGCTACAGTGTGATGTCACCAAGTAAGACTCTTTCTCTAATGAAGTGCTCTTGACATCAATGTGCTTCGTCCTGGAGTGATATACCAGATTCTTGGCCAATGCTTAAGTCGATTGCTTATCACAGTCTATTATTGTTGGCTTTGACTCATCAAAGTAATCTGTTTCTGACAATAGTCTTTTGAGCCATATAGCCTCACATGCACCTGGATGAGTGCTCTATATTCTACTTCAATCGAAGACAAAGAAACAATTGGTTGTTTGTTCAACAACCATGATATAGCACCTTGACCAAGGAAAAATATATATCCCTATGTCGATCTCCTGGTCTCATGATCTCCGACATAGTCACTGTCACAGTATCCATGCAACTGTGGATGACTTTCTCTGTATTCTATCCCAAACTATCTTGTACCTCTGATGTATCTCAAGACTCTTTTGGCTACATTCTAGTAAGACTGTTTTGGATTTGCCATAAACGGTGCAAGTGAACTTACTGCATTACAAATATCTGGCCTTGTGATAGTCAGATATATAAGAGAACCGATGAGCTGCCTATAGTACCTGTCATTGTCTGTAGACTTTTTTGAATCTTTTGTAAGTTTCAAACTCTGTTCCATGGGAGTGGCTGCAATCTTGCAATCTGCCATATGAAACTTCTTCAGGAGACTGTCAACATACTTGAGCTGACTCATGAATGTGCTATCTGAATCTCTCTAGAACTAAATTCCAAGACAATAGTGCATAAGTCCAAGATCTTTCATGTCGAACTCTGCAGATAATCTTGAGGGAAGGCCTACTTCATGATGTTGATCTTGAGGAAAGGTGTTGAGAGTTCATGCTCAACATCATGTGATCATATGTGCATAGCACCATCATGTGATCATATGTGCATAGAATGAACCCAATAAAGTGCTATAAAGGAAAGGGTTAGATGCCATAACCCTAACCCTAACCCTAAATGGGTTTGTATATATTATATTTTTTCAACTAAATCTAGTGTACAGTTAGTCATTTGTGGTGTACTCTCTAGCTGTGTCCTCTCTCCTCATCTCCACTCTTCTCCTCTCCCCTCTTCATATTTTATCAGCATGTTACCCATCCATGTTATGGTTTATTATGCAACTAAGAATGATGGGACTTATATATCTTTCCATGCTCATATTGATGGATGTTCAAGATTATGCTTATGGATGATATATGGTGGGATAGCATGGATTTTCCTATGCTATTGGCAAGTGGATATGATACACTTATGGTTCTATGTGTTAATACTCTTTGCTGAGGGTGTTCTCATACATTGACCACATATGTTTCTTGAAGGAATTGGTTCCATGTGTTAATAATCTTTGTAGAGGGTGTCCTCATACGTCGACCACATATGTTTCTTGAAGGAATTCCTCATGCGTTCTAGTGCATGAGGGAGATGGAGCTGATTGATGCAGATTTTTCATGTCATTTTTCTTTCTAGGATGCTACTATGGCTCTCATTAAGTCAATGGATGATCATGACATGTATATAGTATTATATTCATTGCTTGATCATTTCTTTTGTGTTTCTTGGCTGATTTCTATGGCAATGTGCCATATTCTTCATTGACAAGGGTTTGAGGTGTTGTGCCACACATATGGTACAAAGCTTGATGTAGATGTGAGATATATTTACTTGTGGTTAGGCTATGTGATGCTTATACCTTGTCCATTCCATGCAAGTACAGTGTGGACATACTTATGCAATCATGGTTCTATACTTCTATTCTTTGTTATCGTGTATGGATGACATTGTACTTTATGGGTTCCCAAGTCTGGCATGTTACCATAAAATTGTAGCACTGTATATTCACACTCACATAATGATAATATGCCCTATAGCCTAGTTTTCCTTTATTGCTCAATGTAGCTATGTTTGGGGGTAGTTTGAACCTTGGTATTGCACCGGGCTCTTCATTCTATGTTCTAGCATAGTCTTGGATTGATGTGATGTTTACATCATGAAAAGAGTCTACAAACTTCCATTTGATCAAACCTAGAAAGATTTTGGTGGGTTCAGGCTAGAACTTTTTCTGAAATTCCTATCCATTGGGTGTGTTAGTGATAACTGAGCATAAATATGTCATAAAATATGTGCACTTGCTCTAAGGTTGAGAGCCCTCACCTACCTTTTGAATCTTGTATCTTTTGGATTAAGGGATTGCACCTATGTGGAGATGATGAAATGAATTGAATGGAATGCATTATTTTTCAACCTGTGTATTGTCTCTCTCCCTCTTCATCTTCATCACTTGAAGGCTCTTTTTCTTGCCTTAATAGCCATTGATAATTGATGGAAAGGCCATGCAAAATGAATTTGTGTGATCAAACCTTGAAGGTATCCTAATTGCTATTGTCTTGCGTGGTAATCTAATTACTCGATGTTTAAAAAAGCCCCCAAACAAGTGATAGTTCAAGGAACTCATCGCGCCAATTCTGCCCATGGAAGCTCAAAGCCAAATAGTTTTGGGAGCTAATAGATTCATCGGTAAGAACATGTCCATGATTATCATGCTTGAGATTCAATCAAACAATGCCAAAAAGTCATAGTCAATGATAGGTCTAGACTACCTTGTCAGACTTAAAGAATTGTGGATCAATTGGCATCCAATTGATTAGGAAATAAAGAATGAAATATTAGATCAAATTGCATTGAATAATCCAAGCAATTACTATGAGAAATTTGTTAGACATGGTCACCAAAGAAGATCTATTGACTTTTGAAGTCGTGTTTAACATGCAAGGTAAATGAGGAGAAGTTCCACAACAAATTCAAAGAATCATGAGTACGTATTCTTTGCTAAGGGAAGAAACTGCAAAAGAGGTAAATTCAACACTCAATGCAAAAATGATCATCAAGCCAAAGCTATCTATTTGTATAGTCCTATTAGAGACTCTCAAGAGTATCAAGAAGCACCATCCTCCTTAGAACGAAGGTGCTTATTTAAACACATTATGGAACAAGAGCTTCACGCGCCTTGATTTAAAAGGTTTGGTTTTACCCAAGAAAACAAACATGCTTAAAAGCCTTCTGTAGTTCTATCTTTAGTAGGTCTATTTTCAAAAGGATTTTGTGAACCATGTTGTTTGGGAAGTCAACACATCAAAATCTTCTAACTTAATGATCTACGAGCACTAACATACTCTAGATGTGACATTTCAAACATTTGGGGTTATGCCTATACTCAAGCATTCAACAAATCCTTAAATTCCACCTTCATTGATGATGTGACATTTCAAAAATTTGGGGTAATGCCTAAACTTAATCATTCAACAAACATACTCTAGATGTGACATTTCAAACATTTGGGGTTATGCCTAAACTCAATCATTCAACAAATCCTTAAATTCATCACCTTTCATTGATGATTATGCCAGAGATCTATTTCTAAAGAATAAATTATATTCTATAAATGCATTTAAAGAGTTATTTATTCTTTGATATGGGAAATCAAACTAGAAAACAATAAAGATCCTTTGAAGTGATAATGGAGGATAATGTGAGTCAAAATAGCTCAATTACTTCTAGAGACAACATGGCAACTAGATGCATGCTAGATGTGAAGAATGTTCTTGTCCATATTGGGAAAAAGCATGTGAAATTGTAGTTTACAAAAGAAGGTTTCATGGGTGTAAAAGAATTTAGTTAGTTATTTGAGATTTTGTTGGATGTGTACACATTCCAAATGAGCTCTAGTAACAAGTTAGATATTAAACCCTATCAAATTTGTCTTCATAGGCTATAATAAAGAATCAAAGGCCTATTGCCTCTGTGATATAGTCAAAAGAGAACTTATCATTTCTAGAGATGTTATTGCCTTTGTGATCCAATCAGAAGATAAATTATCATTTCTAGAGATGTTATTGCCTTTGTGGTCTAATCAAAAGAGAGCTTATAATTTCTAGAGATGTTATTGATGAGAGAACATCATAATTTGATGACTCTCAATAATTTTAGTGACATTGTCTCTTTCCAACTATTCAAACAATTATCTTTTGTAACTTTTCAGCTCACTCAAAAAGGTTTAGTCCAATGTGAGACAAGAAAAAGCAAAGAGAAAGTCCCATACAAAGTTGATGCTACAACCACAAGAGACTTCCACTAATTTAAGAAATAGACCTTGTTCACTGTGCAATACAAGAGCAAGTAGTAGATAACTTCATAAAACCACTTTCTCTTGACAAGCTCTCATATTTTTGACAACCACTTGGTCTTTTTGGAAGTACAAGGGTAGAATGGTGGAGTGCACAAGAGATGACTTACTATACTATGTTGTATTACAAAAAAATTGAAATATATACATGTTCACCCCTTAAGGTTAGGATTAGGGTTTGTTCCTATGCTCTATCTCTATGACATCCCCTCTTACATTGCATTAGATAAGAAAAGGGTTAATGTATAAGATTTTTTGGGATTTTTATGGTGCATGTGATAACCAAGTTTGACAAAGAAAAAGAAAAAAATAGTAGGTAATATGTGCATGTGTGAGCACAATGACTATGCAGCAGAAGTTTGTACAATAAGTACAACTTAGATCCTATACATTAATATTAATTTCCCCCTCTTAAGTTGTAGATGTTAGATAGAGCTAGTAGCTCTTCACCTAGTATCTGTCTAGATCGCCATCTAAGCTCCTTGACCTATCTATTAGCTTTCATTGTCTTTGTCATGACGAGCTTTCACAATCTTGGTTATGTGATGAGATCTTTGTGATATTGGCCACATGAGACAAACTTATGTTTTGGGTTCACACCAATCACCTTAGTGACAAGATCCCATTTTTCTTTGGGATTATGATTAGAGCTTGTGACAAGATCACATTTTTCTTTGGGATTATGATTAAGAGCTTGATAAATCTTCCTTGTCCAATATTCATGAATCACTTTCCATTGGTCATAGCCCAACATCATATGTGATTGAGATAGCTTTGTGCACCCATAGGACCTTTATGTCAATGGAAGTAGTTCTTGCACCTTCAATGGCTTTGAGGGTCTACCTTGGCATAAGACAAAATCTCAAAGTTAATGAGGCAAGTCAAGTTCACATAGGATATCCTTGTGAGTTCTAGTCACATGAACTTTGAGATAATTCGATCCACCATGGTTTGTTATTGTGCACCCATGCATTTACTAGGGAGCTCTACCATGGTTATGTATGGTGTACCCATCCAGTCACTAGGCCCAATTCATTCTCATGGGCTCATGATCAAAGTTCGAGGCTCACGATCAAAGTTCGAGGCAAAACTAATATTTTTTATGATAGTTGTTAGACTTTAAATTTTGGCTATATAAAGTTCAACTTTGAAGAATTAATAAGGAATCTAATGGCTAAGAGGTCACGGGGGCAAGTTTCTAAAAGTTTGGTCTTTTAACTCAAGCTAGCTTTTATGTTTTATGTTTTTTATTTCCTTTGTACCTTTGGCTAATTTAGAGGTTGAAAGATGATCACTCTTTCTTCTTGTTTTCCCATTCTTGCCTCTCCACACTTGCATGCTCTTTTACTCCCTCAAAGTGTGCCTGTTATCCTAGTCTTGAAGGTGAATTTCCTATTTGGCTGCTTCTTTCCATGTCTTCTCCAATGTGTTCACCTCATAAACCACCATCAATCATCGTACTCACCCTATAGGCTGAATTCCAAGATCATCTAGTTGATGCTTGGATTTCTTGAATATAGTTCCAATTTTTTAAATACCCTCACCATCCTAACTACTACACTACTCTATATCCAAATAGTTGTAGTTTTCTCCCTTTCTAAAGCTTGTTGTGAAACTTGGCTAATGTCCTTTTTCTTCTTCTTCTTTTTTCTTTGATGTCCTCATCTTGGATATTGCAATTTTTCCTAGACAACTTTGGTTCAAGTAAAGGTGTGGCTTATGTAATGTTTGAAGAATCAAAGGGATTTGCTTGAAGGCTTTGTTTCAACCTGTTACATCCATCTCATAGGTTCTAAAGACTTTTGGATTTGCTTGGTACATGATAAATCCTACAATGTTTGTGGACAATTTTGGAGATTTTAATCATTTTGGTAAATTTTGTATTGAATTGCTATTATGTATAGTCACTTCACATCCTGTTCATAGTAAGAAAAGCTTCTCTCTCTAAAAAATAAGCACGAATAAGCCCAATATTTAAACTCTAGTTGGGGAGGTGGTCCTAATTCACACCCCAAGTGGCATCAATGGTTTTATTATTCATTTTCTCGCTAAACCTTATCTATGTGTAGGTTGGTTTGATGGAGATTAGAGTACATGAATGTCCCTTTTAACGTTAAATTTTACTTTTGATAGTTGTTTTAAATTAAAGCTTAATGAAGGATCGTTCAAAACAACTCACATTTCTAAGAATATGCTTCTAGCATATAAGATCAGTGGTGTGATGATTACAAACATCCATTCTAACTTTCTTTGTTTACTTGGAAGAATAAACTTCTTGGTGCTCAAATGAGGCCAAATGCCATGGCCAATTTATCACAATGTCAATTAATGAAATGCAATAGAAGACTCATCTAAGACCTTGCATATATTTTTTAGCAAGCTTAACATCTTAACTTTTACAAGAATACGAATTTTATTGCATAGGTTTGCATAAATAAAGCATGAGTAGGAACTGACGTGATGTTGCGGCACTATATCGATTGAATGATTAATTATTTAAATCAAATAATAAAGCAAATAGATGTTTATGTATGTGTGGTGTGTGCATATGTGTGTTGTGTGCGTATGTATGTGTGGTGTGTGTGCCCGCATGTGTGTGTATGCACGTGTGTGTGTGTGTGTGTGTGTGTGTGTGTGTGCATGTGCGCGCGTATTTCACAAAAAAGAAAGTGTACGCATGCATGTGCACGTGTAATAACACTGCATGTGCTACGTGCTTGACAATGTGTGTGTGTGTGTACTCACTTGCATGTTTGTGTATGTGTTAGTCCAAGAGCCTTAGGGTGGCATGTGCCAACATTTCCTAAGCTCCTCGTCAAATTGCCACATGGCAAAAAACTGTCCATGGTTAATAGGTACAAAAGATGGAGATCCAGACTCCCACATGAAAATATCCAAATGAACGCTCAACTAAATGGACTTGCTCATACCAACTTAAATTATGCCAAGTGTCATTATCTCAAAATATTTAGCCTTATTTGAAGAAAGTCTTTATTGGTCTATAGACTTAAATTAAATAGACATCAAAATATAGCATTGTGTAAATATTTAGAGGAGACCTTGGAGTAGAGAGCATTCAGCCCACCAACTCTGAAGCTTTTTCTGTCAAAATGCCCAAATTAAGATCCACTGTTTTGTTGCGTGAGAAAACTGAAAAACTGGATCTTTACCTCCAACAATAATTCAAATTTAACCAACTACACACACAAATGTATGTGTGCGCGTCTACATGCATGTGTGTGTGTGTGTGTGTGTGTGTACTTTTACCCCCAAAAAAGAGAGTGTGTGAGTGTGTGTGTGTGTGTGTGTGTGTGATGCCTGCCATAAGGGTGATATGGATGCTTCTTGCATAGAGCTTTTCTCTTTGGTTTTCTGATCTTTGGGATACTCTCCATTTCGGAGACCTCCCATCATGTAAATTCATGAGCATATAAATATACTGCACTGGATATTACCAAAAAAAAGTATGTGTATGTGTATGTATTCTATCTATCTATCTATCTACATATAAGGATGCGTTCATATGCATGCAGATTCCCCAGAATATGATTCAATGCTACAGTTTCATGATCTTCTCAAATTGTTTCTTCAAATACTGACTCCTATTTTAAAACATAGTCATCTTTACAAGAGCACACACCACCCTTGAAATGATGTACACAGAATTCATCAGTAATTATAATATCTCGTAATTCTATCTTAGATATCGACTTGGTGGTGTGATGACAATCAGCACACATTCCAAGATTTTTTGTTACTCGGATGCTTGTGCCTCTGGGGGTAGAAATGAGACCAAAAGCTATGGCCAATTTCTCACAGTGTCCACAAAGGTCATTGTTCTTGTCCTTGTCTGATACGAAATCAGATGCATAGTCAAAAACTGAGCTGAAACTTGGCATACATCCTTCAGCTCTCATTTGCAAGCTTAACATCTTAAGTTTTGCATAAATATCAGAATTTCTTACATGAGTTTTGTCTCCTACACTGAATTCATGCACGGTGTTCTCTATCTCAATGAAGGCCTTAGCTGGCTTCTTCCACACGTGTACATGGCTCCTCATATTCTCTACTTTCTCTGCATGGTCTCGCATGCCTGCTTGCGCATAAATGCTTGACATTAGCATATATCCTGCAGCATTTCCCGGATCCAGTGTGACAAAGTTACCGAAGCATCGTCTACCTAGGTCTACATTGCGATGAGTTTTACAGGAAACAGGCAAGGACGTCCACCCGACCACATTAGAACAGAATGGAAGACTTTCAAGCAAGTCTTCAGCTTCATTCAAGTACCCTGTGCGACCAAGAAGGTCAGTCATAGATACACAATGTTCAAGTGTCGGTGCAATGCCATGGTCCCGTACCATTGACTTAAAGTGACAACAACCTTCATCTACCAGGCCCACACGACTACAAGCTGAAAGAAGACACAGATATGTCACATTATCTGGCTTCAAGCCTGCTTGCTGGATGGCATCAAAATAGCGTAATGCCTGAGTATAATTGCAATGCTGGGAATACCCTGCGATCATAGAATTCCATGTTGCCACGTCCTGCTGTGGCAAGCTGTCAAATACCACGTGTGCATCCCCAAGACTCCCACATTTCCCATACATGTCAATCAAGGTACTGCCAATATGAATATCTGAATCAAAGCCACATTCAATTATATGAGCATGTATCTGCCTCCCTTGCTCCAAGGCAGATATACTGGAGCATGCTTTTAGAGTGTAAAAAGATGTGACCTTGTCTATAGAAATGCCTTTCTGCTGCATTTGATGAAAAAGTTGCAGAGCCTCCTTACTCTGCCCATGCTGGGTATACCCTCCAATCATGGCATTCCATGTTACAACATCTTCCTTTGGCAATCTGTCAAACACTATGCGTGCATCCTCAAGTTCGCCATGTTTAACATACATATCAATAAGAGTGCTACCAAGAAAAACATTTGAATGAAACCCATTTTCTGTGATAAGGGAATGAATCTCCTTGCCCTCCTCTAAGGTCAGTGTACCTGAGCATGCTTTCAGGACACAAACAAAAGTGACCTGGTTTGGCACCACTCCCTCACAATGCATTTTGTCAAACAGTTCAAGAGTATCCTGACCATGCCTATGGGGACCATAGGCTGCAATCAAAGTACTCCATGTCACCACATCCCGCCTTGGCAATCTTTCAAACACTATGCTTGCATCATGGACACTCCCACAGTTTGCATACATGTCGATTAAGGTGCTGCTGATACATAAGTCTGCATCAAGGCCACTTTCAATAATGCCAGTGTGAATCTGATGTCCCTGATCTAAGGCTGCTATACAGGCACATGCCTTGAGGATGCAAATGAATGTGACTCGGTTTGACTGCAAGCCCTCCTGTTGCATCCGCTTATAAAGTTGCAGAGCTTCGTGACTGTAACCCCATTGGCCATAGCCTGCAAGCATGGCATTCCATGTAACAATATCATGCTTTGGCAATCTATCAAACATCAAGCACGCATCCTGGAGGCTCCCACATTTTGCATACATGTCAATAAGGGTGTTACCCACAAATATTTGTGACTCATACCCACATTCAATGATGTGCAAATGAATAAGCTTGCCCTCCATCAGGGCTGTTGCTGTGGCACACGCCTTTAGGACTGCAACAAACACATGCCTGTCTGGAGTAACGCTTGCGTTCCTCAGTTGGTGATATAGTTTGATAGCTTGCTCACTGTTGCCAAGCCTGGCATGTGCTGAAATGATTGCAGTCTACGAAAACACATTCGGTTCAGACAATTTGTTGAATACTTGGTTTGCTTCTACCAGCCTCTCAAACGAGCTAAACATGCGAATAAGCTGGCTCCCCAAATAGAAGTCTGATTCAAACCCACTTTTCACGATAAGACGATGTACTTCCATTCCTGCCGCCAGGTCTCTGTTGTCAATGCATCTTTCCAAAAGACAAGACAAGGTTCTACTGAAAGCATGAGTGGCTTGCTGGTTGGTGACTTCCGTGTCCAATGATGCGTCATTCGGCAATTTCCCATAACCATATTTACCCAAAACACCCGTTGACAAGGAAGAGCCGAAAGAATCTGCATGCCCTGCCTGCCTGCAAGGTCGACACAGAGAGCAGAGAGAGAAACGGTATATACGGGGGAAAGGCGACCAAACTCATGCCTCGCGCAGCGGAACTCAATTATATAGCCTAGCACTAAATTGAATTCTATTAAGGGCAACTGTGAGCTAACTTCAGTCCAGGGTGACTTCATGCAGAAAATGCAAAGGCAGCATGAGCACCCAATTCTCACTAGAATGTCGTCGACTTACAGCTTTTTCTATACGATCAGTGAGCTTCACCTTGCTTCAAAGTGGCTAGCTCTGCTTGCCCCCATGGAGGCCTCCACCAAACCTGCATCCCAAAAGGCCTCTTTTACGGTACTGTGGACCAAGCCAGGGCATCTTGAATTCCGCTGCAACAAGAAACAATGCGTAAGATGCGAGATTGCAATTGAGTTGCTGAAGGATTGGATTCTGACTGACCAAAACGGATCAGTTTAAAGTTATTCACCTTCTTGATCCTTTCATGCCACCGTCGTGAAGGCACTGTAAAGAGGGGGTCCAAAGCTGGGCAATCCATGGCGCTATCTGCAAGAGAGAACCCATAAACATCAAAAATCGTGGCAACCGAGAAAATGAGATCACGAGAGTGGAAAGGAGGAGGGATTGTAAAGGAGGCAAGGAAGGGGTGGATATGTCGAGGATGGATGAGAGTGGGGGGGGGGGGGGGGGGGAGGCCATGGATCTGGGAAGGAAATCGGTGGAGATGCCATCAACAAGAGTCCTCTAGGATCCACTCACACCACCACACATGAGCAAACAAGATTTACCCAGCTTCAATTGGCTTGCCATGTAGTTTATCTTTCAGGACAAATGAGGTATGGAGCACTAGTGGGGGTTTTGTGGCCTCACATGCATGCACAAGCGAGATGCAGATCGGGCGACATGTGGAACGGTATAAGTGCGAGTTCTCCCACAAAAGAGGACCCCAAAAATAAAGCCCCCAAAAATAGTTCTCTCTCTTGTTGGAGTCCTTCACTAAGACTTGGAAACGGCAGGCCAAAAACAAGGTGTCATCATGTCTCATCTCAGAAAACTGGTTCCATGAAACACACTTGCTGCCAAGAATTGAAAGGAAAAATTGCACCTAACACACTTGACTCAACTAATTCAAAGCGAAGATTGCCCCCCAACAATGTTTAGACCAAACCGCTAACATGTGTGGGTGCGTATGCGCTAGGATTTTATCCTGCTCACCCCATAAGCGGACGGGCATTGTTGGCACTTTCAATTTCAATACAATGCCGAAAAGAAACAATAAAAAAGAGATTGCTTCAGGCTATTTACATGCCCATCCCCCCGTCCAATAGTTCGCCAGTTTTAAATGATGGGCGGGCGTCTCGTTAGAGTTAGTGCACACATTGCCCGAAATGCGCGGCTGGTGGTGGCTTTTGCACGCATTTCGAGACCTATTTGAAGCACCTTTGGCATGGAGATTAGCACCTCCATTTTGGAGGATGCCATTTGAAGCACCAGAGTGCCATTGCTCTTGAAACCAACCAAAAGCTCCCGTTTAACTCTACCATTGCCTTAGTGCATTCACCCCCTTACTCCCTCCTCTCAGTGTACCCACCAGCCTCCATGTCCCCAACCATCAGTCAATCATGGTAGTGGGCACCCCCTAACCAAACAAAGACTAACTTGAAGACCAACCCTAACCCTAACATTTAAATTTAATTATTTTTCTTTAAAGACGAATATACACACAAAAGACTTCAAGTCTAGAGGTTGTAAATTGGCCACTTGGACATCAAATAGAACCCAAAGTGAACCTCAATTTCGCATATTTGGGAAATTTTATGACACAATGATCATCATTTTAAACTCTATTAGTCAATAGAAGAAAGACACTACTTAACCCATAAATTCCACATTTTCGAACATAACTTAGTCCACAACAACTTGGATATCTTAAACATGGGTTCCCAAACTTACATAGTACATTTGGCCCATGTTGCAATTAGTAGACCATATCATGCAATCTATATACGTAAAACCAAGGAGTAGGTGAATTCCAAATGTCTAATGCTATTCATATTAAACATCTACAAACAAACAAATTAATTGCAACTACAGCCTCCACATTGAAGTCAACCACCATAGTGCCATTCACAAACTAGGAAACTACAAAGAAAGGACTTAGAGACCCTTTCATTAATGCACTTGCAATTAGGCGAAACACTAAAGTGCACTTCTTTTCAAAGGATTCCTTGTACCCTTATCACCCAACAATTCTAACATCTCTCCCTCCATAAGCAACATGGCAGATCTAAGACAAGACAAAGATGTGGATGCCACCAACTTCTTCTAATGACCAAGAAAAATTCACCACAACAATGAGAAAAGAACTTTTTGCAAAATTGAATTTCCAAAATCTAGTGGAGGAGATTGAAAAAGGTTTCTATACAAACATAAAAATTGCTTGGCTCCCCATGAACTTGGTGGATGATGCTTTCAAATGGTATCTAAACCTATTGGTGTAGGAAAGAGCTACCTAGGATCTCCTATCAAGTTAGTTTAAGAGGAGATCCCAAATTAAAAGGCTACAAGTTGACCTTGCCCTAGAACTAGGAAAGATAACTATGATAGAAAAGAAAAGGCTAAGAAATTCATAGGTAGAATGAAGCGCATGATACCCAAGTGTGATCCTTGCCCCTATGGCAAGTATTAAATAGGTGAATTCATATATAACCTAAAAAGATCATTTGAAATGAAATGAAAAAGATAAGTAGCTCTGTTCACTATAGTGGTGCTCATGAGGTAGCATTAGATATCGAGGATAGTAGGATTACTCAAACACAAGCATTGATGATAATAAATCCAATCATCATGAAGATAAGTCTTCCAAAAGGTGAAGTAGTACACATAAGGATCATCATATTAAAGACTTCATGGAACAACATTAACAAGTATCAATGTTGATGTACAAGAAACCTAAAGTTTGTGCCAAATGCACAAATTCCAAGGCTAAACTCTACCCCTTTGAGGACACATATGCCTCATGAGAAATTCTAATCTTCTGCAATTGTTGATGAACCATATTCATCCTCAATATCTCCAATGCCCCTATCCATTCCAGTAAGAGTTCAAATTGAAGACCTGGAACTACCATATGAGTTCAAGCCAAAGTACCCAATGTAGTACTTAGAAGGGATGGAAGGTCTCATCTTGATATAGGACAATTAAGCTAGCTAACCACATATTTAATGGCCATTAATAATTGCAACAACTCCAACTTTAAAACCTAGAATCACCAACTCCAATCTAAAAACTTAGAAACACCATACAAGTTTGAGCCAAAGTACCTAACGAGTAATGCTTTTGCTTTGTTTTCTTATATACTATTTGTAAAAGCATGAGAAATATAGAGAACTCAAAAAAACTAAGACCAATGTAACGTTCATGCATTAGGAGCCATTGTTTTAAATTTGTTGAATGTAAACAGTAATAAGATTTGAAAACCCATAAAATTAAGACATAGTGCCTTTCTCCAAGTTGGGTGAGTTAGGGCTTGCAAACTTTCCTCCATTTGATTGTCAATTTCTTGAGGTAGGCGCTCTACAAAGTACAATAAAACATGTGCAAGTAAGAACTCCTATGAAATTCCCCTATATTTATAATTTTACATTTTTTTTGCACAATTGTTTACCCTCTTCCATATGAATACATGTAATTTTGAGTTTAAAAGTCCCCTTAGTGCATGTATATTCCTATTTTTAAATCCCCCTCATTTTTATAAATGGCCTCTATGTCCCCAAATCAAAAAAATTCCGTCCATGAATAAATCTACTATCTTAATGTTTCTAAGAGTGACTAGCCCAAGATCCATTTTCTTGTTTAGAGATATGAAATCTTTTTGTCTTAGCAGTTTAAGTAGTATCTTTTCATTTTAGTTTAAGAATAGTTTTTATTTGACTAATTTTTGAAAGGTAGATATCAAGATTTATTTGTCCATGTGGTTGCTCTATTATTCTCAATTTTCAAATATAGATCTATGTAGAGATAGAAGAGCTTCATTGAAAGGTACCAAGTTTTAATGTTTTATCTCCTTTTTGTACTCCAATAATTATAGATTTGATTTATTTACACCACAGGCTTTAAACAACTAGTTAAAAACAACTATTTTTATTTTGTGGGTCCTTGGTCTTATAATAGCGAGTCTTTAATTGGCTTCTTGTAAATTATGTGAAGCAATCTTTTCCTAGGGCAAAATTATCAGTTTCTTTGACATTTCTAGAGCTTTTTTTGTTTTGTAATTGTAAAGTTTTAGCATTAATTATTATATATTATATCTAAGGCTTCATTATTTTTTATTTTTATTTTTTCAAGGATATAGGTGAGGTGGAATTGAAAATGATCAATATCAAAGTAGCTTACGATATGTCATCTTGAATGGAAATGATGAGCAAATTCCCCAAGTATATAAAAAGATTTTGTGGGTACCCACTAATTGGGCCTGATATAAAATTAAGAGATTCAAAAAACCTCGCAAAAAATTGGGATCAGAGAATTCTATACTTTGAGATAAAATTTAGGGGCAAATAATAAATAAGCTCTATGTTTAACACGTCCATGTACAAGTATAGTTGTAATCCTTTTTCCAATTTATGTTTTGATTTTCTCTAATGTCTTTGTTTATTCTTTAGATATATGGTGTTGTGCATGGAAAGCAAAACGAAAATGAGCTGTGCACCACCTATGCACTAATCTATGGATTTTAATTTCATTCTCTAAGATATTTTTCAGAATAATGTTTCCAGTTAAATTGGGTTAGTATGTGCATAGCTCCATCACTCTCTATATCATCATCATTGGAAACATTGGGTTCTTCTTCATCACTCTCTCCATCACTCAATATATCCTCATCATTGGAAACATTGCAACACTCATGTCTTTTTAATTATGATTGCATTTTGTGCCTGCTAAGAAGGGTATTTTGCCATCGTTCCTTTTTGCATCTAATAAACAATGATAAGCCATCTATTTCATATGCATCGGTTTGTTCTTGTATAGGATCCCATTTTGGATACATTTCCTTGCTTGAAATTGAAGTTAAGAAGTTATAAGAATCTTCAGACTCCCATTTCTTATCAATAGGATAGTGTTTTCACTGCATTACTAGTTCTTCATCCCTCAAGGAAAATTGAAAGTAGTGTAGATGGCTATGACCTTTGAGACCATCCCCACCCTTTCATAGGAAAGGTTGAATAAAGCTCCTCCAATCACACATTATTTTGAGCTTGGAGTATAATGTACTTCCCTTGTGGCCACCAATTTTGCCTCCCACATCTCATTATCAACTCAACTATTATCTCTAGATCCTTGCGTTCCTTGGGACAATGCTAAAAACATGATTGACATCGTCATGTGTATATCAAACATACAAAAATCCAACTTCAATCTTAGTGATAAGATTTGATGAGCAACTAGAATCAAGAAAAATGAGAACATAAATACATTCTTGTTCTCTTGCCATCAATAATTTGCCTCAAAATTGATGGTAGGTGACATTTTTTTGCACATACACTATGAATTACCTACATAATGGATGTTATAACTTGATTGCTATGATCTGGATGCAAGGAATCAGTCCATATATTTGCAAAGAGTTTAAATCCATGCACTAACACTCCACATAAATGTTTCTCTAAAAGTGTTTTCCTTGTAGCTTCAGTGGAGGGGCAAAAAATCAAGGCAGTGTTGCCTATACTTTAATCATACCATCTACAATAAGGCACATGTACTTGCTTGGATGCAAAATAGTTTTGTCCTTCCAAAATGCATATTTTTTTCTTGCATGCCTAGCAAAGTTTATGATGATACTGCCGCTTCCTTTTGTATAATTCCCTTTCCTAAGATCAAGTTCACTCTCAATTGCTTAGTTTAAATAATAACTCTCATTGCACTTAGATATTTCCTATCTCCTTGGGATTTTAACATCAAAACTTCTTCTACCAAATAGTATACAAGTATGAGAAGAAGCAAGAACCGCAATCGTAATACACAACAACTGGAAGATCCTTTGCTGCTGTGGTCAATCTCTGCAAGGTTGGGGATGCCTTGAATACAATTTAGAGCTTGATTTCTAATGCAACAAACCAAGGCTACTGTTGTAGCAATTGATAGGCAGTAAACTGAAGATGGGTGGGCCTAAATTGATGATTTCTTCCCTATTTCAGGAAGCTAGGAGTCTTGCAATGATTTCAAAGGTACAGTGGGCAACAAGATATACAACCCTCAGTCCCCCAAAGTGTGGGCAACCTCTTAATAACAAGCTAAATACGGGCTATACCCAAAAAAATTCAAAACTATCTACTTTCTATGAATCTCTAGAGATAAAAAAAGTGAATATGTAGGGCAACCTAGAGTTAAACATGTCTCTCCTAGGATGGGAATTGGTTTCCATGACTTGGGATGCTTTGAGCAAGCTATGGCAATAAAGATGGGACGTGGTCAACAAATCAAAATGAGTTATATTGCTAAGTGATCACCATGTGCATTGAGGCAGCCAAAAGAACTGGGCTAAAAAAAAGGGATGAGAGTTAAAGCAAATCAATGTCTTATTGCTTTCAAGGAGACTAAATCAACGATGCGGATCTTTGTAGAGATGACCAATTGATGGATGATAGTACCTATCCAAATAGGAAGAAGAACAAAAATGCATTTTGGCAGCCCGAAGCTTTTTAGATCATCAATAGCAATCCAACTAATGAATGATAGTCCCTATCCAAATGGGAAGAAGGGAAACAAATTTTGGCTGCCTGGAGCATTTTTTTTCATCAACAGCAACCAAAACGCTACAAATTGGAACAATTCCTTGAAATCCCTCATAGATACACCGTCTTTCAAAGCTTGGCAACAAAGTAGAGATCATCATGAATGTTCAAACCCACCAAGATTATAGGGAAGCAATCAACATGTTCATCTATTGTTGACACAATGCTACTTGATTGTGTGAGGCATTAATCCTTCTTCTCTCAATCAAGTGATCGTCAAAGCTACTTAACTCTTCAAAACCTGCATGGAGGATTGATAGTTTGCAATAAATCCATGGACATTTGACAATTCCTTACATGATCATGCTACTTTTGTACTGTTTGTTGAGACCAAGCTTTCATGGAGCTGTCTAATGGTCCAATAGCAGGAAATCAAAGTCTACATGGAGCAATCTGCATGTAGATTTTGAAGCAACCGACGCTTGTCTTCAGCTTTCACATTGCATCTCGAGCATCAACAATGGTTAGGCAATTCATTGGCTACATTGATGTAGGAGTAGTGCCACTCATGAGGGGGATGAGCACAGAGAGAAAGGGAGGATAGTCAGGTTGAGGGATAGACATTAGGGAGGGGCATCTCTAGTGAGTTGAGGCTGAGTGAAAGAGAAAGGGTTTTGTGTATATGTAGCAACAACAGATTATGGAGACGGGGGGGGGAGTGTGGGGAAGAGTGAATGGATCCAAGGGAATAGTAGTTGTGAGAGATGGCCAAGAGACACATGTGAGACTGAGTGAATGAAGGGTCCAAGAGGTCAGCGCATGGATAGAAGAAATAAGAGCAAGAAGTGAGGAACCATGGGATGATAGAGAGAGGGAAAGCAAGAAGGGGGGGGGGGGAAGTAGGATGAGAGAGATGAGAGAGGGAGGGTAAAAGAAAGAAAAGAACAAAACAAGAACGTGAGGAGGGTGAGAACATAGAGGGATAATGAGAGAGGGATTTTTTGACAAAGGCTTAGCCTCTTTTCAATTTACACACCGAAGGAAAGAAGGGATGGATTTAAAAAAACTCTTTGAAAGTGGATAGAAAGCAACAAAGCGGAAAAAAAACTAATTGGATGAAACCCATTGTTGATGCCATGGAGATTTGCATCCCAACAGCCACGCAATGACTGTTATGGAATTTGAAAACGTCCAACATGGCATGATCACGGGGCTGTGAAGAAAGTGGGAGAGAAGGAAGGAGTCTCACTTGCGGCTTTCTCACATACACAATGGGGGAATACACACAAAGGTGGAGGTTGAAAACAGTTTTCCTCTTCTTAGTTGTGAAAGCCAAAAGAACTCTAGTACAAAGAAATAGAAGAACCCTATATGTGGGTCTCAAACTAAACTCAGCTAACTAAGGTGGCATACTAACTGAGCCATGAACTAGAGTATATAAGGATACCTGTCATCCACCAACCGCATATGCAGCTAACAAGTCGGTGACATAAATGCACAATGGTCACCCTGGCATATCACGAGTGGAGCTCGATATCTCAACACTCCCCCTTGAGCTCAATCCCAATTCTTGCACACCAAGTAGGTCTCTGAACTTGCGCAGCTTCTCTGTGCCCAATGCCTTCGTGAATATGTTAGGTACCTGATCCTCTGTGCTGACATAAACTAGATCAATAAGACCTAGTAAAACCTTCTCTGGCACATAGTGATAATGCACCTCAATGTGCTTTGTTCTAGCATGATAGACTGGGTTATTTGCCAAGTGTATACTACTCATGTTGTCACAATAAATGACAACTGGCCCTGATGCATATCATAAAGTAGCTTATGCAACCAAGCTACCTCACATGCAGCCATTGCTACACCCCTGTACTCAGTCTCTGTGCTCGACAATGCAACTGTAGGCTGTTTCTTGCTCTTCCAAGTGACTGTAGCACTCCCAAAAGAGAACACATATCCACTGGTAGATCGTCTATCAGAAATACTACCAGCCCAATCAGCATTAGTGTATCCATGCAATTGTATCTGAACCCAAGTCTCATAAAATAGTCCATACTGCAATGTGGACTTCACATACCTGAGTATGTGTCTAGCTGCATCCAAATGCGGTTTCGTTGGAGACTGCATAAACTGGCTTACCAATCCAACAACATAGCTCAAATCTGGCCTGGTAATAGTCATATAAATCAAACTTCCTACTATGCGTCTGTACATAGTAGGGTCTTCCAGAAGCTCACCTGCATCTGCGCTTAGCTTCACATTCTGCTCCAAAGGAACTGAAATAGGCTTACAGCCTGTCATCCCATATTTGGACAGCATGTCCAATCCCTACTGCCTTTGCAAGAGCCGTATCCCACTTGGTGATCTAATCACCTCAATGCCCAAGAAATAATGTAGCTCTCCCAAATCCTTCATCTCAAGTAAATACCTTAAGAAGGGCCAAATTCAACCAAGTAGCTCACCTTGGTCTGCACCAGTTTTACCAGTAAAGAAAAAGGATAGTACTATGCGTGTATGCATAGATTATAGAGCATTAAATAAAATCACCATAGAAAATAAGTATCCTATGCCTCGCATTGATGAGCTCTTTGATCAATTGCAAGGACCAAAATACTTTACTAAAATTGATTTAAGGTCAGGATATCACCAAGTACAAATTAGAGAAGAGGATGTCCCTAACACATCATTCTGTACTAGGTATGGGCATTATCAGTTTAAAGTAATGCCATTTGGGTTAACGAATGCTCGAACAACTTTCACGACACTTATGAATAGTGTCTTAAGACCATATTTAGGAAAATTGTCTATAGTATTTTTAGATGATATCCTTATATATAGTAAAACTAGAAAAAAGCATTTGGAACATTTGCAAAAAGTGTTGCAACTGCTTAGAGATAATTCACTTTTTGCTAAAGAATTGAAATGTGAATTCTATGCAGTAAAAGAAGTAAAGTACTTGGGACATATAATATTCCAAGAATGGGTTTGTATCGATCCTCAAAAAGTAAGGGCCATATTGGAATGGCCACATCCTCCAAATCTAGAAGAATTACATATATTCTTGGGTTTGTCTAGATTTTATAGGAAATTCATCCAAGATTATGCTAAGATTGTTGTTTTGATGACGTTCTAGCTTAAGGGGAAGGGAAGAACCTTCATATGGGATGAATCTCAAAAGAGGAGTTTTGAAAAATTAAAAGTAGCTATAGCAACAGCTCCTATCTTAAAGGTAGTGGATCCCAACGAACCATTCGTGGTTGAGACAGATGCCAATCATTTTGCTATTGGGGTGGTCCTTTTAAAAAAAGGTCAACCAATGGCTTTTGAATGAAAAAAGTTAGAGTGTGCTCAATGGAATTAGTTGGCATATGAGAAGGAACTATATGCTATTGTCTCTGCTTCGAAGAAGTGGAGGCACTATTTGTATGGTGCAAAATTTGATCAAGAAAGCATTGTTGGGGTAAAGGCCAATGGCCTGGTATATACCCCTTTGTACCATACATACATAATAAGAGCTTACCTTGATCTGGGTGAGTTAGCACCCACAATTTTCAGTGTTCTCCTATTCTTTGTTACTCTCCGATAAGACCTCCTCTCCATCAACTGGTATCAAAGCTTAGTTGAGCAAAGCCCACAAGGAGATTGTAGCATTGCAGTGTTGCTATGCCAAGAGCCCGAACTTGTTGCGTGGAGTCTCCTACTGCCCGTGGGCTGCCCTGGGAGCTGTATTTTGACATATACTAGCTCGTTTTTACTGTTTCAACCATATATATCTGGTTGCTTCGACTGTTCCAACAATCTATTGCCTTGTTTGAGCAAGAGAGAAGGAATATTATCTATCTACGATCAAAAACGACCTGCTACTTTGCAATTCCAGCCACTGGAAGTTGCTTTTTTTGGGGCCCAAAAGTAAAAATGCATTTTGCTTGTGGCGGACTCCAGTTGATCAAAGGCGGCTAGTATATTCAAATTTCAGTTGGGGTTATGCCTTCAAGTTGATGCATATCAAGCCAAAGGTTAGCTAAAAGTGATTGCTTACAATTGATGCATTTTGATCCTTTGTTTATCTGAGACAGTAAGCATAAGTGAGCAGTGTTTTTCTGAAGCTGTCTTGTATCCCAGGAAGGGATTATTTTTTGTGAGTGCAATACTCTTCCCACTAAGGGAATTTTCTGGACAACAATTTTCAAAATTTTTGGGCTATTTCATTGGAGTTTATGCCTCAAATGCTTCAGGAAAAGTTGTTGATTGGCAGTTTGCAGTCTTGTGACAGCAGTAAAAAGTGATCAAGTGGCTGTTTTCAGAAGTAGATATCAGAGAATCCATGAGGAATTGTCTTCTGAGTTGAACTAAGAAGTTTTAGTTTTTTGAACAATATGCAATCTTGTTTTTGAAAGCGTTTCAATTCGAGATCTAGAGAAAAAGTTATGATGCCCGGTATGTCCATGATTTATAGTTTTGACAATTTATGACAGCAGCTAGAAAAAGTGAGCAGGGGGTTGCTTTTAACAGTGAATATCAAAAAATACATAATGAATTTGGACCTGTAGTAAACTAGAAGTTTGTAGATCTATTAGTTTTCTACAACTTTGGTGTTTACAACAAAGGCAACCAAGTTACGGTTGGGAAGATATTGACAGTTCAAGACAAGCCAAAACTATTGCAAACTGTTATTACAGCAGTAAAAGTTTGCAGGTGGTGGATTCCAACAGCAGATATAAGGAAATCTGTAAGGATTTTGGACTTTCTGTAAACTGAAAAGTTGTAGAGTTTTCTACAAGCTACATTTCTTCTGTTTACACTTTTTGCATCGGATCTACTGTGCAAAAGCTATTGGCTAGTTTTGGGATGCCCCGAGTTCACTTATAGCAGAACATGTATTTGTGACAGTGACAGTGTGGATGTTGTCATTGCAGTTGATATTTTTTGGGCTTGAGTTTGGTACATTGGTGTGGTGTATCCTGGTTGTTCTGTCATCCATTGTGATGGCTTCGGCATCAGAGAATGCATTGTTTAACATTGAGAAGTTAGATGGCACAAACTTCTCCTATTGGAAGGAGCAAATCTACAATGCTCTAGTGCAGAAGAAGCAAGTAAAGCCTATAAAACGCAAAGGCATAAAGCCAGAGGATTGGGAAGGTGATGAAGAGTAGAAGGAATTGGATGAGCCTGCACGCTCCATGATCATGCTCACACTTTCAAAATCGGTGTATTTCAATGTGAAAGATACTGCAAGTGGTGCCTATGGTGTGTGGACAAAGTTGCATGATCTTTATGAGAAGCAGAGTGCCGCTTGTCAAGTGTATTGGCTGAAGAAACTCATAGATCTTTGCATGGAAGAAGGGACTTCAATGTCTAGCCATTTAAATGAGTTTAACACAATTTTCAGTCAAGTTTCAGCTCAGAAAATTGCCTTTGATGACTCAGTTAAGGCAATAATCTTATTGGTCACCCTTCTTGAAAGTTGGGATACTTTTAGGATTGCTATAAGCAATTCAGCCCATGCAGGAGGCCTGACAAGCAGTGATGTTGAGAGTAGCCTTCTCATTGAAGAGGAAATAGAAAGAACAATGCTGGAACTAAAAGTTCAAGTGCTCTCAATGTGAAAGGGAGGTCATATTCTAGGGGGAAATACCATGACAGAAATACAAGCAAGTCTAGAAGCAAATCTAGAGGAAAATCCCATGCCAAAAAGGATTTCGAATGCTTCTATTGTGGGAAGAAAGGCCATTTCAAAAAGGATTGCTACAAATGGAAGAACGATAAAGGAAAAGGCAAAGCTAATGTGCAGCCCAAGAAGGAAGAGAAATCCACGGTCAATATAGAGGAAATGAATGCCATAAGTAACACTAGTGATGAGGGTGAAATTCTTTATGCCTCTATGTTTGAGGATGCTTTTCTTGTGACTAGTGATGATGCATTGTCACAGAATTGGATATTAGACTTGGGAGCATCTTTCCATGTCACTCCATATAGGGAGTGGTTTACCATTTATGATGCTAGAAGGAAAGGAACCATGAGACTTGGAAATGATTATCCATGTGACATTGTTAGAGTGGGAGCTATCCATTTGTCTCTTCCTAATGGTTCTACATTTGTACTCAAGAATGTTAGGCATGTTCCAAATCTGAAAAAGAGCTTGATAAGTATGGGACACCTTGATGATGATGGCTATCATGTGTTTTTTGGCAACAATACATGGAAAATTAGCAAAGGGTCACTTGTGATTGCTAGAGGTTCCAAGCATGGAACGTTGTACTCAATGCATGTGTCAGGCATAAGAGATAATGTAATCAATGTGACCGAGCAATAATCTGTCTCTTTGTGGCATCATCGGTTGGGACACATGAGCATGACAGGAATGAAGATACTTTCTAATTTGCAGTATGTTCCCGTGTTTAATTTTTTAGATTTTAGCATGTGTGAGCATTGCATGTATGGGAAGCAAACACGGTCTTCACATAAAAAATCTTTGGGCAAGAAGAGGCTTGAACCATTGGAGTTGGTTCACAGTGATGTGTGTGGACCTATGCCTACTGTCTCATTGGGGTGGTGCTTCTTACTTTGCTACTTTCATTGATAATGCTACATGGAAAGTGTGGGTCTATCCTCTTCAGAAAGAAGAGTGATGTCTTTGATGCATTTCAAAAATTCTTAGCATTTGTTGAAAATCAGTTGGGCAAGAAGCTCAAATGCTTATGCACTGATAATGGAGGAAAGTATACCTCTCATGCATTTAAGAATTTTCGTGAGCTACGTGGCATCAAGCAGGAGTCGACTACTCCTAAGAATCCTTCTCAGAATGGGGTTGTTGAGAAGATGAATAGAACTATTCAAGAAAGGAATATAAGCATGCTTTCTAATGCCGGTCTACCTCATGGCTTTTGGGTTGAGTCTATCAAGACAGCAATACATCTTATTAATAGCTCACCTAGCAAGGCACTAGATGGGAAAGTGCCACCATCTTATGGGCATCTTCGTGTATTTGGCTATGAAGCTTATGTTCATATCCCTAAGGAAAAATGCAACAAGATTGATCAAAAGTCAAGGAAGTGCATTTTTCTTGGATATGGTGATTCAGGTGAGATGGGATACCGATTGTGGGATCCAGAGGCCAGGAAGATAGTACGCAACCATGATATTATCTTTAATGAGGACAAGATGCACAAGAAGCTAGAAAAGACTGTTGAGATATGCAGAGTGGTGTTTTAAGAGGATGGACAACCACCATATGAGAGGCATGCACAACTTATTCCACATGATGTAGGGCATGGACAACCCATAGATCGTGAGGTGGGAGAGCCACATCTATGTGGACAACCTTAGGTTATGCAGGAAAATTAGTTGGGACAGCAAGATGCTCATGGTGAGCAAGTGTTGAGAAGTTCCACTAGAGTCTCATGACCTCCACAGAGATATGCTCCATCTTTAGATTATGTCATGTTGATAGATTGTGGTGAGCCTTCATGCTTTAAGGATGCTATGTCTAGGAATGACAAGCATAAGTGGGAGAAGGCTATGCAGTCAGAGATGGATTCTTTGATGAAGAATGCCACTTGGGATTTGGTTTATTTGCTCAAAGGAAAGCATGCATTGCCATGCAAATGGGTTTACAAGCTGAAGATGTCTCCAGCAGATGCATTGCCTAAGTATAAGGCAAGGTTGGTAGCCAAGGGTTTTAAGCACGAGAAGGGTATTGACTTTGATGAGATCTTTTCCCTAGTGGTGAAGATGACTACCCTTTGTATAGTGCTTGCATTGGTTGCTAGAGAGGACATGGAGCTTGTCCAAATGGATGTAAAAACAGCTTTTCTACATGGAGATCTTCATGAGAACATCTATATGTAGCAGCCAGAGGGGTTTGTTGTGCAAGGCAAAGAACGGATTGTATGCAAGCTTCAGAAAAGCCTTTATGGGTTGAAGCAGGCTCCTAGGCAGTGGTACCATAAGTTTGATGCATTTATGTGATCCCAAGGGTAACACACAGTGAGACAGATCATTGCCTCTACACAAAGAAGGCATCAGATAACAGTCTTCTTATTTTGATTTTATATGTTGATGACATGCTTATTGCTGGGAAATCTACTTTGGATGTGGATGCCTTGAAGAAAAGGTTGCATGAGACCTTTGACATGAAGGATTTGGGTGATGCTAGTCACATACTTGGCATGAGGATTGTTCGAGATAGGAACAAGAAACTCCTTCATTTGTCACAGAAAGAGTACATTAGCAAGGTACTTGAGCATTTCAATATGGAGAGGGGGAAGTCCATAAGTACTCCGTTGCCTCCATATGTAAAACTCAGCCAAGCGGACAGCCCTAAGTCAGATGAGGAGCGGGTTGAAATGGCAAAGATACCTTATGAATCCGCAATAGGAAGCTTGATGTATGCCATGGTTGCTACACGTCCAGATATTGCTTTTGCAGTGGGAGATGTTAGCAGGTATATGGCAAATCCTGGCAAGAAGCATTGGGAGGCAGTGAAAGGTATCATAAGATACTTGAAAGGTACAAAGAACATGTGCATTTTCTTTGGGAGGAAGGACACATCTGTTGTTGGATATGCAGATGCTAATTTTGCAGGGAATGTAGACACCAGGAGGTCTACTACAGGATATGTTTTCTCATTCACTAGAGGTGCAGTTTGATGGGTCTCTCGTTTGCAGCCATGTACGGCTTTGTCTACCACTAAGGCAGAGTATGTTATAGCCACTGAGGCATGCAAGGAAGCTATATGGCTTACTCGTCTAGTGGGAGACTTGAGAATTGAAGGAGAGGTTCCAGTTTTGCACTATGATAGTCAGAGTGCCATCTAGTTGGCACGGAATCCTGTTTTCCATGCGAAGACAAAGCATATTGATGTGAAGTATCACTTCATCAAAGAGGTGATTGAGGACAAGTGCATCCAGCTTGTCAAGGTTCACACAAATGAGAACCCTGTAGATCTTCTTACAAAGAGTCTTTCCTCAGAGCAGTTTGCACATTGCACAGTATTGATGGGTGTCGGATGACATTAGGATGCCCATCTTCTCCCTTAAAGGCGCATTGGCCTTTAAGTGGGAGGTTGATGGGGTAAAGGCCAATGGCCCAATATATACCCCTTTGTACCATACATACATAATTAGAGCTTACCTTGATCTGGGTGAGTTAGCACCCATAAATTTTGGTGTTCTTCCTTTCTTTATTGCTCTCTGACAAGACCTCCTCTCCATCAAGCATTAAGTGGATTTGCAATCAGCCAGAGTTTAAAGGCAGAAAAGCTAGATGGGTTCAATTAATGCAAGAGTTTGATATACACTGACGTATCGGAAGGGAAAGTTCAATGTGGTAGCAGACTCCCTTAGCATGAATTGAGTTTTATTCGATTTTAAAATGACTTCATAGAGTCCTTAAAAGGAAAATGTGAGTTTGATCCTCACTTTTCTGAAATATGGAAAGCAATTGTGAAGAGGGATCTAACTTATCGAGAGGCTTTCACTGAGGAGTCGCATGGAAATGGCGACACACCATAGTTTAGTGGTAAAGGACTCAAGTGGAGAAAATATACTATTGAATATGGCTACTTGCTCTACAATGGTAGAGTATGTGTCCTAGATAATAATGACATTAGGCGCCAAATTCTTTTTAAGTGTCATGATAGTCTGAGTGCTGGACACCCGGCAATTCAAAAGACATATGCGCTTCTATGGTGAACCATAGTTCTGAAAGAGTTCTAGAGAATGGAGGTCTTGTGTTGAGCATCCACTCGAGGCAAAAAGAATGATCATTTGGTAAAATGGTAGATGTCTTAGAAATTGAAGAAAGAAGGAATCAACAAGGGACTCACATTAAAATTCATGTGCTCCTTCTTGAGAACTCCATAGCAATTCCTCCAATTCATCAAAAGTGTTGAGTTCCATGCAAGTTCCCCCTCCTTTGGTGGAAAGTGTTGGTTGCAAAATCGAACCCAAAATGGGAAGGTTCATCTATTGCTCATCTATGAGCGGTTGCACCAAGAACGTAGGTGATGAGGGTTGAGTCAACTGCAGTGAAAGAGATGCCCACTAAGGATGTATGAAAGAATGAGTGATAGTGTTAAGCATGATGTCTACAAGTGATTCAACAAAATGGCATCTTGATAAAACATGGCTTGTGTGCTTCCGTGGAGGAAAGGGTTATGAATCGAATGTTGGAGTTGCACCCCTCTTTTGGCAATGGAGCATTTGATGTGGCTCGTTGTCCGCACTTGTAACATGTGTACATTGGGGATTATTGATAGGGCCTTGAAGGCCCTCTAGAGTCATTCCTATGAAGCTCGCACTCAGTGATCCTTATAACATGTGGCAATGTGTTATTGGCTGCTAGCGTCTAGACCAACATGGAACTACTACCTGTGGGCGGCTCATAATTGTCGATGCTGACAATGTGCACTCTGAAATTGGATGTGTAGTTATAGGAGGGTCATACTACTAGACAAGTCTAGCAATGAGGCAGTGGGTAGACTATTGGATCAAATTGAGGAGAGAGGGGTGTTTTGAGGGGTGGGGTCAGAGAGGGGGGTGGGGAGAGGCCAAACAAGTGGATGTTGAGGCCATGGTAGGAGGGGAGGGTGACGAAGGTGTAGTGTCCACGGATGGCCCAAGTACAAACCGCTTTTGTAAAAATGAGTACCCGGATCGACGTGGAGTTAGGGGACCCAAATCATGATGCCCATCGGTGGGCAGCCAAGTTTGGTTGTGCAAGGAAGGCCTTTTTTAGGGCATGAGATGGATTCCACATTGGATTCAAAGGTCTAAGCTTGGGCATTGTATGTGGCCACCTAAACCTTAAATCGTGGCTTTCTACTGGTCCAAACGACCATCCACCCTTGGGCACCATTTGGTGTGCAAAGAGCGGAAGTTAATCTTCTCGCACGTGCGTTTCTTCGTGCATAGCCGGCTCGATTTTGGTGGAGATTGGAGGGCTGCAAAGATGCAAAGGACCCCTCTCGCCTCTTGCGTTTTTCGCTCGAGTAGTGCATGAGCTGACCAAATAGGGTGAAAAAAGTTCCGTTGTTCCACAGAGGCTATCTGAGATCAGTAGTGCATCGTCTATGGAGCTGACCCTGCTGGGCACAGGGTGTCCCCAAGTCTCCACCCAACGTTACGGCCCTTCCAACCTGGTGCAATACAAGGCCTCAGCCTTTCTCATCGATTGTGGCTCCGGCGCTACCCAGCGCTTGCTTGCCGCCGGCTGCCCCGGCCGTAACCTCGACGCTGTCTTCCTTACGCACCTCCATTCCGACCATGTCGTCGACCTCTTCCAGCTTATCATCTCCTCCTGGCATCAGGGCCGCGACACACCTCCCAAGATCTTCGGACCTCCCGGAACTCAGCTCTTCGTCGACCGCCTCTTGGCTGCTTGGGCCCCCGACCTTGCGCAGCGCATCGCTTTCGAAAAGCGCCCTTCCACACTTGCGCTTGAGGTCCAGGTCCGCGAGATCCAAGCCGGCGATGTACTCTGGGCCGACAGTGGGCTCACGGTTCGTGCCGTCGAAGTGTCGCATGCGCCCGTCCAGTACGCCTTCGGATTCGTCTTTGAGGCAGATGGGCAGCGCCTGGTGTTCAGCGGCGACACAGCCTTTTGTCCAGCTCTAATCGACGCTGCCCAGGACGCAGATGTCCTCGTCCACGAGTGCTTTATTCATCGGGAGCTTCACCTAGCTCCAGGCAGGACGCCGGAAGGGATACGCAACATAGCGTCCTATCACACGCTATCCTCCGAGGTGGGCAAGGTTGCGGCGGGAGCTACAGTGAAGTGTTTGGTACTGAACCATTTTGTTCCGGTGGAGTTTGACAGATCGGAGCTATTGGCGGAGGTAAGGAGGGATTATGGAGGACCCATTGTGGTGGGCGAGGATCTGATGCGGATTGTGTTGACAACCAGAGAAATTCAATATGCCGGTGCAGTGATCGGCATCGGAAGATCACAGGTTTGAAGGTTCCAATTATCACTACAGAAATTCAATATGCAGATCGATCTGGCTAATTTAGAAGTGGTTCTTCCAGTGATCACTACAGAAATGATCTTTTTGAAGGTTCATTTCTTTCTCGCTTTCTCAGTAAGGGAAGTTTAGGTTCAAAACTTAAACTTAAAACTTATGCTCAAGCAGTTCTCGGAACGATAAGTTGGTTGAGTAGATCAAGTTCTTCTTTAAACGCTATCTTCATCAAACAAATACGATTTTATGACTTGGTTGAGTAGGGGGACATCCTAACTACTTTTAGGGACTTAATACAACTTATGCCCAAGCACTTTTGGGAACTGTAAGTTTGTTGAGTGGATCAAGTTTGTTGACTGGATCAAGTCACTCCTCTTTATTGTTACTTTTAATGATGCAATTGGTTATATGGTTGCATTTCAAAGTTTGGTACTTCTTTTGAATGTTTTGAACCACTTAATGAGTCTTATAATTGCCTTGGAAAGCATCTCTTTCCTTTCCATTTGTTGCTTCGAATGATGCAATGGATTCTATGGTTGCATTTTAAAGGTTTGTACTTCTCTAAATTTTTTGAGCTATGCAATGGGTCTTATGGTTATCTTGGAAAGCATATACTTCTTTCCCATGTGCTATGCTGGTTTTCAATTGCATAAGTGAGGATGCAGTCATACATTTTGCATTCAATTGCAATTTGCATGTGGGTTTCTTGTGCCTTGAGGTATTCTTACAAGGATTTTCTTAGATGGCATATGGAATCCATGTGTCATATGTTGACTTGGTCTTATTTGATTCTAGTTTGTGGACAAGACGTGCATATTGAATCTTCATATTAAGTATTAATTGCACTATTGTGTAGGTTCTTGTCATGGAAAAATCTTGGGATAAGTAGAGTGTTTTCCTTTTAGAGTAAAAAATTATGGAATAAGGATTTGGAATGGGCCCTTTAAAGCATTACAAGTGCTATGTTGCATGTGAAGCATGCATCTTGAAGACTATTTAGGATATAGCAATTTATTTTAAAACATCAAAATTTTGTTCTATATATACATGCAACCAAGTAATCATTCTAAAGTATACTACGTGAGCTTCTCCTTAACCTAAGGACACACCTAAATGAGATCATTATGCATGGGTTAATGGGCCTTCAATGTTGTGCTAAAGTGGTGCATACTCATTTAAGGGTATGCTCCATAACTTTCTTTGGATTTGTTGAAAACCCAAACGGATTGAAAATTTGAAATCTAAACTATTGGGACTAGTGCATGGTGGTTTTAAAACATTGATAGTCATTGGTATTTATGGGTTTCTAGATGCATCTTAAAATGAAAGAAGTTGAAAAAGTGCAATTTGTGCATGCGCAAAGATATTTTAATAAATCTAACACTATTTACAATTTTGAATTGTTTCTTTTTCCATGCACTTGCATGCTATATGGCTCATAAGCATGTGAAACGTCATTGCATTTAATAATACACAGTATCAAACCCGATCATGTATAGTGCATCTTCGAAGTGGTGCATGCTATTCTCTCATAGTAACTACACTTATGAAGGCTCGATAGTATCTAACCTAGCAAGAATTTGTTTAGTGCAAGTAAATCATGGCCTCTTCTTTTTTCCATCAAACATCTTAGGTGCTACCTAATGCTTGCTAGTGAAAAAAAAATCTATCTTTTGTTGTTGTTATACTGTACTCCATGTCTCCTTTGAATGCCTAAGCAACAAATTCTCTTTAGGATTTTCTATATAGATCGCTTGCCTCCAATCACAAATGGGTCAACATTTGCTTGGGTGTAGCCAATCACAGAGCTATATTCGGGGCCATTTTGGGGTTGCGACGTGATGCGCTTCTAGGTGAATATTTGAATTTTGGACGGATGCGCGCTCTCGTCAAAAATTTTCTCGACGTCATGAAGGTGCATTGGCGTAATAATGAGATGCAATCTATTTGTTCTGAACACTGCATGTATTCTATTGTGCAACCAAGCAAAATGCAATTAATGATATGGCCCTTGAGGGGTCCCCTTTAGGGGCAAGGGCCATATCGACATGCCATTTCTATCCAATGGCATCCTGGATATTATATAATGCATGTCGATATGGCCCTTGCCCCTATTGCATTTTTTGAAAGTTTAATTGTCTTTTTCTAGATGTATGTCCATGCAACCACAATGGTGGGTCGTTCGAGCTATTTTAGCGCTATTTTGGTCATAAACCAAGAAAATTGTAGTCCTTCTTTCTTGGTATTTTAGTCCTTGTTGTAGTAAATATAAATGAGGGCAAAGGTACAATTTATTGAGTGAAAATTGAGCAAAAGAGATAACAATGTACATCTACGTCTAATAACAGGTTATATAAAAATTATCAACTTATACCGAGCAAAAATTGAATAGAAGATCTTACATTTATAAAAACTCGTCAATTGTTGAGAGCCTTAAACAAAAGATTACAGGTAGCGGCCATAACCATTCAAATACAAATATAAAAGCTAACAACAGTGCATACTGAGAGCCTCAAATTCAACAAAAAGAGATTACATAAATGCCTTAGAGACCAAAACATTACATCCAATAAGGCAAAAGATCATTGAGAGCCCAAAAGATTACATCTAGCCATTGTTGATAGCCTCATCTAAGCAAGAGGGAATTTGTACAACTCAGTTTTCCACTAGTCTAGCTTGTTGCATTAAAAAGTTTTAGGGAGCCAAAGGAGGATACGATGGAGACGCCGAAGACCATGCACATTGCCAAGACTCAGATTATAGCCCCCCCAGCATGTCGAGAGTACTCTACTCTAAAAATATTGAGGCCTTCGTCAACATCTAGGGGGAACCCATACAACACAGCTAGAAAGAGGCCCTCTATGAGCATGTTATCTAAGATGATGACATTCAGATGTGTGGGGAATCGCCTGTGGGAACGAACGGTCTCCACTAGTGCTAGCATTTCTACTCCAAGTGAGTGCAATACAATCACCTTATATGAGAAGGCAAATATTATTGGGATCACAAAGCATCAAGGGGTGGTGGTACTAGGCATGCTGAAGATGAGTGGGTGAGCAAAAGATGAGCAAGGGAGCAGATGCAGTGATGAGAGCTGGAGGAGGGAGTGTTGAGCAAAGTAGAGTAGGGGCAAAAAAGAGCTAGAGGAGGGGTGTGGAGCAAAGTAGCAGAGCATGGGCAGATCAGAGCAACATAGCAAAATGCCAAATGCCACGGATCTTATATATATTATAAAGTTCAAGCCACTGCAGTGGTTGGAGCCCGGGGTTCTATCCATATTAATTGCAAGCCACTGCATTGGAATCCCCCAGATGAGCTGGTAATCATGAAGAAGACGCCATGTGGTGCCACTCTAGTGGCTGCTAATTAACTACCAGCCCGATGGAATCTTAGCCTCGATAGATGTGGTTGATGATAGCCACCATCATCGAGCAGTAATTCTCATTACCATGTCTAATCACTCATTACCATGCACTCTAGTTCTCTACTGATCATGCGAGCCTGGTGGCTGGTAATTTTTACTACACTCGTATTGATCATGCATGCTAAAGCGCAGCGGTGGGTGAGTGGTGGCATGGTGGAATCATAGCCATGATAGACATGGCTGATGACAACTACCACCATCGGGTAGTAATTCCCACAAAAGTAAATCATGAAGCCTAATCACCTCTAATCCCTAATTACCATAATTCACTACACCATAGTAATCATGCATGTAAGCCCGGTGGTGGTAACTGGAAGCTCCCACCCGGTCATGTTAATTCACCTATTTCAAAAGTGGGGATTAGAGTTTATGGGGCCTTTGCCTATGACAATTCACAAGAAGAAATACCTTTTGGTGGCCACACAATATGTCACCAAGTGGGATGAAGCCATGGCCCTCCTACTACAAGTGGAAAAGTGATGTCTAACTTTCTCTTTGAATGGATATGCACTAAGTTCGGAATGCCCATTGAAATAGTGTCCAGACCACGGGAGCCCATTATTGAAGGAAGCAGTTGGGCTATTTATGGACCATATGGGCATCAATCACCACACTTCTAGCCTCTACCACCTTGCATCTATGGGGCAGGTGGAGTGGACTAATGGTCTGTTCTGCAAATCAATGGGTAAGATGGTGGCAGGACATTGTAGCCGGTGGGATCAAAACATTTCTAAAGCATTATGGGCATACAACATCAGTCAAAAGACGTCCATTGGACATACCCCTTTTAAGTTGGTATAGGCACTGAAGCAATTCTGCCACTAGAAATAGAGATTCCTACTCTAAGGTTGGCCTGAGAGTAGCAAATGACTGAAGATGAAAGGATAGAGGCTAGATTGGTGTAGCTTGAAAAGTTGGATGAGACCCGTCAGCAAGCTCAACATCATGCAGATATTCAAAAAAATCGACAAAAAGTACGAATGGATTCCAAAATCTATAAGGGGTAGGAAAGGCACTATAATGATGGTGATTTAGTGTTATGGCTTGATAGCAGGCTGGACCACCAAATGGACAAGAAGTTCCTTCCCACTTGGTCTAGACCATACAAGGTGGTGAAAGAACGAAGCAACGGCTTTGTAGTTGTTCAAGAACTAGAAGAGCCCCATGGTCAAAAGGTCTTCAACAAGTGTTACCTCAAGCCTTTCTTTGTTTGGTTGTGACCCAGGCATGTAACACTGAGCTTTCCATGCCTGGGGGGGGGGGGGGAATTGTTATTGCTCAAAAATTTCCAATGTAAATGTAATAAGTGGAAGTACTATGTGTGCATGTGGCAATAGTCACATAATATATTGAGTAGCCAAGGCCCCATGGTTGAGGTGGCAAGGGAGCCCATGTGCCACCCCTCCATGTAGGAAGCATCTTTGAAAATAATGCATATAATCCATGCTGCTTGCCACATTATACATATATTGGATAATGTGGGAGGAAACCCCCATGTGCCATGCCTCCACCTTGGCAACATTAAATGAGGTGTGGGCAAGGTCAATGGTAGCTAGGATATAAAATGTGTGAGAAGGGGTTGAGGTGGCAAGCATCTTTTGTGCCAGCCTACCCATGTGAATATAAAATAAGAGGGAAAATCAAAATGCATCTTGCATTAGGGATATGGTTTTGGAGTATATGAAAAATGCAACCCTCAAATTGTCAATTGCAATTGAGGGAGCCCACCCCCATGCACTCACATGGAAGATGTCCCTTCCACACCATGCATGTGGGAGGGGGACAATTAATGTGAATCCCCTTTCCTTTGATTATAAAAGGGGGGGGAGCTCTTTGATGTGACACCTCCTCGCTTGTATAGCCACGATGTTGGAAGATTAAGCCATTTCCCTACTCCTATAGTGTGAATATCACTCCCTCACTCCTCTCCTTCATTCTCCCCCATGTCTCACCCCCTTCTTCCATCATTTTCATACCATTCCTCTCCCTTCCCCACCTCTTCCTCCCCATAGCCTCATGGTGTATATGCTCTCCCCCCATCTCCCTCTTCCCTCTCATTTTCCCACATGTCCCTTTTGCTTCCACTTCCACCTCCCCTTTCCCCCTATCTCACTTGTATATTTCCATCTCCCTGATGAGTCATATCCTCCCTCCTACGCTCTCATCGTGAAGTTTGTATATGCACAAATGCCCCGTGATCATGCCGTGTTGGAGGTTTTCAAATCCCTGTTAGGGCCTAAAACCACACAGGTTTAGCCCTAAGTGGGGATGCCAAGAGGTGTGTGCACATGGGAATACCAAGAGGCACATGTGTGGGCAATGAAGGGGCATAGGCTTCTCTATATGTAAGCATGCAATGCAAGAGCAACCAACCAATCGGTTATCTTCCTTCATTCTTGTTTGTGTATCTTCTTGTTCTTGCTACTTTGAGAGGCTCTCGTGGGTTCATTCCCTGTAGGGGCCAAGGGCCTCTACACATTGGCGACCACAAGGTTTCGAATGCTCCCCATTTTGGGTTCGAAGGAGATCTCACATACATTCACAATTTGTCCCATGGTCGGTAGCTATCTGAGAGGGTTGCTGATTGTCAAAGGTGGTGTAGTGCTGCTATGACTTATGGAGGAGCCTTGTATAGAAATCGGTGTGGCTGTTTGGAGCAAGTAGTTCTTCAAGTCCAAAGTCACGATCTCTTCCTGTGTGCCAATCAGAGGGAACTAGGAGGATGGCAGCATTGGAGGTATAGCAACAATGTCTTGAACACTATGTGTTTGCATTGGAGATGCGCTATGGAGATGATGTTGCTTACGAGATACTACTTTTTATGAGAGGAAGAAATTGCTGGTGTTGCTGTCTCGCTATAGCCATGCATCAATCACCCTCCATCCTCCTTTCCATCATGGGCAGCAAAAGCCAGTGTTCGAGGCCGCAGACCCATTTCTTTATGATAAGGAAGCAGATGCTTGCAATAATGGACTAGAGGTACCAAAAGCGGAGGTTAGAGCACCCAGCACCAGAGGGAGAAAACCTTGATGGAGATTCCTCCTTGTGATGTACAAGAAATATAGAAGGACCCCTTGTTTTGGCTAATGTGGATGTTAAGTGGTGAGGGGTCTTGTTACGAACGACGTGCATCAAGAAGTGGATGCAAGTTTTTGCAGAGTGAATAGGGTGGCATTTGTGGTCCTATAGCAGTTGCCACCCATTGCAGTGCTAGCGGTGCTATGTTTAAGGAGAGTGTTGATGTGGTCTAGTGGCCATTGCAGTGTGATGCTAAAGCGAAGAAGTGCTAACAAGCAACATGTAGTTTTGTGGAGTAGTTGTGGTTGCAGGAATTTTTCCACCATTCAAATGGCCACCTGGAGCATGGACCTGGAAAGTAGCATGATGAACAATTGGCGTTGCATTCTAGAGTGAAAGATCATCAATTAGCAACGGGAAGTAGGTTGATGAAGACCTAACAAATGATGTTTGGTTGTGATGTGGCTACGGATGGTGGAGAATTTACCTTGTGACTTTTTATGTGCCCAAAGTCTTGGCGAAACTACTATGTTCTTGGTTGCTACATCAATCCTCATAGTGGCTTCATTTGAGGGCTATGCTTTCTTTGCATGGAAGAGAATTCTATGTATAAGGTAGGAAGATTGAGGTTTCCGACTAGTGTGGCTTATCATTTGTCCGCTCTACAAGAGGATATTATCAATGTAAAGGTTGCAAAGATCAACGCTACTTCAATAAGAATGCTTGGAAACATTTTGCGAAGATCGTGGACATGGTGCGGAGTCTTATGCAGGCCTGGGTTGCTGATCATCTGAGGAGCAGTTTCCAACAGACAACAACAATGTGGAGATTCTTTTGTGCTTTATTTTTTCTCGCCCTTGCATAATAATACATCTTAGTTTTTCTTCAAGTGTACCAAGAAAGATGCAGTGTCCAAGAGATGGAGGCAAATGTGGGATGGGGACATACTGGCGAAAGATTGGATGTAGCACCTAGATCCAAGCATTTGATTCATGGAAGGGGAACATGTAGTATTTTGTGGTGATGTGGCAAAGAAGAATGTATGGTGTTTTGCAAATTGCAAGTGTGTGGGCAGTTATTGGTGCAATTATTTTGCAGTTGAAAAGCAAAGATCTACATCAATATTGTTGGAGATTCAAGTGTGTGGATTCCACACCTACTATTTTTATGCATGTACGCATGTATAGGTTCTCTGCCTCGGCTTGTTCCCAAAACGATTGTACTACTTGCACATATTTATGGGCATCTGACTTCCACTCAGGGGGATATTTGTGCATGTGTGGTCCACACAGTCCACCGTGAGTGCCATGTGTTAGGGCCTAAAACCACATAGGTTTAGCCCTAAGTGGAAATTCCAAGAGGTGTGTGCACATGGGAATACCAAGAGGCACATGTGTGGGCCATGAAGGGGCATAAACCTCTCTATATGTATGCATGCAATGCAAGAGCAACTAACCAATCAGTTATCTTCCTTCATGCTTGTTCGTATATCATCTTGTTCTTGCTGCTTTGAGAGTCTCTCATGGGTTCATTCCTTGTAGGGACCAAGGGCCTCTACAATCCCACAACAACACACACACACACACACATAGAAAAGGGGGAGGGGAACAAGCAAGAGATCATGAAAAATGAGAGTACACAAAGAGTGTTGGTGTAATTGATTCTTTATTTTGAATTCTAGTCTTAGATCCTAAGTATTTTTGTAGGATGGCATTCCTTATCATGTCTGATAGGTTAGAATAATATTGCATGAGTGGATTAAATATGTCATATCCACCCTAAATCAGACTAACTAAGGGTCACATAGGCCTAACTAAGGTAACTCTCCATCATCGATCCATCTTAATCTTGCAATCAATGCTCTATACTCAGCCATATTAGAGATAAACCTTGTGCCTAGGTAAATAGGGCCCCCCAATTGAAAAGAATTCCAAAATATATCTATCAAGACACTCCCTAAGAAACAACCCAATAGTTTCTTTCCACTTCAAACCCTTGGTGGCTCCATCAAAGTATAGGATTCCTTGGGTTTTAACAAAAAATTCATTGTTGGGCAAAACACTTATTGTGGACATATATTGGATGGAAAAGCATCAAAATGGAACAATAAAACAAACCACCTAAAACACAGAGATAAGAAAGAAAAAGTAGGGCCACTTCTTGAAAGATTTATTTCCAAGAACACATTTCAAGTCTTGCATTCTAGGCTTCTTGACCTAAGCTCAATAGGTCTTAATCACGTTGACTATTTTTTTGGGTGGGGGAAATGTACATCACCTTAATTGAATTTTGTTATTATGATAATATGTATTTCATTAATTTTGGACTAGTGCACTCTCCAAAACAATATTTGTAGTTACTTTTGAGCACAAAATTAAAATAAAATAGACTTCTAAATGGAATTGAAAGTGAAATTATAAAAGGGATTTGATGATATTTTTCTAGAAGTAGCATGACAATACATCAAAAGTAGAGTTATATCAAAAGAATTAGAGTATTTTGTAATGGCATTAACAAACACCTTTCAATAGTTACATGAAGACTTTCCAAAGCCACATAAAGACATGCCTATTAGTACTCTCTATCTAAGAAGCAATAGAGTCCTCTACTTGTTGCACTTCATCATGACCAATATAACCACAAGTACAAAAGAGAATCAAAAACTTGATATTATTCCTTGCAAAGCTCTTTGTCAATTTGTTATGACTTGTGCTACATCCCATGGATAAGGTCTATAACGAGTTCTATTATAAGAAATATCAGTCAAACACACTACTAGCTCATCTCTAGTTGATGATAAATATTTTTTAATTTTTTTTTGCTCCATGTTATTTTCTCTCGCTCCTCCTTATCTAGGCATTTCTACATATCAAAATCATTTTCTCATTCTATAGCAATGGTTTGGCACTACTCTTTCGATTTTGCCAATGTACATTGTTCTCAGCAATCCAATCTTGCTTACTCCACTTGCTACTCCACTTGGTCTATGACTTCAAAAAGATCTATGTTTATGCTCTAAGGAATTGCACTATAGGTGGGATGGAAGAAGGAAAGAGGAGAAGTGAAAGAAAGATATAAAGATCACAACTATAATCAAGAGATGGTAAAGGGACACGACTAGAGAGTAATTGATTTTGCAACTACAAGGTGGGGGCTCTGGAGGAAATGAGAGAGGAAGTGGTTTGCAATGTCTTGGGTGGGAGAATTCTAATGAGAGAGTAAGTGCTTTCCCAATGACACAAGTGGGAGTGCTAATGAGAAAGGAACTCCTTTCACGGTGGCAAAATGCTCTACTCTATAGTGAGAAGATGTCAACTTTTGAATAAGCTAAGTGTAAGATTTGGAATGAAATGATTGGGGATATATGAGACATTTAATATAATTAATACATTGGCTTGAAAGATTTGACATAAAGTCCTTGAGGAGAAGATCCATATAATTATTATATTAGAGTCATCTCACATTTAGTATAATTAAAAAACCATATCACATGGAATAAACATCATGAGCATGTGATCCTCATGCATTCACACATTTTAAATATTTAAAAAAAATCACAAGTCATTTTATTTTTTAAAGTCACAAGAAATTTTGGCTACTTTAGAATAATTCTTGATACATGCTCCACAAGGGAAAATTTGTCTATGAACAATGTGGAGGAGACTCCTGTGATGCTTCCTTTGGAAATTTTGATGCATTGGGTATAGATTGAATCTCTGCTTCCTCTAGAGGCTATGATGCTATGTGAGAAACCAAAGAGAATAAGAGTGATGAATGAAGAGCATAGGGTCAATGCATTGGGACTCAACATTGTAAACATAGCTATATGTGCTTCATTTACTCACATGACATCAAGGAATATAGAGAAAATGTGTGGAAAAGAAGGAGAAAACCTATTTGTTCCAAAGTTCCCCGCCGTATCATTGTATATTTGTGCGTATTTAATTGCTTCTTCAAAGGTTTTGGGTTAATTTATTCTCATCTCAACCTTATAAGTGTCTTTGAGACCTCTCATGAAACCCATTATCTTTTGGAATTTATCAATTCCCTTTAGCTTAAGGACCGCCTCCCTATAATTCGTTATATACTAGACTAGAGTGTTTTTACCCATAGTGCAATTGTCCCAAGCCTCCCAAGCTCTTTCTTATAACTCGTTTTCAGGTAAAAACTCTTTTAAGAAGGCTTGTTCAAATTCAACCCAATACCTAGGAATTCTATCATTTTCTCTGAGGCTCATCCACCATTTATAGGCTTTATTTCCAAGGGAAAAACTTGCTTCCATGACTTGATTTCTAGGAGGGGTATTCCTGAGTCAATGGAAGTCTTGCCATTTTTGCAAGAACGTATTAATCACTTCTTTGTTATGTTCCTGTTCTTCCCCATTAAAAATTGGTGATTTCAGGTCGTTAAGAATGTTAGAGGTTTTTTTAAGGCAAGAGATGGACCTCTCAACTTGACTAGGAGGAGTCAGTGATTGTGCCATAGGAGCTACTGATTGAGAATCGGATAGCTTGCTCATGGCTTCAGTTAGGGACTTCAATGTGTCATGAATTGCCCCTAATTGCATTTCTATATTTTGTATTCTAGTTTCAAGTTTAATGAATTCCGAATATATAATTCCATAATCACCGTAGTCCACGTCCTCCATTTCTATGTTACCCTCTTGAGTTTCATTACATGCTTCCTCATGTATTTCCTCTTCCACAACCATCTTTCCCTTTCTAGCTCTTTCCTCTCTCTCCCTAATCAATTCATCTCATTCCGGACTCATCATTTTTTAAAAAAGAAATGAGAATTTTCTAGATTTTATAAAGCAAAGAGTTTTATCGAGAAAAAAATAGGATTGCCACTTCCCTGAGGTTTGCTTGATGGCCTTGGATTTGTCTTCTCACTTTCTTTGATTTACAACTTCTTGCTTTCTTTATCCTTTTGAACCCTCTTCTTCTATCTCGAAGTCCTCACTTCAAAATCTCGAACTTCTCGCTTTGATCTTCTTCTTTGAATTTGGTGAGGCTAAGAAGGTTGGAAGAGTTAGGGTCCTTTAGGAAAAGTGAGGCAGCTTTTTCAAAGGTTGAAAAACTTTTGAAGGATGTAACAATTTCTCTTGTTCCTTTTGTGCATTCTGCAATGGAGATTGACGAATGACAAAAACCACCATCACATAGTATGCCACAGATTTGCATTGCTTCAAAAGAATGGGGGACCTTCTGCAAAAGAAACAGGCCAAGGTTCCCAAGCAAGCAGTAGACATTCCAACAACTGTTCATTTTTCCTACACCAAACGAGAGAAGACTATAATGTGCAATCAAAGAGACATAGTCAACGTTCTTTAACTCAATTTCTTGGCAATGGGTGTGCTATGGACCAACCTATCCATGTAGTGTAGTTTGGCAATCCGTTAATAAATCTGTCAGAGAAATGGGGGTTTGTACACTCTAGTTCCCCACACACCTACTACGATGAACTTTGCCAGGGAATGTCATTGTTGTCAACATTGGTTTCGTCCAGCAATGGCCATCATAATTTTGCTCCATACCGTCCATTGCACTCGCTCCATGTGAGGTGGGCAGTAGCTCGAATGCAACATTATTGTTGTACATTGTTAGAACTTCCATTAACTTCTCGACTATGGTTGAATTGTGTAACAATTGATGAAGTAGTCGATGACGTCCCCCCAGAAGACCTGATGTACAATGACATGCGGATGACTGATTGAGGACCCTCCATTGTAGCTACTGTATCATTGTCATCATCGATTAGTGCGGTGCCATGGCCTCATAATGGTTGTTCAACATGGCTTGAAATCGGCCTCAAGCTTGGGCTTCTTGGGCTAGCCATGAGATCTATTGTGGGTGTAACTTATGCAATGGCTTCCTTCCCTCACGCTCGGAATGATGGGTCCAACTCGCATGGTCTCTGCCTCCAATTGGTTGGGCTTCGGGTGAGATCTATTGTGGGTGGAGTGTGGGTAGGTGCTCTCTTTTCTGTCTCCATCACATAGTCATGTGTTAACTTCATGCTCAACATGTACAACTGCCCCAATCCACTCACCTAAATGGCTTCCACTTGCATAGTTTGCAGGAAGCCATTTACATGTGTGATGGCCATCACACGAATGCCCTTGCCTATCATGGGGTCATCCTCACTTAGCACAATGGTTCTGCCATTTTCATATTATCATATCATTGGCTCTGACGAGAGGGAGTTCAAATAGATCCGCACTTCGTTGAGGTTGCTAGACCCTTCACCAGTTGGGCCGACCATTTCAAGAGAGGGAGAGAGGGAGGGAGGGAGAGAGAGAGCGAGAGGGGGAGAGAGAGAGAGAGAGAGAGAGAGAGAGAGAGAGAGAGAGAGAGAGAGAGAGAGAGAGAGAGAGAGAGAGAGAGAGAGAGAGAGAGAGATGGACAAAGAGCAAGGGTATGGAGGAGGAGTTGAGAGAGAACGAGAGCTTGAGAGAGATGGGGGGGGGGTTAGGGGGTTTAGATGTAAGATAGGGGGGAGAGAGAGATGAATAGAGAGCGAGAGTATGGAGGAGGAGTTGAGAGAGAATGAGAGCTTGAGAGAGATGTGGGGGGGGTTAGGGGGTTTAGGTGGTCTTTTTATAGTTGATGTCATACAAATAGCATTTAATGAGTATTTAATGCAAGAATAGGTGTAAGGGTGAAGATGCAATTTTTTGTAATTTGTTTGTTGTCAAATATTACAAAAATAGCTATACCCCCCACCTCCACCCCAAAAAACAAACAAATCTTCGAAAAGCCCCCAAAAAATGAGCATCTTGGCTCTTGGCATAGCAATTGTAATTATGAAACAATTGGAAAGTATAGGTGATTCATGTGAAAGGAAAGCAAGCTCTTACAAAAACATGAAAACTAGTAAAAATTACATAGAATTTCTGCCAAATAGTAAAATAGCCATAACTTTTTTGTAGCAACTCCTATTTCCAATATTTTTAAAGGAAATTCGAGAGCACAACTAGATCTATGCAAAGATTTCAAAAGGTTATCTTATTGGGAGCAACCAAGGACAAATTTAGAGTGGAGTTGGCACCCAGAGTGGAGTTGCTCTCCTCTGGGCACCAACTTTTGCCCTTTTTAGGGGGGATTAAAAATTAAAAAAAAAACAAGCTTTTGGGAAAATCTACCCCCCCCCCTGATACTCACTTTGTGAGTGAGCTATCAAGATACCCCGTTTCTCTCCTATGCTCTCTCTCTCTCTCTCTCTCTCTCTCTCTCTCTCTCTCTCTCTTTCACACTCCCATATGTGTGTGTGTGTGCATGCCTCAAAAAGGCCTCTACCTTTGTCCCCCTATCTTTCCCCTTTTTGTCTTGTAATGACGGTTTTGTGCCACAAATGCAGGTCTTGCAAACCCTAACCTTGTATTGTATCCTTGATCCGCATCCTAGCAAGAATGGCATTACCTGTATTCAAGCAAGATGCCATCATCATTTTGTATAATGACAAACACAATCCTGTGGCTCAGGCACGCATTTGTCAGACACATGAGTCAAAAGGCATTTGATCCGGCGATGTTGGTGTTATCATTTTGAGCATGTATGAGAAGGCCCCATTGAAAGGAATCAACAAGGATGGGGCTGAAGTGGACCTCAAAGGGAATGCATTACTCGTGTGCCCGTTGAACAAGTGGTCTTCTCTCATGTCCTTCTTCCTTTACATCAGCTTAGAGTGGGATTTGTTGGAATTTTCTTGAACCCATTTTACCAATTTCTATGAATAGAGACTTGATGATATAGCAAAGCCCGATGATGAGGACATGCCTTTGACGGGGGGTGCAACTTCTATGAGAGGAAGACTGCGTGGTCCTAGGGGTGCTGCTTCGATGCAAGGGGGAGGTAGACAAAGAAGGATAATTCGGATTGATTCCTCGGATGTGCAAGCTCTTATCGGTGTCTAAGCGGGATTCCAAAGGAAAGAGGAAACTTGCAATGCAATAGAGTTCAGTAGAAGAAGAGGTGGAGGAGGAGGAAAATGAGTATAGTTCCTTTGGTGAGCATAGCAAAAGTCTAAGCACACCCTCTACCTGGGGGTGACACAGCAAAGGCAGAGGTCAACGTGCACCAAAGTGACCGGACAGAGAGGAGTTCGAGGACAATGATGAGGAGGGTGTGCTTGGGGAGGTGGCATTGAGTGCCTCCTGTGACAAGACAATTGTGTAAGAGTGTATTGAGGACCAGCTACAATCATTCACTATGAGTAGTTTGGTCTTTTGAAGGTCTATAATCTCAAGGCATGGAGTGAGAATGAATGTTTGGGCTAAATAAATTTTTTTCCTTTGTAGGTGAAAAAAAATGTCCCTCTGCCCCCAATCCCCTTGTGTCAATTGCTCCGAATGCCCACTATCCACTAGATCACATCTTGCACCCAAGAGATGTAGGAAACATTCTTCTCAAGTGGGTACTTTTACTAGGTTTGGGTATCTTCATCGTGTCCACCGCCACACCAAAGATGCAAAAGAGAGACGTGGATGAGGATGTGAAAAGGGAGTGGAATGTGCACTGGCTCTAGAAGCACAAAGAATTCAAGGAAGAACTAGGAACACAGAGTGGGAATTCTTGTCTAATTCCTTGTTTTACATTTGGGATGGGAGCCATCTCCCCATAGGGTGGATGACTGAGATAAGGACATATAAGTATTGTAGTCCATTGATTTGGGCGATTCAACATTAGTAGCCACGTTTCATTTGTTTTCAACTCATCAATTCTTTTTTTTCTTTTGAGTGGTAGCCTTTCCTAATGACGAGCACCAGCATATATGTATCCAATGCCGTTGATTCCTGATGAATGCACTGTGTCTTTAGATGCCTTGCCCTTGCTGAAGGATCATGTAATATGTTGCTTTTGATGCCAGACTAGTGCAGAAGGGGGTTGTCACCACCACTTTTTTGGATCTCATTTGCGAGGCCAGAGTGGTGGGGCTACATCAGATGTGGCAATCCACCAAAGATTGTCAACCAAGTAGGAGTGGCTAAATGCCCATAGGAAGAAGGCAGCTACGAAAGAGCATTGGTACAAAAACGAGACAAAAACCCTCTTCCGATCATCACACAGGTGATGTGGAAGGTAAGGATCAATAACGGAACACTTTTCCCTTTCCTGCTCTAGATTTTGTAATATGTTTGATGACAAGGCAACAAATGCATGTGCAAGACACGTATGACAAACACTTGTGGCTAGTCATGCATAGCCGTGTTGAGATATCGAGCTCCACTCATGATATGCCAGGGTGACCATTGTGCATTTATGTCACCGACTTGTTAGCTGCAGATGCAGTTGGTACACCGCCCATGAATAATGGCTGGATGACAGCTATCCTTATGTACTCTAGTTCGTGGCTCAGTTAGTATGCCACCTTAGTTAGTTGAATTTGGTTTGAGACCCACATATAGGGTTCTTCTATTTCTTTGTACTAGAGTTCTTTTGGCTTTCACAACTAAGAAGAGGAAAATTGTTTTCAGCCTCCACCTTTGTGTGTATTCCCCCATTGTGTATGTGAGAAAGCCACAAGTGAGACTCCTTCCTTCTCTCCCACTAGCTTTACATGGTATCAGAGCCTAGTTTGTGGTAAGGAGCTCAAGAAAGCAAGCCAAGTTCATGGTGTCTTGGTAAGAGGACCAGTGTTGCTTTCCTTTTTCGAGTTTGTGAGCAAATTTCTATAGGTAGCACAGCCGAAAAGTGCAAGAGTGCATTGTCTCAGATTGAGATGCCCTTCGCAGTATGGCGAGAGGGCAGTATATGATGCGGGCAAGGGCGTAGCCGTTGGTGACTTTATTTTTCTGATTCGAGGCCATTTCGAGCCCCGTTTTAGAGGTGGAAGTTCTCTGCAAGCACTAAGAAAAAGGCCCTTTTTTTGTTGTGCGACCACTGCTCTGCAGATCGGTGAAAAGTTATCATAAAAATTGCATTGTATGCCTATGCATAGAGACAATTGGGAGTTACAGAATCATCCTTATTGCCTGTTCATGCAAAATCGTCACTAGGAAGTGACTATGTGGTCAAATACCACTTTCGTCAGTTTTGCAGATTTGCCCTTGTGAGGCAGAAGCTGTGTTTTTTGTAGTGACAGAATATTTTGTAGTGTTTTGTAATGGCGTCTGATTCTCTTTCATAGATTGTCACTGAAAAGCTTGACAAGAAGAACTTCCAAGCATGGAAGTTTAGAATGACAAATTTCCTTATGGGAAAAGGCTATTGGGAGTTCATTATAGGAAATGAAGAAGAACCAGTTCTTCCTAATGTTCCCAATTAATAGGAAATGCAGGCATTTAAAGGATGGCATGAGAGAGTCAAAAAAGTTATGTACTAGCTGTCTATTAGTATTTCAGATTCTATGATTGTGCATATTCAGGATGCAAGTATGCCAAAGGAGGCATGGGATACGTTTGCAAAAATGTACAGCAAAAATACGCAAGCTAGGAAAATGCAGCTCAGGCAAGAGTTGCACAATGTGCAAAGAGAAAATACGAGCATCAATGACTACCACATGAAGGTGAAGAAAATTGCAGATGCACTTGCTTCCATTGGGTCGCCAGTGGAACATGATGATTTATTTTCTGTGACCTTGAATGGTCTAGGAAAGGATTATGCACAGTTCTGAACATCCATTGCCGTCCGTGAAAAATTTCCTGATTTTGAGAAGTTGTTTGCTCTTTTAATTTCTAAAGAGCAGAGAAATGGTGGTGCATCTTCTTTAGGAGGAACTTCAAAAGAAACTATCTTCTACTCAAATGCTGGAAGAGGTAGAGGCAAAGGTAGAGCAGGCCGATTTGGAGGCCATGGTAAAAATCAAAATATGCAGCAAATTCAAGAAAACCAGTCCTATGGAGGAGGATGTGGTAACTCTAGAGGTAGGGGGTGCCAAAGAGGTCATGGTGGATGGCAGAGAGGCCAAAATGCAAACAGCAATGTTGAATGCTACTACTATGGTAAAATGGGTCATATGGCTAAAGATTGCTATAAAAAGCAAAATGACATCATGAATGGAAAATTGCAGCAAGGGAATTATGCATCTTCTAGTAGACAAGGTGATGACAGAAATGAGCATCTGTTTATGGTGCAGCACATGACCAATTCTGTGACAAGTGCAGAAGAAAGCAATGATGTGTGGTATGTTGACTTAGGTGCGTCAAACCACATGACAGGTCATGCAGAATGGATGCATGATGTAAGGAAAATGGAAAGACCAGGATTTGTGGAGACTGGTGTTGATACTACACATCCTCTTGTGCAGATTGGTAAAATTCCTTTGTCTATGCAGGATGGGAAAAAGAAATACCTGTCTGATGTATTTCATGTCCCGAATATCACCAAGAAACTAGTTTTTGTTGGTCAAATCGTTGAGCAGGGCTTGCAGGTCAGATTTAATCCTCATGGATGCTTTGTTGAGGATATGAAAAATAACAGTCGCTTGATAGCAAAAGGAAAGAAGAAGGGCAGGATGTTTACATTGGATGCGGACATGCCTGAATTGAGTGCAACAATATTTGCACATGGGACCGGTGTAGTTGCAGATATTGATATCTTGCATAAACGCATTGGTCATGTTAATGTACAACGACTTAAATCAATGCAGGCCCAAAATATTGTTGCAAGATTGCCTAAATTCAAGGCTACAGAAATGCATAAGGTATGTGAAGCCTGTTAATTTGGAAAATAGGCAAGGAAACCATTTCCTAGACATGTTCAAGAGAGTAAGAAGCCATTGGAATTAATCCACTCTGATGTGTGGACTACTAAAGCTGCATCTATTGGAGGCTATCATTATTTTGTCACTTTTATTGATGACTACAGCAAAAAAGTTTGGGTATATTTTACGAAAAAGAAAAGTGAAGTGTTTGGGCATTTCCAAGCTTTTAAAGCTATGGTTGAAAAAGAAATAGGCCTGTAAATAAAATGCCTAAGGTCAGATGGAGAGGGAGAGTACCTCTCAAATGAGTTTGCAAGGTTCGTGCAGAAGCATGGCATAAAGCAGCAATATTCATGCAGTCATACCCCATAGCGAAATGGACTTGCAGAAAGGAAAAATAGGCATATTGGAGAGGTATCTCAGGCCATGCTAAATGAAAAAGACCTACCAGATTATTATTGGACTGAAGCAGTTGCTACAGTAGTTTACATAATGAACAGGACTCCCACTATAGCAATACATGGTGTGACGCCAGAGGTGAAGTTGTCTCTGACCGTGCACTAGGGGCAAGATGGTACAAGTAAGTGAATTATGGGTATTACATGTGGAACAAAAATGATTAGATGACAAGCTTGTGTATGAAGTGATTGTTTATTAAAACCACTTTCAATTTGCAGGACTGGCACCAGGAAATCAATGAGGAGAGGTTGTATAGCCTCACAACATTGGCATTGATCAAGGACAATAAAGTAAGGTCTATGGAAGCTCGAGCAAGCAATGACAAGGGGATGCGTGTCTTGAGGGGCATTCTTGAGCATACGATTCAACACACCCTAAACCCATGATGAATAGGCTGCTTTGCTTTTGAATCGTGTTTTCATTGCTAAATTGATGAACACTTGTGTTGGGCACTTTTCTGTAGATGGAAGTGTGGTTTTCAGAACCTGGCTGAGGTGGGAGACACTGTGGTCCAAAATGCATGAACCTGGTGTGAAGAGAGTGGGAGAGAAGGAAGGAGTCTTACTTGCAGCTTTCTCACATACACAATGGGGGATTATACACAAAGGTGGAGGTTAAAAACAGCTTTCCTCTTCTTAGTTGTGAAAGCCAAAAGAACTCTAAGTACAAAAGAATAAGTGAACCATATATGTGGGTCTCAAACCAAACTCAGCTAACTAAGGTGGAATACTAACTGAGCCACTAACTAGAGTACATAAAGTGATGGAATGTAACTCACATCTGACCACCTTGCAGTAGCCAAAGGATCATGGCACCAAGGGGAGGTGTTGAGAGTTGTGGTGCCATGAGCACTTGTAGAGCAAAGGTATGAGCAAAGGACAAGCTGCCACATGGCATGGAGGAGATATCCCACATGTGAGCAAGCATATGGATGTAAGTACCCTCACCTATAAAAGGGAGGTTCATTTGAAGTAATATCAATCAAGCACTTTGCACTATCTCAAGATTCTCTTTATGAGTCCAAGCTAATCTATCTTGGAACCTAATTGACTTGAGATACATGTTATGAGCACTCTCTTCATCATGTTTCCACACAGGTTCCATCCACCTTAGAGCGTTTTATAGATCCTAAGGCACACATGTTTTGTCATGGTATCAGAGCTTAGGTCTAGTCTCCTAGATTAGTTGTAGGTTGCATTAGGAGCACACGTTTTCTCCTAGGTTAGTTTTAGTTTTAGATCGAGAGAATTCCGTCCATGAAAATTTGAGATATTTCCGTTCTTGTGAGAACTAGAATTTCTTCTTCTTCCTTCTATGAGATATTGAGGTTTTTTGAGTGTTCACTCAAGTGGTTGAGAGAGAGATTTGAGTTCTAGATTTGAGAAAGAAAGAGAGCATTTCTCTTAAGACTCGTGAGTTTTGAGGGAGAAAGAATCAATGGAGGGCTTAGGAGGAGTAAATGAGACTCTGTGTATACAAAGAGCAAAAGCAAAACTAAGGCTCTAGCTCATCTGTGGGTGCCCCTGTGTTTTTTCAGCAACAATGCCATCCTCCGAAGGCTCCAATGCAACCAGCAGCTTCTCAACGACAATCGAAATTAGCACTCCAGCGACTCCCTAACCGACTAAGTCGAGTCGACCACAAGAGCGGCTCTCTAGACGACCTCTACAGCCACCTGTAGGTAATCACGATGGACTCCAAGGGCAGCCAGCTGAGAAGCTCCATTTGCAAGGCTCGAGAGCTCACGGGATTACGTTGGCACGATGGGGCAGCGCTGCAATAAAAGATGTAGGTGGAAAGCCCACGTGAACAATAGCTCGAGCCACCGAATGGCTATGCGATGTGTCAAGCAAGAGAGAAGTTTGCGGTTCTTCTACGAAGCCTGCAACAGTAGCCGCTCACAGATCCGCTCACAGCGCCAATGCCTCTCCTCACGCGACGCCATCAAATCGATGGATGGAGCCATCTCCTTCTCCAAGGTCTTCCCACAAAAAGCCACGTGGCAGGATAAGGCTTGACTATGGTTAAGTTAATCCAACCAAAGTTAACCTTGGTTAGTTAGGTGTGGTCATTGACTGCTGGTTAACTTAACTTGGGTAGAATTAACCTTGGTCAGCAAGTAGATAGGGTTAGTTAAGCCACATAACCATGCACAGTCAGCAGTGCCTTCTAAGCACAGCCTCTTGTTAAGCACAGTATGGAATTCAGCATGTGAATCTCTGTGCCACATCATCAAAGGCTCTCTTCTTCATAGAATCTTTGACAAGCCATAACTTGCAATCCAGGAAGAATTTGGACATGCTCCAAAAAAAAAAAGTGATCGTCTTTTCAAGCTCTATGCGCTTGTCAGTTCAGAATCATTGTATGCAATTAGACACTGCCAATATTGAAAGAAATCAATTGGTAAGACCTTTGCAACAAATGAAAAAGCAACGCATGAATGTAGAAAGCATGCCAAAAGCACAAGTGCATGAGATGACCATAGCAAAAAGCATGGCATCCACACATAAAGCATCAAGGCACATGGAAGAACAAAGCATCATGCATGAAGCTACACCAAGCAAAGAAGAAAATGAGTCGTCATCAAGCCATGAGCCAAAAGGTGACATCAATGGAATGTATTGAGAAACCAAAACCTTGCCAACCTTGCCTATGTTTTGTAAATCAAGCCTGACCACCTGAGAGTAGCTATGAAAGCACCCAGGGGAGGTATTGACATGTAAAAGCCACACTTGACCACCTTAAGTAGCATGCATGCACTAAGGGGAGGTGATGGAATGTAACTCACATCTGACCACCTTGCAGTAGCTAAAGGATCATGGCACCAAGGGGAGGTGTTGAGAGTTGTGGTGCCATGAGCACTTGTAGAGCAAAGGTATGAGCAAAGGACAAGCTGCCACATGGCATGGAGGAGATATCCCACATGTGAGCAAGCATATGGATGTAAGTACCCTCACCTATAAAAGGGAGGTTCATTTGAAGTAATATCAATCAAGCACTTTGCACTATCTCAAGATTCTCTTTATGAGTCCAAGCTAATCTATCTTGGAACCTAATTGACTTGAGATACATGTTATGAGCACTCTCTTCATCATGTTTCCACACAGGTTCCATCCACCTTATAGCGTTCTATAGATCCTGAGGCACACATGTTTTGTCAAAAGATAGCTATTATCTATCTATTATTCATGGGTGGTGTACCAACCACATCTATAGCTAACGAGTCGGTGACATAAATGCACAACGGTCACCCTGGCATATCACGAGTGGAGCTCGATATCTCAACACTCCCCCTCGAGCTCAATCCCAATTCCTGCACACCAAGCAGGTCTTTGAACTTGCGTAGCTTCTCTACACCCAATGCCTTCGTGAATATGTCAGCTACCTGATACTCTATGCTGAGATAAACTAGATCAATAAAACCTGCTAGAACCTTCTCCTACACAGTGATAATGCACCTCAATGTGCTTTGTTCTAGCATGATAGACTGGGTTATTTGCCAAGTGTATACTGCTCATGTTGTCATAATAAATGACAACTGGCCCTAGACTGATGCATATCATAAAGTAGCTTATGCAACCAAGCTACCTCACATGCAGCCATTACTGCACCCTTGTACTCAGCCTTTGTGCTCAACAAGGTAGCTATAGGCTATTTCTTGCTACTCCAAGTGACTGCAGCACTCCCAAAAGAGAACATATATCTACTTGTAGATCGTCTATCAGAAATACTACCAGCCCAATCAGCATCAGTGTATCCATGCCACTGTATCTGAACCCCAGTCTCATAAAATAGTCCATAGTACAATGTGGACTTTGTTAAATTACATAGTGCAGCGGAACAGAAACTGAACAAAGAATAGAGAGTACACAGCAAATTGGAGAGGAACAAACTTTTCCTTCAATACTGATGTAGTATAGATGATGGCTCCATCCACCCATGGGCTCCCATAATAGAGCTTAGATGGCGATCTAGACAGATACTAGGTGAAGAGCTACTAGCTGGAAGATCTGATCTGATCTAAACTGATATGATACAATGGACTGGGGAGGTCGCCTCTTTATAGCTATGAGGGCGGTAGTCGGATCAACGTAGTCGGTGGAGTCGACCAGTCGACCTAGTCAGTGGAGCCGACCAGTCAACCTAGTCGGTGGAATCGACTAGTCGTCCATGGAATATTCAAGGAATATTCCCTATACCGTCGCCTTGTGGGCTCCCACACAATCACCTTTCTACCATCAATAGTCTCATTGATAGACCTCATCTGACATGCAAGTTAGGATCCATCCAGTGTCTCGAGCTCACACATGGCTTCTCCTGATATGGGGGCCTTACAACTTGAGCACCTTGGACCATTGGTGGTTACTAGGAGGGTGGGGCATTGAGCATATCTAACAGACTTCACATACCTTAGTATGCGTCTAGCTGCATCCAAATGCGGTTTCCTTGGAGTCTGCATAAATTGACTTACCAACCCAACATCATAGCTCAAATCTGGCCTGGTAATAGTCATATAAATCAAACTTCCTACTATGCGTCTGTACATAGTAGGGTCTTCTAGAAGCTCACCTGCATCTATGCTCAACTTCACATTTTGCTCCAAAGGAGCTGAAATAGGCTTACAGCCTATCATCCCATATTTGGACAGCATGTCCAATCCATACTGCCTCTGCAAGTGCCATATCCCACTTGTGGATCTAATCACCTCAATGCCCAAGAAGTAACGCAGCTCTCCCAAATCCTTCATCTCAAACTTCTGCTTCAATAGCATTTTCACATGAAGGATATCTTCATCACTATCACCTGTGATGATAAAATCATCAACATAAATGACAAGCAACATAATGCCTTTCTTTGTTTTTCTCACATAAAGTGAGAAATCTGCCTTGGAAATCTGAAAGCCAATAGTGACAAGATACTATCCTATCCTGTCAGACCATGCTTTGGGTGCTTGCTTCAAGCCATATAAGACTTTCTTCAACCTCTAAACAAACTCAGGATGAACAGCATGAACATAACCTAGTGGCTGCTCCATATAGACCTCTTCTTGTAAATCACCATGCATGAAAGCATTCTTTACATCCACCTGATGTAAAGACCATCCCTTTGATGGAGCCATAGCAATGACTGCTCTTACGGTTGCCATCCTTGCAACCGGACTGAATGTTTCTTCATAATCAATGCCATATGTCTATGCATACCCCTTGACAACTAATCTTGCCTTGTATTTATTCACAGAACCATCTGCATTGTGCTTCACCTTATAAACCCACTTGTAGCCAATTGCATTCTTGTCTTTAGGCAAAGGCACCAATTCCCATGTAGCATTTGCTTCCAAGGCATCCATTTCTTTATCCATGGCTTTCTCCCATTTTTCTTTTCCCTGAAGAAAAAACGTCTGTGGTGGCTGCCATTCTCCAAACAATGAATTTCTTTTGTTGCTCAATACTCCCTGCCTGCTCTGCCATTGCCTAAGCCCTCTTAGGAGTAGATGGGCGACCTCAAGACGAAGATTTTGAGACATTTTTCAGATCATTTGGTTCAGTAACGAGGGAGAAATTGTCAAAACTCAGTTTCAGTCTGTAGCAACTCTCCCGGGCAAAAGTGCGCACCATTTTGTCCAACCTCTATGCTGTACCTTCTTTGGTATATGAGCTTTCTTTTGCTTCAGAAAGCCCTCTTTTCCTTGCTTTGAAGAGTGAGCTACAAGCCCTCCAAGTTTAGCTTTTCAGTTTTGACAGTTTTGGACAAGTTTTTGAAGATGATGCTACATAAAATGCTACTCTAGCATTTTTGGTTTTTTGAAGCTTTCAATAACTTCAGTACAAGTGTGGATTCAGTTTTGTTTTGAATTACTAGACCTGGTTTTTATTGGAAAGTTCTCATTTTAAGCCACCTCTGTGAAGCATGTAAGAAGAAGCATCACTGTTTGAATTTTGGTCACTAGTCTTTGCTACATCAAGTGCTCATATTTTGGAAGTCTTTCAGTTATTTTTGCCTTGTAAGAGAGATAGACACTACCCAATATCTGGGTTAGACCCTCTCATGGCTACCCTATTGAATCTAGAAAAGTTCAATGGAAAGGGCTTCCATACATGGCAGATGAAGGTGAAATTTGCATTGATGAGGGAGAACTTATGGGGACTTGTCAAACATACTCCTACCGCTTCTTCTACAGCCTCCAATGCTGGAGAATCCTCAACACTGACATGACCGGCAAGGGATCCAGCTAGAGAAGAAAAAGCATATGGTATAATTGCTCTTGCTCTAGGTGATGATTATATACACCATATCTCTGACTTGGAGTCTCCTTCGGAAGCTTGGCAGAAGCTAGACATGATTTTTGGTGCAAGCTCTCACATCTCTAAACTATCACTTAAAATCTCTTTCTTTGAATTGAAGATGACTAGTGGTACTACTTTAGCAGCTCATGTCAACTATATGCAAAGTCTTATGACTCAATTAGCTTCTATCAACTCTCCTATTTCTCCAGATGATGCTATGGCAGTGTTACTTAAGAGCATGCCTGAAGATTATGATCACATAGTTACCACTTTGAAAAATCTTCCTAATCCTAATCTTGAAGGTATTATCTCTGCTCTCCAAGAAGAAGAAAGGCATATGGAGCTCAGGAAAGGCAATGACACTGCTTATGCTATAAAAGTCCAGAAGGGCAAGTATACTCCTTGCAATCACTGTGGAAAGACAAATCACCTTTCAAAGGACTGCTTCAAAATTAATCCATGCAAGCACTGTGGCAAGAACAACCATAATGAGAAGTTTTGCAGAGCCAAAGCAAAGAAAGAAAATGCAAATCTACTTACAGTTGAGCCTCCACAAGATGAGGCATCCCATGAAGATTATGCATTTTAAACATCTCTATGTATGCTCCAGATCTCTCTTTTTATGTCAAGGTACTCAGCCTGGATAGTCCTCCAAAATGAATGAAAATAAACTATTGTGTTTTGTGTGTTTTGTAAACACCTCTGGTCACCTTATGATGTAGGCCATGTGTATGTTTTGTTCCATGGTACCTCCTGCAGACATTGTGTGCATGTACATGCAGGGGAGATAACCATTGGAAGGTCTTTTTGTATCCCTTTTGTTTACCTTACACCCAAGGGAACCCTTGCTAGCATGAGAACCTAGCCATAGATTTATCCTTGACCACCATGAGATGGCATGAGAAACTATGAGACTAGATGTATCCTTGACATAGCTTGAGGCATTTCCTTGAGGGGGGGTTTGTTGGGATATCTCAAGGTGTATGCCTCAGGCACACCTTATGTTTCTATGTGTGAGTGCTAGAGGCACAGTTAGGTGCCCACAAGCACAGTTAGGTGGTGGAGAGCCACATAGGATGATTGAGAGAATCTAGGAGCAGATTGAGGAGATGATTGTGGAGCTCTGAAGTCATCAGTGATGTCAGTGAGCATGTATGAGGTGCCTACTTAAGGACCTCACTCTTCTTCATTCTACAACCAAGTAATGCAAGTATTCTGAGTTTGTGTCCACTCTTTGCTTTCCTTTCAGTTTTCCAACATTTGGCTCCCCTGCCTCTAAAGTTACCATGTCCTCCTCCATAGGACTATTTTTCTTGAATTTGCTGCACATTTTGATTTCTGCCACGGCCTCCAAATCGGCCTGCTCTACCTTTGCCTCTACATCTTCTAGGATTTGAGTAGAAGACAACTTCTTTTGAAGTTCCTCCTAAAGAAGATGCACCACCATTTCTCTACTCTTCAGAAATTAGAAGAGCAATCAAGACCTCAAAATCAGGAAAATTCTCACAGATGGCAATGGCTGTCCGGAACTGTGCAAAATCCTTTCCTAGACCATTCAAGGTCACAGAAACTAAATCATCATCTCCCACTAGCAACCCAATAGAAGCAACTGTGAAGAGAGTGGGAGAGAAGAAAGGAGTCTCACTTGCAGCTTTCTCACATACACAATGGGGAAATATACAGCACACTCCCAATTTGCTTACTTGGATCCATCAGTATGAACATGAAAATTGACATCCCAATTGAGAGATATAAGGATGGGTGTTGTGATTAGGTGCCACTTTAAAAGCTCAAAGGCTTGGTCGCACTCTTTTGTCCAAAATAATTCCACCAATAATTTGTAAAGTGGTTTGGCTATCATGGCATACCACAAGATACATCTTCTATAATAGCCGCCATGTCCCATAAAGACTTGTATGCCTTTGTGAATCCATAAAAGACACATGTAGGCCAAGCCTTATAAAAATGAACCCACCTCTTAGTGGTCACCCATTTTCTTTAGTTTAAAAACAATATATGTAAGTCGAAGACATGATGAAGACAAGACAATGGCTAAAATATTTATTTTGTTTAATTATATAAACAATATACGTAAGTCAAAGACATGATAAACACAATAAATTCAACTGTATGAGCATTTGCATCAGCAAGCAGTACAACCAAAGCTCATGGTGTTTGATAAAGTTGTGATATCCAGATGTCCTTTATTTGTACATTTGATGTCAAAAAACATATGCTATGTGCATATATAGAAAACTAATATGAGTGAGTCCACCTATAAGACCACACCAAGGAGCCCTTTCATCACATATGTATGCCTCATGGGTAGTCCTCCCGGCCATCACTATTATCTACAAGGCATGACATAACCAACATCCCACCATTATAGAGCTGATGATCCCATTGCACCAGCAAAAAGAAGTTTCGGAGGATGACAGGGCCTATCTCACATCTAACTTCCCATATCTAACCACTCTCTATACCAATCTCATAACCTAACTTACCCTTGCTGCTACCACCCTCTTAACCTTCCCTGAGCTCCATCCTCACATCTGTTGGGATATGTGTGATCAAGGGCTTGCTAGGTGCATGTGTGCATCCACTAGCAGTCATATGGTTGTGTGTGTGTGTGTAGAAGAGGCACACTTAGTGCCATAGGCCATGACACAGGTGATGATGTAATGCAAAGGCCCCCACATGGGGTGGTGCCTATGATTATGGAGTTCCTAGGATTTAGGAGCTACCTCCTTTGATGTAGGAGAGGTGCCATTGATTTAGGCCATCCTCTCTCCATTTCTATAAAAGAGGGATTTCCCTCTCAAATCAATAGAACACCCATTGCTACATCTTTTGTGTTCTGACTCCTCTTGCGACAATGCATCTATTCTCCCCCACGTTCCAACAACATCTACTCCCTTCATCGTCTCTTTGCTCATGCCTCTCACCACTTTCAACTAACCCAATAGTCACAAACTTATGAGCCCCTCACATGTAACTTCTTCCCTTCCCTTGCTAATACTACCCTCAAGGAGTACCAAGCTGCTCAAACCATTTGCCCAGTTCTTCCCTCCCTCCCCTCTAATTCCCCTCCCACAACTAACACTCTCCCATATTTCTCCCCCATGTCCCTAGATTCTCTCCCTATCCCGCCATCACCTCCGACACTACTTGTGCTACCATCAGCCCCAGTATTTGATTTTGAATATCAATATCTAGATAATCCAATTCGCACTCCCATGCCAAATTCCAATGATGGGTATGATTTTGATGTGATACCACTCCCAGTAACCCCATTAAGGATTTTTGGAGCAAATATCCTGATATGAAAACTCAAGGTGGATGGACCCTAGACAACTTCCCTACCAACCTTCATCAGCATCAAGTTAGTGAAGGTTGGGTTAGCAAATTGGATCCCCAACCTGATTGGTGCTGCCCCAAGCTCTTTGATGTAATCTTCTTGAAAGAGTACCTGAATGCACCTCCATGTCTTAGAACCCATCCCAAGTTCTATGCAGTTCCACGATGTCATAGATGGGAGGCCAACATACACACTTTGGGTGAAGATCGCACCATTAATTGGCCAATGATCGAGCCACACTCTGGTGTAGAATGGAATATCCAAGGCACAGTGATCCGAGCACTTCAACAACATAAACAAATAATGCACGGCAACATTGACCACATCCTTCGCCAAAGTGCTATCTTGTGCAAAATATTGGAATACATTTTGGTGGTCCCCAACCACATCGATCACCATTTTCCTCCACTCAATTTCAATCCCAATGAATGGATTGATGCGCAGATCACAAGCCGACTCTATCAAAGAGTCATCTTCTTAGAGGCACGCCACATATCTCTAATCGAACAAATGGTGGATATAGGATATCTGGAAATAGGGCAAAAATTGTATGGTGCCAAGGCTTTACAGTAGGATCGACTGGCATGCCACAAGTTCCACAGCCATTGGATTATATGCATGGCATCCCAACTCCGTGATCACAATAAGACATAATTTGAGGATGGGTAATAACATGGCTCTGGGAGTATGTTGTCTCTGTGCCAACATGGACTTAGGTAGCACAAAATGTGTGTGTAGAGTAGCGGCAAAGCTCCACTTGTACTTGCATAAGGCTAGGAATAATATCTCTTAGGAATCCTCAATAGGCAAGTTCTACTTGCATGTTCTACATGCAAGTCCTACATGCGATTCCTACATGCATGTTCTACATGTGAGTTCTACATGAAGCTCCTACATGAAACATGCAACTCCAACATGCAACTTCCATATGCAAGTTCCGCATGTAGAGAGAGAATGTCTTACAATTCCTACATGTAGAGAGAGAAGCTCTCCAACTTGTATAAATACCCCATAATGGAATGAAGCCCACACTCTTTGGGGCATTGTGTTGAGTTCTTCTTTGGTATTCCTAGCAATTGTCTCCAAGTGTCCATGCTTCCTTACACTCCACATCCAAAAGCATGTCCTAACCTTGCAACTCCTCCTCCCCTCTCCTCCAACCTTGCAACCCATCCTCTCCCTCTCCTCCTCCCTCCTCTTACTCCCTCGTCCTCCTCCCTTCTCCTCCCTCCTACTCCTCCCTTCTTCTCCCTCCTCTTCCTTTGTCCTCCTCCATTCTCCTCCTCCCTTCTCCTCCTCCCTACTCTCTCTCCTTTCCCCCACCTTCTTCCTCTCCCACTTCTATACTCTCCCTAAAGCCTTAGTCCCTCAACCCTTGACCTCCATGATCTACGAGGGAGATGAGTTCTCCACCATGTACTCTATCCTGAACCTTGGATCCTCCTTCTAACCCTTAAACCCTTTTTGAACTCTAGAACCTCTTTTAAACCTTGGAATTTCCTTCTAAACCATGGAACCTCCTTCTAAACCATGAACCACCCTCTAACCCTCAAACTCCTCCTAAACCCTTCAACCCCCAATGAAGGTGAATGCCTTCATTACCCCAATCATGATGATGTAAGTCACTTTCACACATGCATGCACTATGTTTGCTTACCACACTTAAGCCTATGTCTCTCACTAGAATACAACCCGAGGTCCTAAGCTACACTTATACTACAAACGACCACACCGATATATATGTAGGTGACAAAAAGCCTTAGAACCCTGCATACCGAGAATATCTTGCTCTTCATGTGGAAGCCATGGGAAAGAGCCAACATAAACCCAGATTCCAAATCAAAAAATTACAAATTGTTCTATGTGGTCTTGCGCTCTGTCAGTACCTTTATCCATTGTCCCACAGTCAACCCATCTGTTGTTGAGAGATATGGTGCCATGAGCACATAGATTAAAGGGCTAAGGTATGGTATAGGAAAGAATTAAAGTAGCCACCCTAAGATGTGGACTACATGATGTGGAGATGTGGATTGAGGATATCCACAAGGAGAGATGTGGATGAGAGGATCCCACAAGTGTTGACTATTCAAAGGGCACTCTCTATATAAGAGGCCTATCATGTATTGTTGAGTACAAGAGAAGAATGCACATTCACTCAAGATTCTGTTTATGAGTCCAAGCTAATCTATCTTGGAACCTAATTGACTTGAGGTACATGTCATGAGCATTCTCTTCATCATGTTTCCACATAGGTTCCATCCACCTTAGAGCGCTCCATCGATCCTAAGGCACGCATGTTTTCTCATGGTATCAGAGCTTAGGTATAGTATCTTAGATTAGTTATATGCATGCCTTAGGAAGTCATGAATTCTACTAGGATAGTTTTAGAGTGAGAGATTTATGTTCTCTTAGTGATTGAAAGATTTGTGAGGAGTTCTTCTTCTTTTTCTTAGGAGAGAGAGAGTATCTTCTTCTTCATTTCTTGAGAAATGTGAGAATGAGATTTTTCAGAGTTTTGGGAGGTGTAGTGTGAGAAGTTTTGCTTCTGTGTCTTTTAAAACTACAACTACTCATGTAAGGCTACTCAATGAAGCGGCTTCCACGAGCCCTCTAGCCTCTTCATCAAACTAAAGCCTACAGCGTCCACCAAGCAAAGGCTCTAAGGCTTAATGGGTGACTCATTCCTTCGGCATCCTCTTCAAACCTCCGGGCGATGCTCCATAGCACATGGACAACCAAGGCACTCTATCAATGACTACAGCCTCGACTTCTGCCAAGTCAACTGACTCTGCAACTCCCTACACAGCTCTGGCTACTGGCTTTAGCACCCGCCATATCTAATAGCCAGACGCATTCTACTCTTAGCAGTGGCGCAACCTATCTACTAGCATCAGCAAACCATTCACTAGCAAACACGTGACTCGACCGGCAGGAGAGCCAGGCCGTCAGTTTCCATGCCCATGCAAGCTGCCTCACAGTCGGCCTCCTTCCAGCACCTGTGACTAACCACCTCCTTTTTGCAGCTTCACGGACTTCTATATCTCGTGACAGGATTTACATATGTTCTTTTAACAGGTAGGGTACTGCTGTTGGATCAAAGAAAGCGGTGGGGAAGGGACAAGATCGGTGCCGATAGCATCCTCCACTCTGACTTCTTTTAACGCCAGCACCTCCTTCACTGGGTGTTGACAGATTGCAATTCGCAGAAGGAACGTCTACAAAGCAAAAGCCTCAAGACGAGGCAACAGACTGTTTAAGCGACCCGACTCCCACGGTAGCAACCAGTCTCATCTACGGCAGCCCGCTCTCGCTCCATGCAAATCAAGCCTTCCCTAACCCGAAGGCAACCGACGAGCGATCTCCCTTAACACTGCTAGTGGCAAGCTCTCAAGAGGCTCGACCAATGTATTAAGGAGAGCAGCTTCTTCGCTCCAATAGCGAGAGCTAGAGTTCGTTCGGCGAGCAAGTTCCATGCAATACAACGAGCCAATAGTTCTGTCAGCAACTTCTTGCGAATGCATCTCCAACATAGTCTCTCAACGGACTGCCAACCTCCAAGCTCCAACGATCCTTGCTCACAGCAAGACGGCTCCCTACCTTCAATGCTGCTTGACAACCCATGCTGCATGATCGTCAACACACCCCTTCACAGTCGCACTCGCTCCTCACAGCACCTTGCTAAGCATCACATCGAGCGAGAAGAAGACGCAGCAGAGGGAGAGAAGTGGAATGCCCACAACCAGACGTGGAGATAAGGATAGGCTTGGTTAGTGAGGCTTGATCAGTAATTGGCCAAGTGGAAATGGCACGTGGCAGATAGGTGTAGTTAAGTGAAGTTTATGGTTAGGTTTGTTTAAACTTTGGGTTAACTCATTTAGTTAAGAGTATGCCACATGGCATAGGGCCACCTAAGCACAGAGCCCCTGCCAAGCACAGTTCTGCAAGCAGCATATGAATGTCTATATCACATCATCAAGGCCCCCTCTTCTTCACAAAACCTTCAACAAGGCGTAACTTGCAATCCAGAAAGAATTTGGACACGCTCCAAAAAGGAAAAGTGATCGTCCTTTCAAGCTCTACGCGCCTGTCAGATCAGAATCATTGTATATGCAATTAGACATTGCCAATATTGAAAAAAATCAATTGGTAAGACCTTTGCAACCATTGGAAAAAGCAAAGCATGAATGCAAACATCGATGTAAAAAGCAAGCCAAAAGCACAAGTGCATGAGATGACCATAGCACGTAGCATGGCATCCACACATAAAGCATCAAGGCACATGAAACAACAAAGCATCATGCATGAAGCTACACCAAGCAAAGAAGCAAATGCCATCGTCATCAAGCCATGAGCCAAATGGTGACATCAATGGAATGTATTGAGAAACGAAAAACCTTGCCAACCTTGCCTATATGTTTGTAATCAAACCTGACCACCTGAGAGTAGCTATGAAAGCACCCAGGGGAGGTATTGACATGTAAACCACACTTGACCACCTTAAGTAGCAATGCAAGCACTAAGGGGAGGTGATGGAATGTAACTCACATCTGACCAGCTTGCAGTAGCCAAAGGATCATGGCACCAAGGGGAGGTGTTGAGAGATATGGTGCCATGAGCACATAGATTAAAGGGCTAAGGTATGGTATAGGAAAGAATTAAAGTAGCCACCCTAAGATGTGGACTACATGATGTGGAGATGTGGATTGAGGATATCCACAAGGAGAGATGTGGATGAGAGGATCCCACAAGTGTTGACTATTCAAAGGGCACTCTCTATATAAGAGGCCTATCATGTATTGTTGAGTACAAGAGAAGAATGCTCATTCACTCAAGATTCTGTTTATGAGTCCAAGCTAATCTATCTTGGAACCTAATTGACTTGAGGTACATGTCATGAGCATTCTCTTCATCATGTTTCCACATAGGTTCCATCCACCTTAGAGCGCTCCATCGATCCTAAGGCATGCATGTTTTCTCATCTGTACCAGTCTCTCTTGGTTGGGAGCAACATCTCCTATAATTGTGGCTGCATCTATGAGATCATCCAAACTTGCCTGTGCAGATACATCACCCATCTGTGTGTCTGTTCCATCTTCTAAGTCAACCACTTTTACCGGACTTTGCATAGACCTTGGGTTGCCCAACAAAGGTGTTTTCTCATCATCAATAAATGTATAATCAAGTTCTCTTCTGACCTTTTTTTATGACCTCACCTGTTTATTATAAAAAACAACTTTCCAAAAAGGAGAATGGGGCTCAAAGGCCCTGGGCTATGGCCAAGAATCTTCTCATGGGTTGTGATGCCCAAGAAAGGTGCAGGATCACCAGTAAATGCTTGTGCAGTTCCAAGTACTTCAGGCTTGTTTGATGATCATGCTTGTGAATCATCACCAAAGACTGCATTCACAAAACATGCGAAATTTCAAATGGAGATTTTATCCCCTTTTTATCTTGGTGGAAAAAACACATGCAAACTAATGCAAGAACACATTTAGTAATCATGAAGTCATGCGCAAATAATGTAGAAACAAAGCAGTACTAATAAATATACAAAGCACTCCTTGAAAACCATCACAAAGCACATGATGCACTTGCAAATCCCATGTTTGCAAAGTATATGCAAAGAAGTCCAAAAGTAGAAGGAAAGCAAACAAAATCTAAACCCAGTTCTTAAGCATTGCCAAACTAGTCACAAAAGCATTGCAAAATCAAGCTATCACAAAGAAGTGCCACATCATTTTCAAAACAACGACTGTTTACATAGAAAGCAATGCCAAAGCATTACCACTCACAAGCAGTGCAAAAGCAGTCACAAAAGCAAGCAGTCATAAAGCAATCACAAAGCATACTAAAAGCAATGATTGTTTACCTGGAAAGTAGTTTTAAAAGAGAAAGTAGTGGTAAAGCAGTCACAAAGCATTGCTAAGCATTGACAAGCACACATACAAAGCAGTGCTAAAGCAGTGAGACCCACAAAGCACATGTAGAGTACTTTGCATATTCCATGTAAAGTTGTCTACAAATGCAAAGCAGTGACCAAGCAGTCAAAGTAGTGCCAAAGCACTACCAAACCACTCACAAAAAGGTCTAAAGTAGTGCAAAAGCACTCACAAAACAGTGCCAAAGCATACTGAAAGCAATGACTGTTTACATGGAAAGTGGTTTTAAAAGAGAAAGAAGTGGTGGTAAAGCAGTCACAAAGCATTGCTAAGCATTGACAAGCACACATACAAAGTAGTACAAGTTCTTCCCAACCATTCTAAGACCATAAAAATCATAAAAATCTGTAGCAGTGTGACATAATCTCTTGGCTTGCAGGTATGTGGATGATTGAGACATTCTTGTAGCACCCACTCAAAGAGGCAGACATGCAGTAAAAAAGAGAGTGAGAGCTGCAACAATTGAGCTAGAGGACCTGCAAGGGAAAGTAAATGGAGGTAGAGATCGGAACCTATGAGGGAGAGGATTGAGATGAGATCAGGACTTGTGAGGGAGAGCAAAAGGCGACAGCCTCTAGAGAAGTAGTGCACAATAGAGCAGCACCTCGAGGTAGAGGACTTGGGAGGGGAAAGAGAAGAGAGCTAGATCTTAGAACTTGCCAGGGAGAGGATTGAGCTGAGCTCAAGACCTGTTAGGGATAAGATTCAGCTGAGTTGGAGGATTTGCATGGGAGACAAGGGAGATGATGTGCGAGGGATGAAGCAACAATTACAAATGAAGTAGTGGTATCATGAAAGCATACAATCTTTCAAGTGTCATGGGACACATGTACAAAATGCCCAATCATAATTTACATGATTGGGGGATATGTCACAAGCAAGCACCTCTTGAAAAGTGCTAAGAGTATGTTTTTTTAGCACAAAAAGTGTACCGATCAAATGTGCTACCACCTGTATGCTAATAAGTATGTGTGTCTAATTTGAGTTGTTTCTACCTTATGGCTTGCTAAGAACATAAATTAAGGTATTTAAAAATGCAATCGATATGGCCTTTGAGGGGTCCCCTTTAGGGGCAAGGGCCATATCGACATGCCACTAGACATATGTGGCATGTTTATATGGGGCCTTGCCCCTAAAGGGGACCCATATCAATAGGAAAGGGAACCCCTTGATGCAAAAAGTGTTGTAACTGATGTGCTATTGCCTTGTGTTTTATATTCAACTCTCCTCTTTGGGGAGAACTTTATAATATAAATCAACATGGATTTCCCAAGAGAAAAAAATTTTATATGCCAACTAGGATAGCACAATTTATATGTTAAATAGAATAGATTGTATGTTTCTTCCTTTGTATTCTGTATATTGCAAAGTTGTTTCAGCGTGCATCCTTTTTCCCTAGATATTTTGTATCATACTTTGGAAGCCTATCCACCTTGCAATGTGCTCATTTTCCTTTTGAAATTACACGGCATCCATACTTGGATTCTTCACATCGACTCTTTCCTTTGCAAATCTCTATCACCCCTTGTGTTACATCATGAACCTCTAGCACCATACCAAATTGCACAGTACCAATTTGCCAAATTTTCATTTTAGTTTTGGAAGTTATTGCACTCCTTGAATTTAATTTTGGAATTTTTTCACATAAGTATCGAAGTGTGAGCTAGTATTGTAGATAACTTATGATGTTAGTTATTAACAAAAGTCAAAGCATCCATTTGGTGTTGCATTTATGCCTAGTCTAAACCACTATAACTATGAAGTCTTCCACTTCCTTGTTTAGCAAAACTTTGGCATCCTTGTTTACCCTACTTGCCTAGCTTGCATTATGTAAGAGGATCCACATAACAATTTTTTATTTTGCATACTTGGAAATCAATATCAATGTCCTTTAAAATCCCAGCAAATTAGGAGCACATTCTTTGCAATCACATATTTCAAAGCTAGGTCCTCTTGAATTCAAAGATGTGGATTAAATTCACAGTTTTACACAGAATGATGGTCAGCCAATAACTAGCTAACTAGTTGCCCATTTCCCTATCTAGCATAGCACAATTTATCTATTGAGTAGCATAGTGTATGGCAATTAATGTGGAAAAAATGCAAAATAGTTGAAAATATAATCTAAGAACAAATGCAAGATAACCCAAGAACAAATTCAAGGTAATCCAAGAACAAATGATAGATAATCCTGTTGGAACACTGAAAGGAAAGAGTAGAGTGGACACAAAATCAGAATACTTGCATATAGAATGAAGAAGAAAGAGGTCCTTAAGTAGGCACCTCATACAAGGTCACTGACATCACTGATGACCCCAAAGCTCCACAATCATCTCCTCAATCTGCTCCTGAATTCACTCAATCATCCTATGTGGCTTTTCCACCACCTAACTGTGCTTGTGGGCACCTAACTGTGCCTCTAGCACTCACACATAGAAACATAAGGTGTGCCTGAGGCATACACCTTGAGATATCCCAACAAACCCCCCCTCAAGGAAATGCCTCAGGCTATGTCAAGGATACATCTAGTCTCATAGTTTCTCATGCCATCTCATGGTGGTCAAGGATAAATCTATGGCTAGGTTCTCATGCTAGCAAGGGTTCCCTTGGGTGTAAGGTAAACAGAAAGGGATACAAATAGACCTTCCAATGGTTATCTCCCCTACATGTACATGCACACAATGTCTGTAGGAGTTACCATGGAACAAAACATACACATGGCCTATATTATAAGGTGACCAGAGGTGTTTACAAAACACACAACACACAATAGTTTATTTTCATTCATTTTGGAGGACTATCCAGGCTGAGTACCTTGACATAAAAAGAGAGATCTGGAGCATAAATAGAGATGAGTTAAAATGCATAATCTTCAAAGGATGCCTCATCTTGTGGAGGCTCATTCACTGTAAGTAGATTTGCATTTTCTGTCTTTGCTTTGTCTCTGCAAAACTTCTCACTATGGTTGTTTTTGCCACAGTGCTTGCATGGATTAACTTTGAAGCAGTCCTTTGAAAGGTGATTTGTCTTTCCACAATGATTGCAAGGAGAATACTTGCCCTTCTGGAATTTCATAACATAAGCAGTGTCATTGCCTTTCCTTAACTCCATATGTCTTTCTTCTTCTTGGAGAGCTGAGATAATGCCTTCAAGGTTTGGATTGGGAAGATTCTTCAAAGTGCTAACAATGTGATCAAAACTTTCAGGCATACTCTTAAGTAGCACTACCATAGCATCATCAGGGGTGATAGGAGAGTTGATAGAAGCTAACTGAGTCATAAGACTCCACATATAGTTGACATGAGTAGCTAAAGTAGTATCACTTGCCATCTTTAATTCAAAGAAAGAGATTTTAAGTGATAGTTTAGATATGTGAGAGCTTGCACCAAAAATCAAATCTAGCTTCTGCCATGCTTCCGATGGAGACTCCAAGTCAGATATATGATGTATGTAATCATCACCCAAAGCTAAAGCAATTATACCATATGCTTTTTCTTCTCTTGCTGGATCCCTTGCCGGTTGTGTCAGAGCTGAAGATTCTCCAGCATTTGAGGCCGTAGAAGAAGTGGTAGGAGTAGGTTTGACAAGTCCCCATAAGTTCTCCCGCATCAATGCAAATTTTACCTTCATTTGCCATGTATGGAAGCCCTTTCCATTGAACTTCTCAAGATTATATAAGGTAGCCATGAGAGGGTCTAACCTAGATATTGGGCAGTGTTGTCTATCTCTCTTACAAGGCAAAAAGAACTGAAATACTTCCAAAGTATAGGCACTTGATGTAGCAAATAGTAGTGACTAGTTTTCAAACAATGATGCTACTTTTTGGATGCTTCATAGAAGTGGATGAAATAAACACTTTCCAATCACAACCAGGTCTAGCAAGTCAAAACAAAACTGAAGCAACACTTGTAGTGAAGTTATTGAAAACTTCAAAAGACCAGAAATGCTAGAGTAGCATTTTATGTAGCATCATTTTCAAAAGTATGTCAAAACTGTCAAAACTAGAGAGCTGAACTTGGAGGGCTCATATCACACTCTTAAAAGAAAAAGAAAGGGGGCTTTCTGAGGCAAAAGAAAGCTGGTATACCACAGTAGATCCTCTGGGAAGAAAAGGCGAAAATATGCGTCAGGTCGCCTTCACCTTCTTGAACAAAGTCGACTGGTTTTTCTCTGTTTTCTCCTTCAATATGCAGCCATTGCTGCTTAGATTTCAGCACAAGGTAGCTCTAGGTATGGAGAAGCTTGCCCTGGAAGGAATTAGACAAAGACAGAGCAGGCGCAGAGAACTTCGACGATCTTCGTGTAATGGCGACGCGCAGACGCAATGATTCGTCGATTCCTTGCAGCCAGGAGTTCGCCCCAACTAGGTGGATCTTCAGCTGGAAGGGCGTGGGGAATGAGTGAGAATTGGAGGAGAACAAGCTTAAGCAAGTTTTTGGAAGAAGAGGGAGAGATGGTGAAGAAGAAGAAGAAGATGAAGATGATGATGTGGCAAAAATGGGCTCAAGGGGGATCAAATGGCTCTGATACCATGTTGGAACACTGAAAGGAAAGAGTAGAGTGGACACAAAATCAGAATACTTGCATATAGAATGAAGAAGAAAGAGGTCCTTAAGTAGGCACCTCATACAAGGTCACTGACATCACTGATGACCTCAAAGCTCCACAATCATCTCCTCAATCTACTCCTAAATTCACTCAATCATCCTATGTGGCTTTTCCACCACCTAACTGTGCTTGTGGGCACCTAACTGTGCCTCTAGCACTCACACATAGAAACATAAGGTGTGCCTGAGGCATACACCTTGAGATATCCTAACAAATCCATGTGGAAATGTAAGCTTTTTTCTTGAAATAGAATACAAAATGGTACACATAATAATATTATATTTGTAGAAAAGACATTATGTTTGTAGGTTTTGTATAACACATACACCACAATTACAACATGACCTTATATGGAATCCTATTGTTCCTTTGCAGCCATTTCTTATTTCTTTGCATCCTTTTCTTTCTTCTTTTTTTGTTTGGCATCCTTTTCTTTTCCTTTTGAATCTTAACGATGACTTCCAAAATTTGGATAGACTCCTCATCATTGAACAGGTTGTGCTTGAATTGGGCTATGTACGCTTGGCGATCCTAGCATGGAAGCCAAACAAATAGCCATGGTTGTACATCCTCCATTAAATATCATTGCATTTCTTTAAAATCATGTAGCTCAAACTTGGGAAGTATGCACCATGTACTGAACGGATTTTGATGAACCTTGTACAAAGAATCATCCAAAATAATGGTGTTGGATGCATCTAAGTGCACATGCCAATCCCATATTGTTTGTAGGTCCTTGAAGAAAATTGGATTGTTGCCCAATTCAAATTTTACTTGATGACAGTGTTCTTGAGCCAAAATATTAATTTCCTTGTGGCGTGCAAAACAAGAATGAAGAATTCTATCAACTTTAATTCTTCGAGAAATGCACCAAACAAAAACTTCAAACCAAGTAACACAAAATCTTAAAAATGTGAGAGCATCTTTCCTAATATATACAGCTTATCCCTTGGAATATTAACAATGATCCATGAGGGATGCATATGGTGGGGTCGATTCTCCATGAAAGGACTCTACGATCTTCACCAAAGGGCCATTTAGATCCAACACATATGCTCTCCAATCTTCATGGAGAGGTGTTGGGACAATATTTGATGGGGGTGCAGGTAGGCATAATAGTTGAGGGTGATCCATCAATGGGATGGCTACCAGCCCAAATGGATGTGTCTAAACTCTTGATAAAGTCCTAATTTCCCTTCTATGAATTAGGTCCCATCTAATGTAATCATCCCTCAACTGCCTTGCTCAATTGTTTATGAACACTTTTGGTCAGGCATGAGAGCTAGTAATATCAAGTAGACATGCACTAAAAGGTTGGTTTAATAGTGTTTAAAATAAAGCTTCATGTACATAATCAGGTGCCATACACACATATAAAATTAGGATGAGACATATAGATTCAGAATGAGCCATATAAAATCAAAATGAGTCATATAAAATCATAGTGAGATATAAAATCAGTCATACAACATCAAACATATAAAATTAGAATGAGCCATATAAAATATAAATGAGACATATAAACTTAGACAATATACAATCGTAGTGAGTCTTATAAAATCGAATGAGCCATATAAAATTAGGATGAGTCCAAGTATATAGAATTTCTAAAAGTCTACTTTGAAGCATTTACCACAGGCAAGGGCAACATATCAAGCTATAAATAGCCCAAACGAGACATATAGCATTAGATATATAATTCAGACATTGAAAAAGTCAAAATGAGCCATATAAAATCAACATACAGACCTATAAACATCCCTTTTATTACTTAGCCCAAATGGTTTCAATACAATAGCTCTATGCTACTTTACACATCCCAGTATACAATACAAATGCCTCAGCATCCTTTTCAGTAGGTGATCTGAGGGACTGTTGTCTTGGATATCCATAGTTGCAATATCTTTTGGGTCATACCCTGCATCTATAAGATCTCTCATGATGTTATCAACCTTTTTTGCAATTCTATCCTATAGCTTTAGAGTTGAAGAGTGTGCAACTCTATTACACATTGATCGATCTACACTGAAAATGATAATCCAACAATGAAAGTTGAAATAAGTGGAGTACTTGTAACTAGTATGTTTCTACCAATAAAACAATAGCTTACAACTGCTATCTAACTAGCACATGAGTAGAAGTCTGGTAGGTTAGTACTCTTTGCATGATGCTAATTAATGTCGGGTAGTTGGGACCATAGGTGTACCATTGTGCAACCAATAGCATAACTTGTGCATTGAGTAGAATATCTAGTACATTGAGTAAAGTACCATAGAACATAAGCTAGTTAGCTTTGAATAAATGTCAAATGGGGGTTGCCATGGTAAGAGAACTAGTATTACAAGGATTTTCCTCAAAATAGGGTATTTTATTTATCATTTATAAATAGGACTAAGATGTCTTTACAAATATAGTAGACCAAGTCACAAGATCTGCTAGATAGCATATAGGTTTTCAAAGGTATAAGAAAGCCACATGGGCTGAACCCTTGGTACTCTGGCATGGACGTGAACAATAGGATGGAGTGTACATCACAACCTCTTGCGTGCACGTGGTTTAACAACATTGTTAATAATTGATGCATCCTCCATTGTGCCAATGGCATCTTTTGTCTCTTTGAAGGTTCAAGTAGAGAAGTAGAAGTGGGCGTCTTCTTCTTGCCCAACCTGACAACCACATTTTCCAAGGGACTGTCATGACCCATCCATTTGAATAGTAGTTGACGCCTTCCCTTGTTTTCAAGTCATTCAATACTTCAATGATAGAATATGTCATCGCATCACATCTTCAAGCATGGGGACATTACCAGACACATCTTCACTGGGTATGACCTCTGGCTCCAAAATGTCCTCTCCACTTGATTCATTTGTTGCAGCCACCTTTCCAAGCTCTTTCTTTTGTAGCAAAATCCTTTCGAAGGTGTTTAGGGTAGGAGCTATCCTCATCACCATATATATTTGCACAATATATTTTAAATCAGCAGTGGAAAAACCATGTGAACATTGTATTCAAAAATTTGGACTTGTATAAAGTCCAATTCCAAAATTGGACTAAATACAATACCAATTTTTTTGAATATCATAGATCCATGGTTTTTTTCCATATACTTCAAAACAAAGATTGCCATATTGGTTGAAAATTTACACACCCACTTGCATAGAGTAACCATTGGCAGTTTTTCTAGCAAACTTTGAAAACCAGGTAGAGGGAGGGAGTGAGGGGGGAGTAGGAGAGGAAGAGAGGGAGTAGGCACTTCACATGTTGTGTGGGTAGGGAGGGAGTGTAGGGAGAGGGTATGGATTCGTCCACCAATTATTTTATAATGCTACCAAGTCCCAACCACCAAGGGGTTGTTAATCCATGGATTCATCGACGTAGTGAACGGGTTGAGGGGGGGGTAAGTAATAGAGAGAGAGAGAGAGAGAGAGAGAGAGAGAGAGAGAGAGAGAGATTGAGGGGGGAGTAGGGAGAGTGAGAATTGGGAGAGGGAAGGTGAGGGAAAGGGAGAGTGGGGAGAGAACAAGAGGGGAGAGGGAAAGTGATGGAGGGGGGAGTTAGAAGAGAGAGAAAGAGAGAGAGAGAGAGAGAGCACCCCCCCCATTTACTTTCCCCTTCCTCACCTTCTCCACCTTCCCTCTCTGTCTCCTTGTCCCTATCCCTACTTCCCCCTCCCTCACCTTCCCTCTTCGCTCCACCCTCTCCCTCTCCTGCTCCCTAGTACTCCCCCTCTCCCTCTCCCTACTCCCTCCCTCTTCTCCTTATAATACCCACATGTGTCATTTGCCCTCCCCTTTTTTCTTTCATAGTTCTAATTTTTAATCAAATCTATACCCAAAAGTGAGAGTTTTTAAACCTTGTCCCATTTTGAATTTTTTCTCAAATTAATAGCATAAAATTAGGGTTTCTTAAAAAAGTTTCTAGATTTTGAATTATTTTGCTCCCCCCCTCCCTTAAAAAAAACATATTTTCACATTTTTTTTTCTTAAATGTTTTTAGAACAATTGTTCACATTGTGATTTTTAAAACAAATTAACACAAAAAAATTGGGGATTTCTTAAAAAAAGCTTGTAGTATTTGAATTTTTTCTAATTTTATGCCATCAAATTGGGGTTTAGGGTTTAGATCTTAAACAACGTAACTTATTCTATGTTTTAGGGTTTATCTTTTAAGATTTAGGGTTTAGCATTTAGGATTTAGGGTTTAGGGTTTAGCATTTAGGATTTAGGGTTCAAGGTTTAGAATTTAGGGTTTAGGGTTTAGGTAAGAAAACAAGGAAATATGCATGTCCAACCATGAAAATGATATCGAAAGAATATGATGCTTTGCACATGCCTTAATATTACTTAGAGTATAGTTTGTGTAAAGTATTATGCCCATCAAAGATGGATCCATAGGCTAGAAGTACACTTATGCATATTTTTTAACACTCATGCATGATTCATGGTAAGAAACCAGGAACTATGCATGTCCAACCATGCAAAAAATATCCGATACTTTGTAGAGCCCTGAATCTCAATTACATTAATGTTTGAGCAAAGTATCATGCCCATTAGAGACACACACATAAGTTAGAAGCATAGTCATGCATATTTTGTTTTGTTTCCTATTTTGAGGGATCCCAATAGTTGTTGTTGCTAATTGCAATCCAATAAGATCCTTTCTAGTATCACCGTCCCTAAACACTACAACCATAATCTTCACAACATCAACAATGTCATAGTTGCAATCGGAAGCCCTACATGATGAGCCCATGGTGCAAGTTGTGGCAAGATGCAGAACATGATAGCTATTCTTGCATGGCAAAGTGACCAACATCATGGCGTTCTCATGTTTAAGGGTCATCGCACAACCTATGCACCAGTTTAAGACATTGATTTGGCCCTTTATTGCACGTCAGGGATGAGGAGGGGTAGGTATAAACTATGCATGCCCTTTGCTCTTCAAGTGATGTAGCATCTACAAAGCTAGAGCATGCTAGCCTCCCAACCCTGACAATTGCTTTGACTGCAGGTCAACTACAACTTGCAAACATGATACAACATAGACCAAGTCTTAGAAACATTGAATGAATATATACATTTGCAACTCAAGATAAGACTAGTGATAATCAAAGTTTGATGCACATGTCTGGGCATCAAACAATTCATTCTCAACATGTTCGGTGTCCAAGCATGTCAAGGTCTAAGAGATATGTTCAATTGTCAATTGTAACTCAAACATTGTCATTGTATTTGTGGAGTTTGGCTACAAGGATCATAGTTCAATCTCTGCCTCCTCCTTCTTTGGTCTAAGTTGCTTGTCAATTGCACTAACAGATTCCTAGCTCCTCTTCCTAACCATTGCATCTGTTAATGACGTGTTTCCCCTCTCCAATTCTTGTGCAACAGTTTCAAGTTCATCAACCAAGTGATCAATAAGGCTAATTATTTTTTACTCTACATGTGGGTGGACAATAGGCATAGGATCCCTATTTTCTTGCCATGCCTTGTACACTGTCTCCTTGATATGGGGGATTCTTCAGCAGTCCCCTTCTCATCTATTCTGGGCATGTCATCTTGAAAATAATATTTCTCATCATCATGGATTGCAGAAGTTTCTTCATTAATTTTCTTCCACTTAATGGTGTGGTTGTCAAAATAGCCACTTTTCAAGTTTGACTCCTTGTAACTATTGGTATATACACATACTAAGTTAGTGCCGATATATACTGACGTTAATAATGTGCTATTTAACAAAAACTGCCCATGCAAAAATGATTGAACTATCTTGCTCAATCAAAACCGAGCTAAACTATTTTGTGTATGCACTAGAAAAGGCCACTATGTTTTCCATGTTAATAGGGCACTATTTTTGGTAGACCTTTTTTTGTAAAAGAACAAAATCCTTGTATGCTTCAAGATGAACACTGCTACACTTTATTCTATACATGGATGGATCTCTAGGACTTTTGAATATGCCCAACTACTCCCTCTCTGACAAATCAGCCTCCTTAAAGGTTTTGGGATCAGCTCCCATCAAATTAAGACTATATTCAGCATGAAAAGCCTCCTCGTAAGGAACAACCTCCTTTGCTTTTGATACCCCATTTTGGGAGCCTTCTAGTGCCTTAAACACAGAATGGGACATGTTGGAATTATATAAACGATGTGGAGAATAGCCATGAAGCAAAAACTAATAGGTACAAAAAAAGGAACAAACCACAGTAGTGGAAGAGGCTTGCATGTCGACTCTCCTCCTCTTTGGAGGGGTTTCTCTTGTGCTTTCAAGCAAACCTCTAGCTCAATTGCTTCCCTTTGTGATGCCTCCACAAGAGTAGCTTGCTCTTTTCTTTTGGTCATTAGGGGAGAATTGGGGTCTCCAAAGGGCCCCCAATTAGTGTTTCCTAATTTCAAGGGATTAGTGAGGTATTTGAGGTGTACCAATGGGAGTGCTCCTTTTTGTGGGGCAATGCCATGTTGAGGTGGAGGGTGGGTACACCTGCAAATAGCCCCTATTGGCTACTCCTCTTACATTGGGGACCACTCAAACCTTCCCCCCCCCCCTCAACCCATGCTTGACCCTTCTCCCATATGCACCTTCCCCAAATAAACCTACAAGTCATTCAAGAGGTGGTGGGCCCTTCTGGGTGAAAATTTCTTCCCTCTTAGCTTGTTACAGGCCTGCCCCCTCCTCTTCTGTGGTCTAGCTCCATTCTCCCTCAATTTTTCAAACATGGGAACTCATTTGGCATCTTCTCTGCCCCCTCCTACTCTGGTCCACTATCTTTCTCCCTCTCTAGCATTCTCTCTCCATTCCTAGCTACAACACCTCCTATAGCAATAACTGCTCACCCCCCTTTACTCTTTCTCCCTCCATTCCTAGCTACAGTAAGTACCTCCTATAGTGGCAGCTACAGCACCTCCTACAGTAGCAGTTGCTCACCCCCCTCTGCTCTTTCTCCCTCCATTCCTAGATACAGTACCTCCTGTAGTGACTGCTCATCCCCCTCTGCTCTTTCTCCCTCCATTCCTAGCTACCACACCTCTTGGAGTATCTTCTCATCCCCCTCTGCTCTTTCTCCCTCCATTCCTAGCTACAGCACCTCTTGGAGCTTCTCTCAACCTTCAGTTGCACCCTCTATACCTTCTCCCTCTCTCTCCCTCTATCGGAGCTACTCTCTCTCTCCAAGCTGCACTTTCTAGTCCACTATTGCTATTGTGACCTCTGTACAAGCATGGTGAGGACACCATACATGTACTCTGTGTCCCATAGGAGCAAAAATGCACTGTGGGTGAATGGGTGCCTTGCACCTATAGCTTGAATGATTGGATAGTCATGAGAGGATCTACCAAGGGTCCACATAAGCTTCCCAAGAGAAAAAGAGGTGATCTTTTGCATGAATGGAAGGGTTGCATCATGAAGTTCAAGCTTGGGAAGAAAGGATGGCTTGCAAAGGTGCAACACATCTACATGGGGAAGGACATGCGCCTTCCTTCGTCAAGCAATCAATCAACAATACCATCGCATTGTAAGTTTGCATTTTGTGTAAGATTTTGAAGTGTAATGAGTTAGTTTGAAATTTTATTTTGAAATAGCACTTGTACATAGAAGATGTATTTCCTTCAGACTTTGAGGAGTGGGAACCACTCGAGAGCTTCTTAATAGGTAAGTTTACTACCATTCGTGAGGATTTAGGAAGGCAAATGCATGCTGGAGAGAAGTCCTCTACTTTGAAACAGAGAAATATCTATTGGTATAATGCCAAGTACATTACTCCAAGGACGACATCAGGCTATGGCCATCTTCAATGCATTGCAACACCACAACTTGAAGACAAAGCAACACCACAACTTGAAGACATGGATTGCAGCATGGTGGACACAAGAACAATGCAATCATACAAGGAAAAGATTGCAAAGGATGTGGGCATGGCCATGAAGTTTACATTTGGCTCTAAATGGGTAAGGTTGTCTTGGTTTAGGCCTCTGCACATTTTTTCTTCTTGTTTTCAGAATATCCAGATGCACAGAACAAAAACCATGTGGTCATGCAAGTGCCTACATGAGAATGCCCTTGAGGAATTGCTTGGGGTGAATTGGGGAAGCAGGTCAGGTGAACAAAAGGGTGATTTGTTTCAATGCCATGTATGTAAGGACAATGTGGCTGTCAAGTACCACATCTCCTGCCAAATGTTATATTTTGCTTTCCAATATAGGCGCTAGAAGAAAATAGGTGGCAATTGGCTCCCCCTTGACTCTAATGACGATGATAATATAGGGGTAAGTTTATGCATTGGTTCTCATTTAGGAGATGTCAAGAATGTGACTGTCACATCACAGTGGACTCTCAGGGATGTGTGGGAACACCTATTGGTCATGGAGGATGGCATGTCTGAGTCCTTTCACTTTACCTTAAATGGTGAAAAGGTAGGAAAGCATGCATAGAAGCTCGTGCATAGTGCCACTTTTATCCCTCCTGCAATATTGAAGATTGTAAACAATGTGGGGTAAAACAATTATGGATTTTGACATTTTCCAATTAATAGTGGTGTAATTAATTTTGATGTTTTGAATGGTTTTGTTTCATGTCAATGTCAAGTTTTTTCTAAAAAATTTAGAATTCTTTTTTTTTAATATTTAGAGCATTTGGGTATATATAGGTTATAAAGTTACTTTAGTTTCAAAGTTTCACTATCATAGCCATAGTTCTCCTAGCTACCAAACTACCATGGATTTTGCTAGGTCTGCCTTCCATGTTTTCATCTCCTGTACTCCATTAATTGATAGAGAGGAGGAGTTATTTCTAGTATTTGATAAGAGCACTGATGTCCTAGGCACCTATTTGGGAGCTCGAGACGATTTTGAAGACCTCATCAAGTACATGCAAGACTACATCGTGAGTTTTGCATATAAACTTGATGAGTCTACAAAAACATGGGTCCCAATTGATTATTTGAAGTACTTGTTCAATCGTTTAGATTGCTTTCGAGCCCAACTCACACCCCTAGGGTTTAGGGAGGTGGACACTGATGACCTCCTAGCATGTGGAGTCGTCGAAAACATAGGAAATAGTTTCCTATCCTAGGAAATGACCTTTATTTTCCTTCTCCAAGAGGGACAAATGGAAGAGGAGGCCTCGACCTCAAGCCCTGACCCTGCACCTACCCTTTCTGATCCTCTTATTTCTATAGATGAGCCCAACATCTACAATTAAGAGCCCATAGATAAAGAAGCTGAGTAGCAAGAAGTTGCATTGGCCCTGGAAGTGCTCCAGCGACTTCCGAAACCCCATTCTACTTCTCAAATTCCATCCACCTCAGGCACCACCTCTGTTGACCCCGCAACAATGATATGGTTTCTTGCTCCCCTTCTTGTCGATGGAGAACAATACCTCTTTCCCCATGACATAGAGGTTATGTTTGGTCTCCAGGAGGATGAAGCTCGTGTCCTGTGTGGATACGAGGTGGATAAAACTATGCAAGAACCTGGGTTTTTGGGAGCAAATGATTCAATAGAAGAGGTTCTTGCTTTAACACTAGCCCAAATCAAAGATGCAAAGACATCAATCTACTCCGACCTACCTGATGTTCCAGAAGAAGCCTCCACATCTCACTCCAGATAGAAGGAGGCCTCTGGATCCATCCTCATTGACAAAGAGGAAGGGATTGAGCATGACTACTCCATAGTGGTAAGAAACTATGAGCTTTGAATTTCTTCTCTCTTGGTATACTTTTGCTTTAACGGAATTCTAATGTAATGTTGGACAGTTGCAGGAGGCATTTGAGGTCGACCTATTCTCATCTCGGCAATGCCTTGTTCGTAGTAGCTTTGGCTGAGATCACTCATTGGAACATTACCTTGGCCAAGCAAAAGGGCGCTTTGTGGTTATCCACAAAAAGTTTTCTCCACATGGCACTGATGACCTCTGAAAGTGCAAGGCCTTGTCATGAGTGATTGGTCATGCTGACATCAATCGCAATGCTGACAAGGTCATTTTGGTGAACCGCATGGGTGCCCTTAATGCCTTTGGAACCAATTTTCAAGGTATGGCATTGACGGCAGCAGCCATGTCCCTGGAGCAATGATAATAGCGTTGACTCTCTATCGACTAGGTTTAGAGCTAGGAGTGTATTTGGGAATTCAAAGCCCGATTTTCTCAGTGTTTTAGAGAAGAGAAAAAGGCTCTAAAGCCTTATTGTATAGAAATTTTATTTTATATGAATACAGATATACTTTTTATACAGTGCCCCATTTTGTGTTCTTTTACAAAATTTATTTTATACTGTCATTGTATTTTGTCTCTTTAATTGTTGTTGGCATTAATATTTTCATTCACTATTTTATTCAAAAGCATGCTATCAGATAAATATTTGCGCTATAATGGTCATTTTTTAGCAATCCACTAAGAATCTCACCGTGGCACAGAAGGCAAATGTGTTCGGCATGGCGGGTCAAACATGCCCCATATGCGCCATAGTGGGTTTTTGCATTTCTGGGCTCCCTGTGCGATACTGAACACATTTGCCTTCTACGCCATGGTGAAAAAACATCATTTGACCACTCAAATTCACACTGAACTCGCATAAACTAATGGAAAGAATCACATGACATGTATAATAACATGGCAACAGTAATAGAACATAAAAATATATTTTACTCATTGGTCTCAAAGCGCAGAGATTTACAAAATGATTCCAGTTACACCAAATGAACCTAAACAATATCTAGGGCCTAAGGGAGAGATCAGAGTGGATGCACTTGGTGAGGGCAAGATCCTTGTCCATCACTGTTACTCTTTTGGCATGGATAGCACATAAGTTCGTGTCTTCAAAAAGACCTACTGTCATCTACTCTATTGCCTCTTGAATTGCTCCCATAGTGCCTAAAGTGAAACGCACATCATCCTTGTAATGCTGTGCTATTTCACGTACAACACGCTGGAAGGGTGCACGGGGAATGAGATTGTCCACAGCGGTTTGGAACTTGCGAATCTCCTGAAGGGCCTTCACGCCTGATTTTTTATGCCTCTTAATCTTTGGGGGACCCTGCATTGGCCTCTGGACATGGCTCCATGGCCACTTTTTCGCTTTGAACTTCTTTCGCCTTTCCTCCCTTGCAACCACCTCTTCAGACTCCTCTTCTTGTGTCTGGTGGTCCTTCGAGGTGGCTTGTCATGCCTAGGGGTCTGCTTTGTCCTTGGTCTCTTTTCCATTTCATGAGGTTGTGAGATAGCAGGCTGAGGCTCTTGCTCAGCTCGTACTAGAGGCTCCTCATATCTGATAATTTTGAGGCACAAAGGGTTGACGGTGCTCTTCCATGCGCTCTGCTTGGTTGGAGGATTGGGGCCAAGGTTCATTATATCTATGAGCCCACCAAATACTTTCTCTTATTGTGGCCCCTGTAATCTCTCCATCTCCTCTCTTTGTCTTTCTTGCTCCCCTTGTTGCTTTAGATGCTCCATGCCAAGACCCCATGGAGGAGGGAGGGGCAGTTGATCAGGATTGATTGGAATATTTTGCCCCTCTTAGGAGACCTCTCTACTTCCACGGTTAGTTTTGTGGAAGGACTAAGAGGACCCCTGATCGTGCTTGGATCCTTCCTCGTGTTGGGATTCCTCATGGTGCTGAGATCCCTGGGATCCCCTATGAGAGTCGAATGGTGGGGACTCGCGTTGCTTGGACTCCTGATGATGAGAACCACTTTCAGATCCCTGTTGATCATTGCCCTCTTTGCCACTGGGGCTTGCAGTGTGAAGAGAGTGGGAGAGAAGGAAGGAGTCTCACTTGCAGCTTTCTCACATACACAATGGGGGAATATACACAAAGGTGGAGGCTGAAAACAGTTTTCCTCTTCTTAGTTGTGAAAGCCAAAAGAACTCTAAGTAAAAAAGAATAGGTGAACCCTATATGTGGGTCTCAAACCAAACTCAACTAACTAAGGTGGCATACTAACTGAGCCACTATGCACAACGGTCACCCTCGCATATCACGAGTGGAGCTCGATATCTCAACACTCCCCCTTGAGCTCAATCCCAATTCTTGCACACCAAGCAGGTCTCTGAAAGTGTGCAGCTTCTTTGCACCCAATGCCTTCGTGAATATGCCAGCTACCTGATCCTCTATGCTGACATAAACTAGATCAATAAAACCTACTAGAACCTTCTCCCACACATAGTGATGATGCACCTCAATGTGCTTTGTTCTAGCATGATAGACTGGGTTATTTGCCAAGTGTATACTGCTCATGTTGTCACAATAAATGACAACTGGCCCATATGTATATTGATGCATATCATAAAGTAGCTTATGCAACCCAGCTACCTCACATGCAACCATTGTTGCACCCCTGTACTCAGCCTCTATGCTCGACAAGGCAACTGTAGGCTGTTTCTTACTGCTCCAAGTGACTGCAGCACTCCCAAAAGATAACATATATCCACTTGTAGATCGTCTATCAGAAATACTACCAGCCCAATCAGCATCACTGTATCCATGCAATTGTATCTGAACCCCAGTCTCATACAATAGTCCATACTGCAATGTGGACTTCACATACCTCAGTATGCGTCTAGTTGCATCCAAATGCAGTTTCCTTGGAGCCTGCATAAACTGACTTTCCAACCCAACAACATAACTCAAATCTAGCCTGGTAATAGTCATATAAATCAAACTTCCTACTATGCGTCTGTACATAGTAGGGTCTTCTAGAAGCTCACCTGCATTTGCACTCAACTTCACATTTTGCTCCAAAGGAACTGAAATAGGCTTACATCCTGTCATCCCATATTTGGACATAATGTCCAATCCATGCTGCCTTTACAAGAGCCATATCCCACTTGTGGATCTAATCACCTCAATGCCCAAGAAGTAATGCAGCTCTCCCAAATCCTTCATCTCAAACTTCTACTTCAATAGCATTTTCACATGAAGGATATCTTCATCACTATCACGTGTGATGATCAAATCATCAACATAAATGACAAGCAGCATAATGCCTTTCTCTGTTTTTCTCACATAAAGTGAGAAATCTACCTTGGAAATCTGAAAGCCAATAGTGATAAGATACTATTCTATCTTGTCAGACCCTGCTCTGGGTGCTTGCTTCAAGCAATACAAGGCTTTCTTTAACTTGCAAACAAACTCAGGATGAAGAGCATGAACATAACCTGGTGGCTGCTCCATATAGACCTCTTCTTGCAAATCACCATGCAAGAAAGCATTCTTTACATCCATCTGATGTAGAGACCATCCCTTTGATGCAGCCATAGCAATGACTGCTCTTACGGTTGCCATCCTTGCAACCAAATTGAATGTTTCTTCATAATCAATGCCATATGTCTGTGCATACCCCTTGACAACTAATCTTCCCTTGTATCTGTTTACAGAACCATCTGCATTGTGCTTCACCTAATAAACCCACTTGCAGCCAATTGCATTCTTGTCTTTAGGCAAAGGCACCAATTCCCATGTAGCATTTGCTTCCAAGGCATCCATTTCTTCATCCATGGCTTTCTCCCATTTTTCTTTTCCCATGGCTTGCTCAAAAGAAGTGGGTTCTAGTTCATGTATCACTTTGACCATATAGGCATAGTGAATGGCTTTAAATCCATCATATTTCAGCCTATCCATAGGATACCTAGCTCTTGTAGACCTGCGCAAAATAGGCTCACTACCAGGTGCTCTCAAAACATCCCTTGTCTTCCTTACTCCAGGTGTAACAACAGAAGGAATACCCAACTCATCATCAAGGCTTTGTTCTGAGCCACTGGATTCACCATCCACATAAGAGTGACCTGCATTCACATTAACCATGGGCTGATCTACTTTCTCTTTTCCTTTTCGTGATACTTGCATACCACTATCTGCATTGCTTTGAGGAGATCCTCCCGATCTCAATCAGCCTGTCCATGGCGAAGTATGTGAACCACTGCTAGAGGACACTACAAGTCCACTAATATTTTGTGATTGTTGCTGTGAATTTTGTGTAGCATTACCATTTTGTGCATCTACATCATCAATCACATTTACTGGTTTATACCAGTTGCTCATCTCATTAAAAAAAACATCTTTGCTCATTGTAAACTTATGAGTAGAAGGGTTATAGCATCTATACCCTTTTTGCTGAGAGAATAACCAATAAAGATGCACTTCTCAGCTTTTGGATCCAACTTGGATCTCAACTCATCTGGCACATGAACATAGGCAATGCAACAAAAAGCTTTCAAATGAGAAATATCTAGTTTCCTACTAGTATACCTCTCCTCTAGTGTCATGCAATGTATTGTGCAGTGGGAGTCATGTTCATTATCTAGACTACTGTAGTAATTGCTTCAGCCCAATAATAATCTGGTAGGTCTTTTTCATTGAGCATGGCACGAGATACCTCTCCAATATGCCTATTTTTCCTTTCTGCAAGTCCATTTTGCTGTGGGGTATGACTGCATGAATTGCTACTTTATGCCATGCTCCTGTAGGAAACTTGCAAACTCGTTTGAGAGGTACTCTCTCCCTCCATTTGACCTTAGGCATTTTATTTATAGGCCTGTTTCTTTTTTAACCATAGCTTTAAAAGCTTTGAAATGCCGAAACACTTAACTTTTCTTTTTCATAAAATACACCCAAACTTTTCTGCTGTAGTCATTAGTAAAAGTGACAAAATAATGATAGCCTCGAATAGATGCAGTTTTAGTAGTCCACACATCAGAAGGATTAATTCCAATGGCCTCTTACTCTCTTGAACATGTCTAGGAAATGCTTTCCTTGCCGATTTTCCAAATTAATAGGCTTCACATATCTTATGCATTTCTGCAACCTTGAACTTAGGCAATCTTGCAACAATATTTTAGACCTGCATTAATTTAAGTCGCTGTACATTAACATGACCAATGCGTTTATGCCAGATATCAATATCTGCAACTACACCGGTCCCATGTGCAAACATTGCTGTACTCAATTCAGGAAAATCCGCATCCAACGTAAACATCCTGCCCTTCTTCTTACCTTTTGCTATCAAGCGACCTTTATTTTTCATATCCTCAACAAAGCATCCATGAGGATTAAATCTGACCTACAAGCGCTGCTCAACCATTTGACCAACAGAAACCAAGTTCTTGGTGATATTCGGGACATTAAATACATCAGACAGGTATTTCTTTTTTCCATCCTGCATAGACAAAGGAATTTTACCAATATGCATAATAGGATGTGGAGTATCATCACTAGTCTCCACAAATCCTGGTCTTTCCATTTTCCTTGCATCCTGCATCCATTCTGCATGACCTATCATGTGCTTTGACGCATCTGAGTCAACATACCACACATCATTGATTTCGTATGCACTTGTCATAGAATTGGTCATGTGTTGCACCATAAACAGATGCTCCTTTCTGTCATCACCCTGTCTACTAGAGGATGCATAATTGCCTTGCTGCAATTTTCGAGTCATGATGTCATTCTGCTTTTTATAGTAGTATTTAACCATATGACCCATTTTACCACAGTAGTAGCATTCAACATTGTTGTTTGCATTTTGGCCTCTCTGCCATCCACCACGACCATTTTGGCTCCCCCTACCTCTAAAGTTACCACGTCTTCCTCCATGGGACTGGTTTTCTTGAATTTGCTACATATTCTGATTTCTGCCATGGCCTCCAAATCGGCCTGCTCTACCTTTGCCTCTCTCTTCCAGCATTTGAGTAGAAGACAACTTCTTTTGAAGTTCCTCCTGAAGAAGATGCACCACCATTTCTCTGCTCTTCAGAAATTAGAAGAGCAATCAACTCCTCGAAATCAGGAAAATTCTCACGGATGGCAATGGATGTCTGGAATTGTGCATAATCCTTTCCTAGACCATTCAAGGTCACAGAAACTAATCATCATCTTCCACTGGCGACCCAATAGAAGCAAGTGCATCTGCAATCTTCTTCACCTTCATGTGGTAGTCATTGATGCTATATTTTCTCTCTGCACATTATGCAACCCCTGCTTGAGCTGCATTTTCCTGGCTTGCGTACAAAAGAGCAGGTGAACCCTATATGTGGGTCTCAAACCAAACTCAGCTAACTTAGGTGGCATACTAATTGAGCCACTAACTAGAGTACATAAAGATAGTTGTCATCCAGCTATTATTCATGGGCAGTGTACCAACTGCATCTGCAGCTAACAAGTCGGTGACATAAATGCACAATGGTCACCCTGGCATATCACGAGTGGAGCTCAATATCTCAACATGCAGTGTGTTCAGAGGCCATGGAGTTGTGAGGAGGACAACGGGTAGCGTCTAAACAGCATCCAATGGGTCTAGTAGTTTGTTTAACTTGTGTCATAGAAATGAGGGATTTTAGGGTTTTGAATTGCTTTATATAGTCTTTTTAAAAGCACTTTAGGTCGCCAGTGCAGTAATACTTAATCTTCACCACCTAGTCTTTTGTCGCCAGTGCGGTAATACTTAATCTTCACCACCCTCCCTCCCAACCCACTCACCCCTCTGCCCTACCATGTCGCACATGCAATTCTACAATTTCCAAACAAATTTGTGAATTTTGGAATCTATAATTGACTCAAAATAGTGTTAACTTTATTCATCAAACATTTTACATTTGGGGCTCTCTTACTGTTGGTTGACAATGCATCCATAGATTGCAATTGTCTTTTCCTCTTCTTCAATCCCAAAGGTGTTCCCTTCAACTTTTGTACTCGTTCTATCGACTTCCCATTCCTTCTCCATAGCACGTTGAACTTGGCCATAGATACACTTTTCCAAATCTTGTTTGCTTTCAGCGAGCTTCTGGATTGATTCTTCCAATTCATGGTGCTCCAAGTCCAGTGCATGTGCTTTGTCACTGAGTTCTTTGTTTTGCAATTGGAGATCCTGCATACTATTATGCATTGCCACAATAGTAATATCTCCCAAATGTGCAAGTTCTTCTGCTTGGGCTCTTTGCACCTCGCTTGCTTGCATAGCCAATGTCTGAGAATGGTTCAATCGATTGCAATAACCGAGCAATCCAGCATGTCCCTTGCTAACAAACCGAACAACATCATGCACTGTATGAAAAGGAGGACTCTTTTGGGTGACAGGGTCTAAAGGATACAAGTTTCCATCCACCCAAAGGTCAAGATGCTTCTTCCCTTGCAATCGAAGACTGTGGAGCACACTTTGAGGAGTTCCACTATATCCCAAAGAGCGTGTGCTTGCATATTCTGCCTCCAGTTGTAGGTTCACATGGTACTTCTTGGATATGTCCTCGAATGGTGCCATGAGTACTCAAAGAGAGGTATCAGTGATGCAGGCTAAAATGTAGGGGACAGTTGGCAAAGATGGAGCAGTGAGAGGGAGAGAGTGGCAAGGAAGAGGGAGGAGGAGAAGCAAATGAGGGAAAGAGGAAGAGGAGGAGGAGAGTAGGGCGACAGGTGTAGAAGGGAGGGAAGGAGCTGCTGTAGAAGGGAGGAGGAGGGGAGAGATGCTACAGGAGGGAGGAGAAGGGGAGAGATTCTGCAGGAGGGAGGAGCAGAGGAGAGGGAGCCTGGGCGGTTGGAGGAGGGGAGAGGAAGGAGGGAGGAGGAGCTAGGAGGAGGAGGAGGAGGAGCAAGACAGAGGAGGGGAGAAATGCTACAGGAGGGAGGAGGAGGGGAGAGGTTCTATAGGAGGGAGGAGTAGAGGAGAGGGAGCCTGGGCAGCTGGAGAAGGAGGGGAGAGGAACGAGGGAGGAGGAGCCAGAAGGAGGAGGAGGAGGGGAGAGGGAGGAGGGAGGAGGAGGAGCAAGACGAAGGAGGGGAGAGGGGGAGGGAGGGGGAGGGAGGGAGCGGGAGAGGGAGGAGGAGGGAGGGAGGGAGGGAGGAAGGAGGGAGGAGGGAGGGAGAGAGAGGGAGGGAGGGAGGGAGAGAGAGGGAGGGAGGGAGAGAGAGAGAGGGAGGGAGGGAGATTCCAAAATTTGAAATTCAAATTTCAAAAAGTGGCCCCCTCCCCTCATTGATGGGGGGAGAGGTGGGCTCAAATGTGGGCTTAACCCACCTAGGTTGGGCTGGTTAGTCCTCTTTGGGACCCTCCAAGCCCCTTGCATTAGCCCACTAAGCATTCCCTAATCCATTCCTTATGAGGCCCTTTTGAGACCCCAATTCTCCCCTAATGAGTGTCCTTTTGAGTTGGAGCTGGAGCTGGCTTTGGCTTCCCTCCAACCTGTTCTCTCCTATGTCTACTTCCATTTGTGGAGTTGTGGAGCCCCTACCCCCCACTCCTTCCCTTCCCATCCATGATGATCAACTCGTGCAAGCATGCCAACATTATAGATTTTGCAACCTCCTCTAGCTTTTTGAGCTTGTTGAGCCCTAACTAAGTCTCTCAACTATCGTTCAACTTCAATTGCATGATAGTTGAGAGCAAGCCATGCCTTGTTATGATTATTCATGTACTCTCAACTTTAGTTACATGATGACAGTTGAGAGCAACACCACACCTTGTCATGATTATTCATGTACTCTCAAACATTATTTTATAAAATAAAAATATCAAATGAATATGAATCATTCTCAAATGTGTGTGCTTTCAACTCATGCTATATTCTTGTCAATGCTAGAAAGCACAAGAAACATAGCGGGTTAACATGCTTCCACCCATTTTTTAACTTTCAACCGCTAAAACCTGTAGCAAAAAATTATTTTGGGTCTTATTGCAAACCATGTTCTTTAATTTCATCTGTATAGAAATTTTTTATCAGTGTCAGTATATACCAACTTCTGCTACTATTGGTATTTACACGTACTAAGGTAGTGCCGATATATACTAACGTAAATTAGTGTTGGTATATACCAACACCAATACTGACAAAAAAACCTCCTACATGTTGTACCATGGTTTTCATGCCCAAGCATCCTAAACATTGGTAGAAATATGTCAGAAAAGAATGAAGGTGTAGTAGTGGTTTATGCATTCAAATCACACACTTCCTATTGAGAAAGTAACCCCTTTGTGGAGTACTAGAAGGAAAAAAATGTTCTAAAGGCGATTCTCACATTATCTAGAGACCTTGATCTATGAAATGCCTGGTTACACATTTGTGTTCACCTATTATTACATGGGGATTTTGGGGGCCTATAGTAAGATTTACAAGTATCCTAGTTATCCATCAAGAGAGGAGAACCAATTTGTGGGAATCTATGGTTAAGCATGCTTAGATGTGAACAAAACTCAACTGGGTAACCTCCGAGGTGCAAGGAGAGGTGTGGGTGCCCCCATCCAAATTTCAATAGAGCATTTTCCAAGAGATTACACTTCTATACTAAATTCAAATAAGCTAAGTAGACTACCATGTGATGACAATTTTAATAAAGTGGATCATGTGAAATCAAGGGAGATTCAATTTGTATAGTAGTGTAGCAACTTGTGTGAATCTTTGTGAAAGTGCGCTAAAATGTCATTAAAATTTTACTCAATGCATTAGTGAATGGGGGATCCATTAAATGCAAATACTAGCATATGCTTACATTTTTGGATTTCAAATTCCATGTACAACTATGCTTAATGTGTCGTACCCAGGTTTTCATGATATAATTAACCTTGTAGTGGCTTGTGACAATCCATTTCAAATCCTTTCCTTGCTAAATTGGAAGCTTGTGTGTAATTTAGTTGAATCTCAAGAAACTATGGAGATTTGTACAAATAATTGGCTACATCTCAAGGAACTATGGAGATTTGCACCATACATGTTACCTTTAAAAATGAAAACAATTGTTTTAGCCCAAAGTAGGGCACAAGCCAAAATAGTAGTGGAAATTCAAATAAAAAAACATAAAGAGAATAAGCATGAAAATATTGTCTCTACAATCAATCTTGAAAAGTCAAAGTCTTTCACCTAACAAATGCAAATAATTGCATTGGCTTGCTAAAGACAAAGAAATAAGGAAAGAACAATTTAATATTTCAAATTCAACACTTGCATCTATATAGCAGAGCTCCTTAACTTAACATGTTGTTGGGAAACCCTACACCATGTACACAAATGCAAAGAGGGGTCCACATAAATTGTGACGCATGACGCATTAGAGTGTGGTGGGAAAAGCCATACCCATGTGATTTGTTTTGTCCCCTTTCATTGTGTTACACGGTATGAGAATTAGTTTATGCATGAAATGTAAGAAATGCTTCCAACTTGAGTCCTAAATTGTGAAAGACATACTAATTAAACATATGATGACTGTGTAAGCAAATAATATTAATAAAGCAAGAATTTTGTTTTGATAAAGTTTAGTTTCTCCAAATCACATGTTCGAGGCCCATCTCTTAGCTCGTAGTCGCGTAAAAGAAGTTTTAAAAGTTTCAATTCTTCTCAAGACAAATGCCAAGGCTTTAAAATACTAGATATACTTTAAATATTCTCAAAGAAGCTCTTTAATTGGAGGCAAAGCTTGCATTCCACTATGTAGTCTTTGGCAAACATGGAAAAAAGACAAAGCTGACTATTACATCACACAATAAGGCAAGCTAAAAAGCATAACTGGCAAATACTAGAAAAAAGACAAAGCTTACTTTCGACTATGGACTCTCTAATATCACCAATAAACAGGCAAGGTTACTAATCACAACTACTACTAGTGGTTAAAAAGAGTGTGTGTTTTGTTATACTAAAATGGCAGACATCCAATATCATGTTTTAATATGGCAAGGTTGTTTGTTATTACTAAAATTTGAATTAAGCATCAACTATGTACAAAAAAAGAGTGTGTTCTAAGGGTGGGTACACTCCACTCTCATGCTTGTGCATCCACGTGAGGGATGTGTGGTGGTGCTTTACACACCATGGCATTGGGTGGGGAAAAATGCATGAATGGGTCCTACATTTGTTCATCAGCAAAAATACCCGGGGGATTTACAAGGGAAAACTTATGATATCACGTGAGTGTACAATAGGGGGTTTTTTTGAAATGAGGCATAAGCTTATACATTAGGGGTGGGGGCCCTTTTTTTTTCCCCAATATTGAATTTAAGCTAGGGGGACCATGTCATATTTAAGAAGGGGGGACATAATATAGGTTACCTTGGGTAACTAGTCCAAACAAGTTTGATTTTGTGTATGGTTTTAAATAGTCATAGGGAAAGTAACCTAAATTTGTTGTGTAATCTAAATGCTTGAGAGAGAATGTAGATTTAAGGAAAGGGGGGGACATAATGGAATTTTGGTGGTATCTTATAAGCTTAAATAGGGGTGTTTTATCATCCTACGTGGATCTTAAATAGGGGGTTTTCTTGAAGTTCATGCACGCAGGTGACGTCCCCCTTTAATGAAGAGTGAATCCCCTAGGCAAAAATATTTACACCCACAAAAATAGAATAGGATTCCATCATCACGGAATCTGATATAGAAATGTATTTCGAAGCAAATTAACATGAGAGATCTTTTTGTTTAAAAACTTATTATACAACTCAATAACACCATGGTGATAAGCATTATTTTCATTGACAATACTTCACTCATATGCAATCAATAAACTACTTGTATGGCAACCTTTTGCCAACTTGATCATGCATGGTTAGTGATGACCGGTTGAGGTTCACATTATATGCAAGTAGGAATAACACAACATGTGTGTGTCTTGAAATTGTGCTCATTTGCCTAATATGGAATCGCTCGTTGATTCTGTACTTTATTTGTGAAGCTTCGAGAGGATTTTGGGCATCACATCTGGGAAGTACGAAGATAAATTAGGACAATGTGATTGTTGACAACGCTTCATCTCGCAGTGATCGTGATGTTCATGAAGAGCTTAGGGGTGTGGATATAAATAAGGATGCAATACATGATCATTTCTAGGATCTTATTTCACAATTGTTAAATTGAAACTTTGCAAAAGGCATATTTTGAAGAATGTTTATTTGCTTAGTTTATTTTGATATGATTGTTCAACGAATATATGCATTTGTTCAATGTAAATTTTGAGTAGAATAAAATACCTTTTTTTAGTGTTTTTCCGTTTGGACTTATCATAAGAAACCATGTTTTCTAAAATGCAATAAAAGTTAGTAGATTCGACCATGTAAAAAAGAATATTCTCCATATAGCGTTCATGCTGGGATTCACATGGAAGTATACAAGGTACTTTTTGGAGTGAGTTGTGAAGTTCCCCTTGAATGACCGGCCTATATATATTCTGCGGGCCTATATTCCCGTGTGACATAAACCAGCTCAACGTGGAGCTTGTGATGTGCCACTGATATCTCCCTTTCTTCTTCAAATGAAATACAGGCACACAACAAAGCAGTTTAGAGCGCAGAGTCTTGAGTTGAGAGTGTATGGCGCAGCCAAGGAGCGGCTGCAAAGCCCATATTGTGGCTCTGCCAGTGCCCGCTCAAGGCCATATCAACCCTCTCATGCAGCTCTGCAAGCAGCTCGCTTCCCATGGATTCACCATCTCCTTCCTCAACTCCGACATCAATCACCTCCGCATCCTCCGCTCCCAACATGTTCCCCTCGACGAACTCCAAGCCTTCGTCACTCTCCCCTCCCATCATGGCCTCGACATCCGCTTGTTTGGCCTCGGCGATGGCCTCCCCCCTGACCCCCACCCCTCTAAAACTAAACCCACCACCCTCGTCGATTTGATCCAAGCCGTCGTCTCCCCCTCCTTTCAGCAGTCTGCCAACCGCCTCATTACCGAACTTGTCCAGCAGCGTGACCCTCCCGTGACTTGCATCATCTCAGATCTGCGCCTCGTCTTCACTCAAGATATCGCCAATGAGCTCAGCATCCACCGTGTTGCCTTCTGGACTCAAAACGCAGCCAATTTTGCAGCGCATCTTGTCATCACCGACGGCTACAGGCCACCTGCAGGTAGGAGTTCCGTTCATAACCATTTCCGCTGAAGCACACAAGTCCCGTTTTGCGATGGTTCTTTCATACCTTCATCATCCTCACTGGGCGTCTCTCTCACTGCAGATGACTCAACTCTTATCACCTGCGTTCCCGGTGCCCCTCCTCATAAACGCTCGGAGCTGAGCCAGCTGCTAACAGCCGATCCTTCGGAGCTCCTGTTTCATTTTGGAACCAACCCTTTCCGAAGAAGGGGGGAAGCTGCGTGGATTCTACTCAACACTTTCGATGAACTGGAGGAGTCGGCTATGGCGTTTCTCAAGAAGGAGCACAATATTCTTACCACAGGCCCTTTGTTGACTCCTCCTTTCTTCAATTTCTCAGCGAACACCCAATCTAAGCCATCTACCATTATACCAGATGATCTTTCTTCTTGCCTGGAGTGGCTCGACACTCAACGCAAGACCTCCGTTCTCTACATCTCTTTTGGAACTCTGGTATTCCGATCAGCCCAGCAGATGATCGAATTAGCACATGGTTTGGAAGCCAGCGGGCAGCCGTTCCTCTGGGTTATCCGTCCAGATCTGATGCCGTCCGAGTCGGCAGACTCTCTCGAGGACGTTCTCCACCGCACAAAGCACCGCTCTAGGGTGGTCCAGTGGGCGCCACAGATAGATGTGCTCTCGCACGCGTCTGTGGGCGGATTCCTGACGCACTGCGGGTGGAATTCCATTCTAGAGAGCATTATGCAAGGGATACCGATGCTGGGGTGGCCGACGTTCGTGGACCAAGGGCTGAATGCGCGGTGCATTGCGGACGGATGGAGGATTGGGATGGGTCTGGAGGCGGATGAGAGAGGGTGGGTGAAGAAGGAGGAGGTGGAGAGGAAGGTGAAGGAGCTGATGGAGGGTGAGAAGGGAAAGGAAATGAGGGAGAAGGTGAGCAAGGTGAGGCGAGCAGCCGACAGAGCCGTAGCTGCAGGGGGTTCTTCCGACATCAATTTCGAGCTCTTCGTCAACTGGCTCCAAGAGCAGGCGCAACAGTAGAGATGCCTAATTTACTACCTGAACAAACTACAGTATAGTTATTCGAATTTCATATTCATTTATGGTCTTGCATACTATGCATAGTTCACTGCATTTGCATAATTCAATACATCGTTAGCCAATTGTATCACTTTCAGTGTGCGGTTGTTCAACGACATCATCTTTCTTACCTGAGACAAAAACCTTGACTTTCAGTGTTCCGTCACGGTGTTCAATCATCAATGGCAGCATTTTCTTAACACATTACAAAAAAACTTGTGGGTGAACAATATAAATTGAAAATTTGCAAGTTTGTCTTGGCGTCGCCATGCAAAGGGGAGGCATCTTATTTGTGCAAACTCTACGCTCCTACTACTGACCTCTTTACAAGAAGAACATAGAAGAACAGATAGGTTGGGCACACGGTTGTCTTCTGTTAGTATTCAGCCAAGAAGATTCCTATCGGAGGTGATCGGAATCAAGGGCACATGTCAGAGCTTGAAGCTCGTCGGACTTTATTGGAGTTATAGCCACATGTTTGGATTGAAATCTGATAGGTGTGAGAAGCATTCCTATTGGATATCCCCCTCTTGTCGGACCTTGCGTGCCCGTGTAGTCCGATTGCATGGGTTAGGCATCCAATTACCTTTCGGTAGGCATCCGATTGCCTTTCCTTCCTGAACTACCCAAAAAAAGCTACATGTGCCTAGGGTGAGAGATCCCATTTCTTTTCCGTTCCTTTGTCACCTTTTTGATCTACTCCTCTCGACTATAAGGTACCTCTACTCCTTTGTCATCCTTCGTATGATCCACGTTAGCCTCCCTTTCAACAACTTTGAGCGCCTTTCCATGGTCACCTTTGTTGAGTGTGGTCTCCTTTCGGCTATCCCTACTTCTTTCATCAACAACTCCTCATTCTCCTCCTCCTAGCTTGCTTTCTTACTCTCTAACTTATACCTTTATTGTCACGGCATTCGGGCATCCTTGCAAGTTCACATAGTTGGTAGCGTTGACGTAACATGCCACCTTGGGTTCTTACTCTCGTCTTTCTTCCTCATGTTCCCCAACTTGAAGTCTTGGCATTCACATAGACTCTTCCTTACAAACTGCTTGTGCTTTCGTATTTACCACTGGCTCCTCATTGTAGCCATTCAGTGCTTGGTGGAGTGTTGTGTTCTTGCCATAGTCCTTCTTTGGCTACTGCCTCTTTTGCTATTGCTCTTTTACACATGTGCATGCTTGTGTGTACACACATGCAAGATACACACACACACACATTTTTTTTTGGGTGGAATTACACACACACATGCTTTGGCCCTCCTAGTATTCACTTTTCTGCTTGCACTTTTACCATACCTCCCCCCTTCCTCGACCACCTCTATCCTTTACCTTGGGAAAAAGAATTACCCTCTTCTTTCTAATTTTTATTCCTCTTCTATGGAAATTTCACCCCTTTCTTGAAAATACCCGAAATTATTTACCCCCCCAACCCCCGAAATTACTTTTACACACACACACACACACACACGCACACGCACACAGTTGTGGGACTTGAAAATCTCCAACATGTTGTGATTGTGTGGCATTCATGCGTACAAACCTCATGACTAGTGCAGAGAAATAGAGATGATAACTCATCGAGAGAATGGAAATATACAAGTGAGATAGGTGGAAAGGGGGAGGGGGAAGTGGAAACAAGAGGGACATGTGGGAAAATGAGGGGGAAGATGAGGAGTGGGTAAAACGTATATAGACCATGAGGCTATGGGGAGTGGGAGGTGGGAAAAGGAGAGGGATGGTATGAACATCATTTAGGAGGGGGCAGACATGGGGGAGAATGAAGGAGAAGAGTGGGAGAGTGATATGCACCTGAAAGAGGTAATGAAAATGGCTTAATTCTCCAACATGGTGGCTCTACAAGTGAGGAGGTGTCTCATCAAAGAGCTCCCCTGCCCCCCCTTTTATAATCAAAGAAGTAATGAAAATGTCTTAATTCTCCAACATGGTGGCTATACAAGTGAGGAGGTGTCTCATAAAAGAGGCCCCCCCCCCCCTCCCCTTTATAATCAAAGGGAAGGGGTTTCACATTAATTATCCCTATGACACATGCAAGGTGTGGAAGGGGCATCTCCCATGTGAGTGCAGGGCGGTGCACACACTCAATTGCAATCAACAATTTGAGGGTTGCATACTCCAAACCCACATCCCTAGTGCAAGATGCACTTTGATTTTATGTCTTATTTAATATTCACATGGGTAGGCTGACACAAAAGATGCTTGCCACCTCAACCCTTTCTCACACATTTTATATTCAAGCTCCTATTGACCTTGCCCTCACCTCATTCAATGTTGCCAAGGTGGAAGCATAGCACATGGGGATATGTTCCCACATCACCTACTTTACATATAAAATGTAGCAAGTTGCATGGACTATATGCCTTATTTTCAAAGATGCTTTCACATTGGAAAGGTGGCACATGGACTCTCTTGCCATCTCATTCATGTGGCCTTGACTAAATATATTATGTGACTATTGCTACATACACACATAGTGCTTCCACTTATTACATTTACATTGGAAATTTTTGGGCTTTAATAGCCCCCCCCCCCTCAGCATGGAATGCATAGAGTTACATGCCTGGGTCACAACCAAACAAAGAAGGGCTTGAGGTAATGTTTGTTGAAGACCTTTTTACCATGGGGCTCTTCTAGTTCTTGAACAACTAGACAGTTGCTTCATTATTTCACCACTTTGTATGGTCCAGACCAAGTGGGAAAGAACTTCTTGTCCATTTGGTAGTCCACCCTATTGTCAAAGCACAATACTAAATCATCATCATCATAGTGCCTTTCCCATCCTTTACGGATTTTGGCATTCATTTGTGCTTTTTGCCAATTTTTTTGAATCTCTACATGATGTTGAGCTTGCCGATGGGTCTCATCCAAGATTTCAAGATGCACCAATCTAGCCTCTATCCTTTCATCTTCAGTCATCTGTTGCTCTTGGGCCAACCTTAAAGCAGGAATCTCTATTTCTACCAGCATAACTTCTTCAGTGCAATAATGGTGTTGGTTGTATTCAAGTGCCCTCTAAGTGTCTGTGCCGATCCCATATTGTCTATAGGTCCTTGAAGAAAATTGGCTTGTTGCCTAGTACAAATTTTACTTGATGACACTATTCCTGAGCCAACATATTAATGTCCTTGTGGTGTGCAAAACAAACATGAAGAATTCTAACAACTTTAATTCTTTAGGAAGAGATCCAAACAAAAACTTCAAACCAAGTAGCACAAAATATAAAAATGTGGGAGCATCTTTCCCAATATATACAGCCTATCCCTCAAACTTTGACAATGATCCATGAGGGATGCATATGGTGGGGGTGATTTTCCATAAAAGGATTGTATGATCTTGACCAGAAGGCCATTCGGATCCAACACAATAGCTCTCCACTCTTCATGGAGAGGTGTTTGGATAGTCTGCGGTGGGGGTGCACATAGGCATAATAGTTGAGGGTGATTGCTCTATAGGCCAAATGGATGTGTCTAAACTCTAGATAAATAGCTCATTGTACTTCTATGAATTTGGTCCCATCTAGTGTACTCATCCCTCAATTTCCTTGTTGGATTGGTCACGAACACTTTTGGTTGGGCATGAGAGCCACTAACATCAAGTAAACCTGCACCCAAAGTTAAGTTTAATAGTGTTTAAAATAAATCTTCATGTACATCATCAGGAGCCATATAGACATATAAAATCGGGATGAGAGATATAGATTCAGAATGAGCCATATAAAATCAAAACGAGCCATATAAAATCAGAATAAGCCATATGAAATCTAAATGAGACATATAAACTTAGACAATATGCAATCATAGTGAGCCTTATAAAATTTGTTGAGCCATATAAAATCAGAATGAGTCCAAGTATCTAGCATTTCTACAAGTCTTCCTTGAAGCATTTACTATAGGTGAGGGCAGTGATGGGAGGCAACATATCAAGCTTTAAATAGCCCAGAATGAGACATATAAAATCAGACATATAACTTCATATAAATAAATTTAGACATTGAAAAAATCAAAATGAGCCATATAAAATCATCATATAGACCAATAAATGTCCCTTCTATTACTTAGCCCAAATGGATCAACACAACAGCTCTGTGTTGTACTCTACAGACCCCAGTATACAGCCCAAATGGCTTAGATACAATAGCTCTGCACTGCACTCCACACACCCCAATATGCTATGTTGTAGGAATGACCCTAGAACCTAGGAGAGCACGGCCCTTATTCCTCAGCATCCTTTTCAAGAGGTGACCCAAGGACTGTCATCTTAGATATCCATACTTGCAGCATATTCTGGGTCATACCCTCAATCTATAAGGTCTCTTACAATGTTATCAACCTTTTTTGCAATTCCATCCTACAACTCCAAAGTTGAAGATTGTGCAGCTCTATTATACATTGATGGATCTGTAAAAAATAACAATCCAACAATGAAAGCTAAAATAAGTGGAGTACCTCTAACTAGTATGTTTCCATCAATAAAACATTAGCTTACAATTGCTATCTAACCAACCCACGAGTAGAAGTCTGGCATGTTAGTACTCTCTGCATGAATCTCTGCATGAATGCTAACTAGCATAGGGTAGTTGGGACCATAAGTGAACCAATGTGTGCCCAATAGCATAACTTGTGCATTGAGTAGAATATCTAGTACGCGGGTTTTGACATTTTTTGAGTAAGTTTCTACAAGTTTTGTGAGCTTTTAATGAATGTTCTTTATAGCTCATGGCATGCCATCCTTTGCGCAAGAATCATGAGCCTACAAAATCATTGCTCAGGTAATAAGTTTCTTCAAAAATCCCCACAAAATCATGTGTATGCCCACAAAATCAAGAAGGAATCTTATTTTGAGAAATGTCAAGTCTAAATAGCATTCTCTTGTTCATTAAAGAGATCCAAATCCCTCAATAATGCCATGAATTTTTAAGTCGGACCATACAAAATTATGGTCAAACAATAAGTTTCAAGGAGTGATAAATGGAGGATTTAAAAAAATCACATTCATCTCAAGCTGTTATGATTGAGCATTATAAAATTTTGTTCTTTCATAATTCAAAGACTTTAAATTTTATTTAATTCAAATTGCAAATCTAGTTGAAACCATGCATTCTCTTGTGCTATTAAATAGAATCATAAATCCTTTAATAAGGTCATATATTCCAAATACCTCTTAATCCTACCATTAGCTAAGTTGGACACTAATCTTTGACACTTGTTTTGCCAGCTAAATTTCCCCCTTCTTGCTCATCCCCAACTCTTCTTGCTCATCCCAAAACTCTATAGCTGGGTGGATCACTAAGGGTTTTAGAAGCTCGATTTGTGCATAATCCAACTCCAGCAAGTAGCCACATTTGTTGATATTTTCAAACTCAACTTGACTCAAAGTAGCACCATGTACAACACGACGCTACTTTGACTTTTGCCCTGATGACATCACTCACACATGGAATTTGAACAACACTCACACATGGAATTTGCCTCTTTAACATTGGTGTGTTGCCATGTGTTCAAATGCCATGTGCTTGCCATGTGTGAGTGATGTCATTAGGACAAAACCACATAAATTGCATGCTTTGGCCTACACTATGATCCCTTTTACCAAAAAAGCATATAGCCATGACATTCTCTCATATAATGCATGTAGAGATCACTTTACCACACTTCTTTCTTCCATCAATCATTCCCATGCACATGATTCTACTTCCGATGGGAATGTGCCATATGGCTCATATTGTTTTTTGAATATTGGATTCAATAACCTTGCCAGCCAACTCTGACTGCCTTGTCACTGATGTTGCTTATGAGTAATATCCTTATCTAGTTGTGCTTCCCTCTGAATGCTTTTGTACTCAATATGTGGCCTATGTGAGAGTCCATAACCTCCCTCTTTCAACCACTCTACATGAGGCCTTTTTCTCCCAATAGTGACCTCATTTCCATCCAACCCAAAATGTGATGTGATTAATGATGAAAATCTAACTATATCTTGAATAATACCCCAAAAGGTTGTCCCTCAACATATGGGAAAGAATAGAGCGAGAGTCAATGGTGGTAGGGGAAGATTAGAATAGAGACTATACGAAGCATCTCTCTTTCGGTCAAACAATTGTCCTAAGAAAAGGGAACCTTCAAAATAATCATACTGGCATATTTCTTTCCACCTCAAAAGGGATTAGTGAATCATGTCTTTCATTGTTCAAAGATATGGATTCTTTAATCCATCTCCTTAGTCTAATAATTGAAACAAAATAGTAAAATGTGAATGCTCATTAGAAGAAAACCTCATGAAACAACTATAAGAAAACCTCATGAAATAACTATATAATAGTTATGGGATCTACCTTATTTGGTGTGTCAATGGCTACAAACCATCAAGCATGGATTTAACATTTGCAAGAATATCCAAGCTTTCATCTTCCTTTTTTATAAGATAAGACATGACAATGTCCTTAGACTTATCCTTCTCTTTTTTTGCCCCAGTAGCTCTAGGCAACTTTAGCACATGTTCATCCACAAGATTTCTCGCATTAGTGATAGCTTCTATGGATACTCCTTCAAATATTGCATGCGTATGTTCCCCAAGATGTATCATGGTCCTTGTTTATCAAATGTTGGTAGGAATAATGTAATATATTTCCCATGGACAATGGGACAAAGAAAAAGGCATTTTTCAGCAATGCAAGCAAGAGAATCCAACATGTATTTTCTCTATTGTCCCCAAAAGATAATGTTTGGAAATATGCCCTTTTGATTGGGTAGTATTCGCAATGCCTCTAAGCATAAAGTATAGAGAAAATGTTTTCTTTGATTGAGTTTTCTTTCTCGTTCACACTTGGAAACCAAAATAAAATGTCATCATCATATTATTACATAAACAATGTGGGGGTTAAATGTCACTGTGCCTTTACCCCGATTATGTACAATACTCAAACACATATATAAATGAATGAAAAAGAAGATTAGGGTGGTTTTGCACCCACCAAAACTTCTGTGGCTCTCTGTTTCTCTCTCTCCCTCTTCCGTTCTTGCTTCCATTGAGAGCACTCTCAACTGGTATCAAAGCCCAGGTGATCTAGCTGAGCGTGCGTGAATGCTTAGAAGCTCAACAGCTCTGTGGGAGGAAGGAGAAGCTCTGTAGGAAGCTTTGTGGGTGACTTTACTCACATCCGAGTGTGCAAAGACCTTGAAGGAACCTTTGGAAAAGTCACTTTGGTTTTGCAAAGTGGTTTTGAGAGCCTGTTAAGTGTTTTCAAAGAAAAACTCGTTTTTTGAGCTTTTCCCTGTTCTGTTCGATGACAGAGACTCCGTATTGACTTGTAGAGGCAACTATTGCTTGCTTTTGGTGTCCACTTCACTTCAGGAGCTTGGAAACACCTTCATTCTTGAATCTGGGATCATTTCATTGGATTTCTGACTCATCGTGTCAGTTCCTACGTTTTTCTGCCCGAGTGTTGGAACTCAAGTTTGGAGCAACCACTTGCAGATCTGTTAGTTCTGGTGGACTCAGGATGTCCTAAAACTTCTATGTTACTCATCATTTGCACTCCGATGGAGTTTACAAACAGCTCTGTTTCAAAAAACGCTTTTCAGCCCGTGTGTTGGACCCAGTGATTGAGACCACAATTTCCAAAACCGTCTATCCCATTGCGTTCCGGACGCCCAAAAACCCTTACCTATCAGTTCTTGTGCGATTCGGTGGAGTATTTTCAGAGTTATAGATCTCTGTGTATTCGATTTCGTCTCTCTGTTATGCATTTTTCATTCTAAGGTTTTGAAACCTTAGATTTATGCCACATGGTAGTGGATAAGTGTTGACTCCCATTTCTCACTCATCGGTTGGGATTTTAGAGTTCCGGCAGAAGAGAGATATTTGCAGATTTTCTAGCTGAGTCCGATTATGCAATGGCGCCCATGTTTTGAGGCATCTCAGGTTCTATTTTCAGTAGCGGTCTTTTCCGTGGGACCATGATTTCTTGAGCATACGTTATGCAGATCACTCTGGTTGCAGTTTGAGCCATGTGTGCTCATTCGTGGTGTGCATTGGGTTGCAGTGGATGATTTATAGGCCATTTGGATGCATTGCGGTCCTTATTGGATGTGCTGATAGGCCCAAATTGCCTTGTGGGATGCTATTTTTATGGACGCTTTGCACATGGATGCTATTTTATGCTGAGGGACAGCTTTGACACATTGCAGGTGATGCACTGATAGTGTTATGCTCTCTTGGTTATTGATGCATATGCTAGTGGACATGCTTGAGTCATTTAGCACTTATCGGCATTTTGGATTGCCATTGCACTTGGCATTTTCTTTTGGGCTAGATTTGCTCATATGGATGCATAGTATATGCACATGAGTCAAATGCATCTTTTGATGCTTTGAGCTTTGAGTTTTGGTGATATTTCACTCTATTGTGGCATACACATTTGGGTGCACCTGGTATTTGGTGTGATTCTCTCTTATAGGCACTAGCATTTGGGATTTTGCTTTATTTGCATCATGGCATCCTCTTCCATGTCTGAAAAGGAGTTTTTCAGCATTAAAAAGTTTGATGGGACAAACTTTTCTTTGTGGAAAGAACAAATAAGGGATGTGCTTATTCAAAAGAAGCAGATTAAACCCTTGGCAGGGATTGAAGCTAAGCCTGCAAATATGTCTGAGGATGATTGGAATGAGTTGGATGCATTAGCAAAATCTACTATTAGACTTCATCTTGCAAAGTCAGTTTATTTCACAGTAGTAAATGAGCAAACTACGGAAGATTTGTGGAAGAAACTGTGTGCCACTTATGAAAAGGAAACTGCCTCTAATAAAGTTTACCTCATGAAGAGGTTGTTTGAGGTGCAGATGAAGGAAGGGGTCTCCATTGCTTCTCACTTGAATGAATTCAATATTATTTTCAGCCAGCTTCAGGCTCAGAAGATGAATTTTGATGCGGAGACTAAGGCAATATTTCTCTTATGTTCATTGCCATCCTCATGGGATACCTTCCGTACAGCTGTCAGTAACTCTGCACCTGGTGGAGTACTGAAATTTGATGATGTTGTGGGTAGCTTGTTGGCTGAGGAGATTAGACGGAAGTCTATGGACGGCAACAAGCAGGATGCAGCCTTAAATGTGCAAAGGGGCAGATCACAGTTCAGGGGGAAGTCACAAGAAAGAGGGAAGTCTCGTAGCAAATCCAAGGCACGAAACGTTGAGTGTTACCACTGTGGCAAGAAGGGCCATATGAAAAAGGATTGCTACAAGCTGAAAAGAGAGCAAAAGGATAAGAAAAAGAATGCAAATTGGGGTGCAAATCAAAAGGAAGAGAGTCCAAGGGAGGACAAAGGAAAAGTGAAGATCGAGGAGATCAATGCAGTCACACATGATAGTGACAATGATGTTCTCTTCATGTCTAGTTTATCTGCAGAGTTGCTTACCACTTCAGATGATGCATATTCCCAGGATTGGATTTTGGATTCTGGTGCTTCATTCCATGTTATTCCCCATAGGGAATGGTTCTCCACTTATGACAGTGGAAAGACAGGTTGTGTGCATCTTGGAAATAACTATGCATGTGACATAGTGGGAGTAGGTGACATAAAGTTTTCTTTTGCAAATGGGTCTACATTTATTTTGAAACATGTGAGACATGTGCCTAAGTTGACCAAGAGTCTTATTTCAGTGGGTCAGCTAGATGATGCTGGTTTTCACACCACTTTTGGCTTTCAGAGTTGGAAAATTCAAAAGGGCTCTGTGCTTTTAGCCAGGGGTGCCAAGTGTGGGACTTTGTATCCCTTACATGTATTAGGGGTATTTGATCATGTTGTTGCAATAACCGAGCAGCCAAGAACTTCTTTGTGGCATTGCAGGTTGGGGCACATGAGCCAGAATGGAATGAAACTCTTATGCCGTTTGGGTTAGGTACCGCATTTGAGTTTCTCTGATTTTGAATTTTGTGAGCACTGTCTCTATGGGAAGCAGACTAAATCAGCCCATAAAAGAAGGGGAAAGAAAGAGTTTGAAAAGCTTGATTTGGTGCATTCAGACATATGTGGTCCCATGCCTACACGGTCATTAGGCGGGGCTGAATACTATGTGACATTCATTGATGATGCAACTAGGAAAGTGTGGGCTTATGCTATAGCTCGGAAGAGTGATGTGTTCCAGGTATTCAGAAATGGCTGGCCTTGGTTGAGAATCAGTCAGGTAGAACGCTTAAATGCCTACGGAATGACAATGGTGGAGAGTATCTCTCTCATGACTTTCAGCATTTCTATGATACACGTGGGATTAAGAGGGAGCTCACATCCCCTCATACTCCAGAGCAAAATCCAGTTGCAGAAAAGATGAACCGTACCATTCAAGAAAGGTTGCAATGCATGCTTTCCAATGCAATTCTTTCTGGTGGTTTTTGGGCTGAGGCAATGAAGACTGCAGTGCATGTGATCAATAGCTCACCTAGTAAAAGAGTTTGGATGGTGGTATTCCTGAAGAGGCATGGAGTGGCAAGAAGCCCTCTTACTCTCATTTGCGTATATTTGGGTGTGAGGCATATGCACATGTGCCAAAAGAGCTTCGAAAGAAGCTAGATCCTAAGTCTAGGAAATGCATCTTTCTGGGTTATGGTGAAAGTGGAGAGATGGGCTATCGTCTCTGGGATCCAGAAGCAAAGAAGATCATACACAGCCATGATGTAGTCTTCAAGAAGATGCATAAGGCACCCATGAGGGATGTGGAAATGAGGAGAATCACTTTCCAGGATGTGAATCCACCTGCATATGTTGATAGACAGCAAGCTGTCCATGCACCAAATGTGCAAGAAATGGTACCAACAAGTACTCCCACAGGTATACAATCAAGTGTAGATGATGGATCATTTATTGGTGGAAATGATGAGCCAAATGTGGCTGATATGCAGGTGGGACAACAAGCTGAAATGCCCTTGAGAAGATCATCTAGAGTGTCTAGACCGCCTGATAAGTCTGTTCCAGGGGTAGACTATGTGATGCTTACTGATTGTGGGGAGCCTTCTTGCTACAGAGAGGCTATGATGCGCAAGGATCAACACAGGTGGGAGTATGCTATGCAATCAGAGATGAGTTCACTTATGAAGAATAAGACTTGGGACTTGGTTTCTTTACCACATGGAAAGAAAGCATTGCCATGTAAATGGGTCTACAAAATGAAGGTCACAGGTGATGATATGCCTAGGTACAAGGCCCGTTTGGTCACGAAAGGGTTCAAGCAAGAGAAGGGTGTGGACTTTGATGAGATATTCTCTCCAGGTATGAAGATGACCACACTTAGATGCATGCTCGGACTAGTGGCATCAGAGGATATGGAGCTTATGTAGATGGATGTCAAGACAACATTCTTGCATGGGGATTTGCATGAGGAAATTTACATGGTGCAGCCGGAAGGCTTTGAAGAAAAGGGCAAAGAGCATTTAGTTTGCAAGCTAAAGAAGAGTCTCTATTGTCTTAAGCAAGCACCTAGAGAATGGTATCAGAAGTTTGATGCTTTCATTCAGTCCCAGGGTTTTAGAAGGAGTGAAATTGATCATTGCCTCTACACTAAAAGGGCTAAGGATAATAGCCTGATAATCTTGGCACTATATGTGGATGATATGCTATTGGCTAGCAAGAATACTTATGAGCTAGATGCATTAAAGGCCAAGTTGCATGAGGCCTTTGATATGAAGGATTTGGGATTTGCAGGTCATATTCTTGGTATGCGCATCACGCGTGATCAGAGTAGGAAACTCCTTTGGCTTTCACAAAAAGAGTATGTTACAAAAGTATTGCAGCATTTCAATATGGAGGGGGGGAAGGCAATGAGTACTCCATTGCCTCCATATGTGAAACTGAGTCATACAGATAGTCCCAAATCAGATGAGGAAAGGACCATGATGGCCAAGGTTCCTTATACATTAGCAGTTGGGAGTCTTATGTATGCTATGATAGCTACTAGACCAGACATTGCATTTGCAGTGGGAGTTGTTAGCCAGTATATGGCTAATCTAGGAAAGAGGCATTCTGAGGTAGTTAAGTGCATCATGAGGTACATGAAGGGTACCAAGGAGATGTGCGTCTGCTTTGGTAGAGGAGACATGCGTGTACTTGGGTACACAGATTCAGACTATGCAGGGCATGTGGATAGTAGGAGATCCACTTCTGGTTATGTGTTCACCTTTGCAGGTGGTGCGGTGTCGTGGATGTCTCATGCACAGAAGTGCGTTGCTTTGTCTACCACAGAGGCTGAGTATGTTGCAGCCACAGAGGGTTGCAAGGAGGCTATATGGCTTGATCGGCTAGTGGGAGATTTGGGGATTCATACAGATGTACCGACATTGCATAGTGATTCCATGAGTGCTATTCAGCTAGCACGGAATCCGGTCTTTCATGCAAAGACCAAACACATTGAGGTCAGGTACCATTTCATCACGAGCGCATAGAGCTTGTCAAGGTTCATACAGATGATAACCCTGCAGATATGCTGACAAAGAGTCTACCTAGTCAGCGGTTTGAGTATTGTTGTGTATTGATGGGCATTGGATAGTATGCTCACTGGTTGTTCTCCCTTAAAGGCACATTGTCCTTTAAGTGGGAGGTTGTGGGGGTTAAAGGTCACTGTGCCTTTACCCCGATTATGTACAATACTCAAACACATATATAAATGAATGAAAAAGAAGATTAGGGTGGTTCTGCACTCACCAAAACTTGTGTGGCTCTCTGTTTCTCTCTCTCCCTCTTCCGTTCTTGCTTCCATTGAGAGCACTCTCAAACAATCACCTTCACACTAGGCATTTTTGCATAGGGTATCAGCAGTGGAGTACTCATGCATTCTTGAAGTATTTGATAATTTAGATGGGTTTCTTTATATTTGCCAGTGACAAGAAATCATGAATAGACTCCTCTTGAACCTTTGTCACACCAGTGTTAGAACACTCCCACTCAACTCTTTCCTCTTGCAAGATAATGATAATGTCTCCCTCTCAAACAATGTGTGCAACTCCTCTTGAACCTTTGTCACACCATTGTGAGAACACTCCCACTCAACTCTTTCCCCTTGCAAGATAATGATAATGTCTCCCTCTCAAACAATGTGTGCATCTCTAGCAATCCAAGTGAAACAAGTCATGGTAGAAATAGTGGTCAGTTGGAGCACCACAATGTCCAAAGTTCAATACAATGATAGACCAAATGAGTAGTCCTAAACAATCCTCCAATGAATTGATATAAATGGGGGACAAAAGGAGGAGATTGGGCAAAGGAAGGCACAAGAGATGGAAAGAAAAAGTAGGAGGAGGCATAAAGGAGGATGAAAGGATTGAATGGTAGGAGGAGAAGGCAGCAACAAATGAAGAGGAGGGAGAAGGGGAGGAGAAAAAGGAGGCAAACTAGAACTACGGTTTCTAGGGTTTTGGGTAGGCGTGTTGGCTGGGGCTCTAGGGTTACTTCTTTTGGGTAATGGCCCTCTCTCAAGCTTGCCATTTTAAGGAAAAGGAGGGAGGGGGATAGTTAGATTTTACTAAGTGGAGGTGGGAAAATCTACCTCTCTTCCTCATCTCTTTACCCCACGATAGCTATTACTATCAACAAAGAAAGATAGCTTATGCTTTTATTATGAAGCAGTAAGAGACTGCTAAATAAATGATACATGCTGCATAACAAGTGTTGATCTCAATGTAAGAGGAGGGAAGAGCTGTATAAGTTACAACATCTTGTTGCCTCCCAATTGTGACATCATCTCATCATCCCCCCCTAAATGGATGATGATCATGGAATTCTTCCAAATGGGCATCATCAATGTAGAGGATCATTTCCACTTGGACCTCCCACATTCCACCATCTCTTTCATAGTAGCAGAAGAACTGATCATCCAATCTTTGAAATTGAAGGGCAATCAAATCAGCTCTTGTTGACAATTCAGTGCTCAAAATCTGCATACCAAAAATTGGAATGCAAGAAGTCAAAGCATAAAATGCTTAGACAAAATTATTGGAATTGCTACGATGTGTTTTCAAATAGATAAGGAAAATGAAGCATCTTACCTACAATGTCTTTCCCGTTTGAGACATGGATTTCGGCCCACTCATCCTTTACTAGAAATGAAGGAAAAATCCTTTACCACCCATTCGCCCTCCTTCATCTCACCTTCCTCATCCTACCCTTCCACACCTTGTGAATGGAGCTTCTGAGGCCCTTGGACCCGAGGGGTCTTGCATCACTTCTTCCAGACTCTCTCTTTTGCCAGAACTAGACAGAATTTCTGGTCGAGACCTACAAACGAGTGGAGGCTCGGGATTGTTGAGCTTTTGGATTCCCAGCTAGGATGGAGGGTGGGCTGAGTGTAGCTCGAAGTGCTTTCTTCTAGCATGGGATCCTTTGGCCAAATCCTTCTGGACCTCGAGTGCATGTGGCTAAACTGAGGTTCTGGAATTTTGTTTTACCCCAGAGGTATGACACCAGCTGGCGGGATAGCTCTATAGCAATGGTTGGAGGGATACGATATAACACTGGGTAGTGTAATATGATTTTAGCGATGGTCTGTGGCAGGGTAAGAATATACCCATGGGCAGTGGGATAGATGTGTCACAACGATCAGCGGGATAAGTATTGCCACGTGGTCGCTGCGAATAGTCACAAGGGCTATCCCCATGAGTGTAGGGATACCGAATAATAACGGGTGGTAGGATAGGGAATCGATGGGATCCTACCAACACACCAATTGGCAGGATAGTATCACAATGGCCGTGGGGATCGAAATGACGACGATTGGTGGGATAAGTGTATCACGATGATGGCGGAGTAAGTGTATAACACTGGACAGTGGGATCAAAATAGCGATGGTTGGCATGATAGGAGTAACATGACGAGTGGAGTTATACGAATATGACCACGGGCATGGGGGTGGGTTCACCACACCGGCGGTGCAGTAGTAGGATAGCAACGGTCAGTGGGGTGGGACTACAGTGATGGTCAATGGCTATCAGATTGGTGCCATAGCAACTCTGACATGCATTAAATCAATGCGATAGGGTAGACCATGGTTAGAGGTTAGGTCAGTTGGATAGGACTATGGCACCAGGTCAATGTAGGTTAACCAATGGGATACTGCTAACGCACTGATCGATGGCGTATTTGGTCAGTGCGATAGGGCTACAGTGCCTACTCAGCATGATAGTCACACACAATGTCGCTGACTGTTTTCTGATGATTTTTGAAGATTTTATAGTTTCTGTTCATGATTTTTTGTGATGGGGGGATTCTACTCTACCTAATCTACCTACTCAATGAAAAAAAATTGAAAAAAAAACACTTTTTGAAAGCCAAAATGCAAATTTTCAATAAGGGTGAGTTCTAAGACACAAAACTAGTTCAAAACTTGGCAAGAATCCTTACTTTTGTTGTTTTTTGAAGTGTTTGGACCATACACACACCTTAGCAATCAATCCCACTAAGTTTCTATCAACTTGAAATACCAAAAGGCATCAAAGATAAGCTTCAAATGCTCTCAAATGGCTTTCCTACAAGAAAAAATAGTTTTATGTTCTCACTCTCACTTTCCACCTCTCTTTTCTCCTACAACTCCACTAATAAGCTCCAAGGTAAGCTTGAAGACTTGTGCGATGGGAATATATTGAAGGCAGATAAGTGCAAATGCAAAAGCATACCTTTTCTCCCCGGCATCAGTGCAAAAAATGTAGTGGGTCTCGGCAGTGACTCACATGTCATGGGGATTTTGAAGATATGCCGATGGAGCCTCCACTCCTAGCTACTCCTTGTGGGAGTGATGCATAGCACGAGTCATCTGCAAGTGTCACTCCAGTGGCCTTCGTATTGTTGTAATGTGTCTCCACGCGAGAAAGGGGGCAGAGGAAGAGGGGAAAGGAGAGGGAAGAAGGGAAGGAGAGGGAGAAGGGATGAGGAAGAAGAAGAGAAGAGGAGAGTGAAGGGGGATGGAGTCGCGGACACAAGGGCACTACAATGGAAATAAGAGAATACCCAAAACACTCTCTTAAAAGAGAAGAGGGAGCTTGTATTTCAAACTTGTGCAAACAACAATGAAGACCAAATTCAACCATTTGTCCTTTTATACAAGTCACCTTTTGAAGGGAGGGCCAACCCTTTTCCTTTTCAGCACTCTCCCTCTCTTTACAACTAAGGGCTCTTGGGCCCGTAGGGTGCCAAGGCATATTGCTATTCTTATCATCTCTCCCTAATAGCAGAAATAGCACTTGTGTTAACCATATTAAAGTGCTTGGGACAAGCTTGATGTTAGGAGGTATTCCTAACGGGCTCCCTATAGTGCTTATGTTAGCCTCATGCCTCCTAGGCTTAGGTGATTTGGGGCTCAAAATCCCCGAGTGCCCTCACACCTTAACCTATTTGTGGTTTGAACCCCATGCATGAGGATCAAAACTTGGAGTGGCGAGGCTCAGCTTCTGCGAGACACTCAACAATAACCCTATCTCGGGATATTTGGGAATCAAAATCCCTAAGTTTGAGTTGTACTCCTTTCATGGCTATTTTTGTTGGCATGGCTATTTTCGTGGACGTGGAGCTGAAAAGTGCATGTTGCTTGCACTCCTTGTACTTTCGTGGATGTGGACGTGAAGTGTGCATCTCCTTGTTCCTGGTGGTAGCTGGAACATACAACCTATGCCTGGAATCCTTGAATCCTTTGATGCTTCGATGTGTAGTGTAGCTGTAAACTAGCACCACCATAGAGGAGATCCAAATCCACCAAGCCAAGTAAGCCATTGCTACATTACCCGATTAGTTCCCATCGACGTCAGTTCATGCGGTTCTATCATCGGTGTACACATTCACACACTAACACTAGTTCAATTCTCTCAAAATTTGGCACTTCAGCACCTCAGTGTGACACTTGGCAGAGTTATCCCTCTTAGATTCAGGACAGTTGCATACTTCTTGCACAATGCCACCCATGTAAAGTTACATTGTTACTATTTTTGGCATTGGTTCCATACACATATGCATCAGCCTTGCATCAGCCTTGTACATCCTCTTGGCTACTCCCGATATGCAGTTGTCATCTTCATTTTATAGGCTTGATCCTTGGCATAAACAGTCATCACATGACTTGGTTTTAACCTTTTAACGCAAGCCCCCCGGTGGTAGACACTCTCGCCGGTACACAAGTAAGCCTCTTGCATAGAGCACTAGCCTCACCTCTATCATGGAGTCATTTACATCACACAGTTGATGATACACCCCTGAACGCTCTCCAAGTCTTTCTCAATGTAACGGGATTGTTGAGGACGATGGGTGGATGGCTAGGTTATCGCTGCGAGATGGGCTCAAAGTAACTCACTGTATGAGGATGGGAGTAGGGTGGTGGTCAATGGAGAGGGAGGAGTGTCTTGCATAGGACTTGGAATGGGGAAGAGGATGGAGGCAAGATGTGAAAGAAAAAGTATGAGAGGGATGGGTGCACTTTTATAGGGAAGGAGGGGGAGTTGTGGATTTAGTCAAACACATGTGCACCTTTGAATTTGTCCATTGTTGAGTAGTCAAATACATGTGCAGAGCTTTGAATTTTTCCATGTTTGACTAGGGAGGTGGTTTCAATTTTTCTTTTCGGTTATGGCATTTAGAACCTTTAATCATTGATTGCCCATAACTTTTGGTGGTTGTGTTAGAATGTGCTTTTGTAAAAAGGAGAAATGTTCAAAATTTCAAGCTCTACACTCTGACAACCATCACATGTCTGATTTATTCCTTAAGGTGCTATTTTTCCAAAAAACATGCATTTTTCTAAATCGGTAACGAAGAGTTTCAGCTATGAATTTTTATATTTTATCTATTTACTTATTTATTTTATACTGGAGTTGGAAAAATTTTAGCTCTCCTAGCTCTTGAGTGATATGCTCGTGAAAGTTTAAAGTAGTTTGTTTTTACACATACCTACGTATGTTTACTCATTACCCGATAGCGGTGCCAAATTTTGACTGTTTCCATAGGAAGAGTAGGGTATTCTTAGTATGCAGGGTTTCGAGGCTTTTTGTCATGTACAGATATATTGGGGTTGTTGTTTGTAGTATACGTGTAGCTTAGGACATCGAGTCGTACTCCAATGAGAGACGTAGGCTTAAGTGTGGTAAGCAAACATAGTGCATACATGTGTAAAAGGAATGTGTATCATCATGGTTGAGGTAATGAAGGTTTTCACCCTCATTGGGGGTTGAGGGGTTTAGGAGGAGTTTAAGGGTTAGAGGGAAGTTCAAGGTTTAGAAGGAGGTCCAAGTTTTAAAAGGAGGTTCCAAGGTTTAGAGAGAGGTTCTAGAGTTTAGAAGGAGGTTCCAAAGTTTAGAAGACATTCGAGAGTTTAGAAGAGGTTCCAAGGTTAGAAGGAGGATCCAAGATTCAGGGCAGAGTACATGGTGGAGAACTCGTCTCCCTCGTAGATCATGGAGGTTAAGGGTTGAGGAACTAAGGGTTTAGGGGGAGCATAGGAGTGGGAGAGGAAGAAGGTGTAAGAGCATGGGGGAAAGAAGAGAGAGGAGGGAGGAGGAGGAGGAGGAGGAGAAGGGAGGAGGAGGGAGGAGGAGAAGGAGGAGGAGGGAGGAGGAGAAGGGAGGAGGAGGAGGGAGGAGGAGAGAGAGAGGATGGTTTGCAAGGTTGGAGGAGAGGGGAGGAGGAGTTGCAAGGTTAGGACATGCTTTTGGACATAGAGTGCAAGGAAGCATGGACACTTGAAACAATTGCTTGGAATACCAAAGTAAAACTCAACACAATGCCTGAAAGAGTGTGGGCTTCATTCCATTATGTGGTATTTATACAAGTTGGAGAGCTTCTCTCTTTGCATGTAGGAATTGTAAGACATTCTCTCTCTACATGTAGAACTTGCATATAGAAGTTGCATGTAGGAGTTGCATGTAGAAGTCGCATGTTGCATGTAGGAGTTGCATGTAGAACTCGCATGTAGAACATGCATGTAGGAGTTGCATGTAGAATTCACATGCAGGAATTGCATGTAGGAGTTGCATGTAGAACATGCATGTAGGAGTTGCATGTAGAACTCACATGTAGGAGTTGCATGTAAAACTCACATGTTGCATGTAGGAAACGTATGTAGAACTTGCATGTAGAACATGCAAGTTGGATTTCTAAGAGGGATTATTCCTAGCCTTATGTAAGTACAACAGAGTTTTACCGCTACTCTACACACACATTCTATACTACCTAAGTCCATGTTGGCATAGAGACAACACACACACTTGACTACTCTGTATATATGCAACCTTGGTTACTTTATATACACACTACCACACACTCTTTCACTAAGCACTACCTTCTACACACTTGCACATGCTCACATTTTTTGCATGCACACACAACCACTAACCTCTTTCACCCCCCCACCCCCCCAATTTTCCATCCCCTTCTCTTAAAACCTTACCAAATCCCCCCTCCTAACCCTAAAACCCCCCTAGCCACGTGTCCACCATCATCCATGTAACAGCTCGATCATTTTCTTTTTTGCTCCTTCTATTTAACATTATTGCCTTGCTTTATTCATAATTTCTCTCACTGATTTGATGACAAAGTCCCCTTTTAGCTCTTCTTTTAGCTCCCTCTAAGGTACTCATCATCCTCTTGCCTCACACCTCTAAGTTTTAGCTCGTAATGATCTGCATGGTGTCATAGCTCCAAACTTCTTGGCAACATAGAACTCTACGTGATGCCATCCCTTGCTTCACCCTTGTTTCAATCCCTCTTCGGCTTCATCGTCTTGGCCTTTCCTTGTGTGCACGCTCTTTTCCCATGGTCCCCTCTTCGTCCTGTCGATCCACTTCATCGCTAAACCTAATGAACTTTCGTATGACCTCGTCGGTCATTTAGGTATTCCCACATCATCTTTAGCTTACTATCAATTATCATGGCCCTCCTCTCTCTCTAGTTCTTTTTGTCCACCTCTCATGATTATATGTCTCCTTGCCTTGCTCAGCTGCTAGATTCATGCCATAGAGTAATCCACACCCTTTACTGATCCTTTGGCTTTTGTTTTCCTTCAAGTCTTCCTCATAGTGACCTTTTGTGCATTGTTCCCAGTCTTACCGGTCATGTTCCCTTCCTTCCATTTTCATATCGTATTGCGACCCTTCCTTTCTCCTTCATGTTCTCTCATGACCCTAAGATCCGTTCTAAGAGCGAGGCAGGAGTTACTCATTTGGCACGTTACTCACTCTCCTCTCATTTTCCTGTGGCCTTACATATTACATGATCTTGTGGCCTTATGTTACTCATTTCCCTTCTCACTTGGATGAAAAACACCATCCCTGCTTTCTGCCCTTGCTCTAGCACTAATGCCTTTTTCGACCCTCAGATCCATAATTGTGTTTTGCTTGGATTTCGTTCTAACCAGGGCATTTGGCATTTGTTGGGTGCTTATGATCATGTTGGTGCCTCTTAAAACCTCCCCCTTGACAAACCTTCTTGGCTTGCTTCCATTGTGAAGCTCTAGGCAACATTGCAGTTTTCCTTCACAGCTCCTTCTCATCGCATTTACTTTGGTTTGCAGTTATGCTTCTCATTGCATTTACTTTGGTATGCAATTATGCTTCTCATTGGCCACTTGAATTTGGTGATGTCCTTATTGTGGCCACCCCCATCGATTTACTTTCTCCTCATTGCTTTTGTTGACATTATGGAGCAGTTTGACGCAATTGGCTCTCAATCGCCTCTATTGGCTACAAAGCAAACAAGTCTATGAAGTACTTAAACAAGATGACTCTCGACAGCAGTTGGAACTACCACTTTCTTTTGCCTCACTTACATCCATTTGACTTTATTCTCACTTAGTTTGTATCTCAAAAGTTTTATTGATTGCTTTATAGCTTGCTTTCATAGAATATATGGCCTTCCTACCTATGATGTGTGTGTGTGTGTGTGTACATACATATATATATATATATTTATTTATTTATTGTTATTGTTATTATTTTAAAAGACTTAGTCTTTGGCATACTCTAGCTAAACGTTTATGTTTTTTATTGTACTCTACTTCCTTCTAAATCTATTTAGTTTTCTTTCTCACTCCCCTATTTTATTCCCTCTTTCTCTCATTTACCATATTCACATTTATATATAAAGTATGTATACTTGCTAATTTTGATATTAATTTACCCTTGCATGGTTATTTAATTCCCCCTTATCTTTTTACTTTCCCTTTGTTTGAAGTGGGTCCATTTTTCATTTTTTGCGGTATTTATTATGGATTCTATTAAAAGTGGTTAAAAGTCCTCTTTCACCCCCTTGGCCCTCAACCCATTTTCATATATGATAGGCGAATGTGAGAGAGGGAGAGATAGAGAGAGGAGCGCACATGATATAGTTACTTGTACACTAAGTGTATTGACAATGAACATGAAGATATAAATGTGAACCCCTTAGGGTTAGGGTTAGGGTTTGCCCCCATGCCCTATGTGGATAGTGCAATTTAGACTATCTTTAACACCCCCTCTTAAATTGCACTGGGTAAGTAGAGGGTGCATGTACAATACCTGTTTGTGGATTTTGTTTGGTGCATATGATAGCAACCAAAACTAGAAAAGAAAACTGAAAATCAGGGTAGTATGTGCATATGTGAGCACAGTGACTACGTAGCGGAACCATGTACAATGAGTACAACTTACGTGGCCCTATATAAGATGTGTGCATTTCGCCCTCTTAAGTTATGGGTCATCCTTCACCTTTGGGAATAAAACCTAGAATATAGGTTGAAAGGAAGAGGAAGAACATATGCAGAAAGTCAAGTCCACCTGGATCAAAGATGGGTCGATCAAAAGATGACAGTGTGGAGTACTGTGTATGGCTATGTATTGAACATGTCAAATCTGAACATGTGATGAGTCATTGTGGACTATGTATCTTCTCTAAAGGAGAGGCATCTGGATGTAAGGCTAGGTGATGTAGCAATGGAGAGACATACAAGAGTGTCACCAACCCAAAATAACTAACAACAATAGTGAAGGTATGCTGTAGTAGAAGTATAATCTCTGTCGAATGATGTGGGGTCAAAGAAGACCGTAAAGTCAATGTGGACAAAGTGATCCAGGGGCTGAAATTATGGGGCCAAATGTGTAGGTATGGTACACTACTCTATTGAAGAAGAGGCCCATACAAATGACAAGGTATGGCAACCTGTCAAACCTGTATGCTCAACTATCATGAACTGAAGGTCGTCTGAGACTAATCTGGTGATCTGAACTAAAGGTGGAAACTATGTCCATAATATGCTCTATCTCAAAGCATTAGTGATGGATGCTAGAATGGAATCACCTAAAGAGCTGAATGCACTATGGCATGTATCTCTAGATGCGGTAGAAGATGTGAGTGCCTCGTACTGTGGACTTACCTGCTGAATAACTGCATGATCACTGGTGAATTCGTGTTGTGAGTATCTGCATCTAGGGCAGAAGATGGATTCGAATCCATGCATGAAGGTGATGGATGTGCATCACAAGAATTAGTATGAGCTGATGTCGATGGGACTCCCTCGTATTGAGGTCTTACCATGCTGAGGGCTTACTGCCGAATGTGCATCATGCTAGGATCTTACCGAGAAGTGTGCCTCATGCTAAGGGCTTATCGTCGATAAATGTGCATGATAAAAAACTGTGAGCTGATCCATGCTAACATCTGAAGCATCTGTATCTAATCTATCAAGGCCAATGAGGCTCGAGTTCGGCATCATACACTAGTACATACCATGTGGCAAGATATGGTTAAAGAAGGTATAGAATTTTTTATATTGCTTTAAAATGTGGACTACAACTCAATCCCAACAAGGACTTCGACATGTTGATGATTGAATAAAAGTTGTATACTCAATGTGTTAATGATATCGGACAATGTGAAACTTTTGGTATACATTTTAAACCATGATGAGCACTTTGAATATTGGTTGTATATTTTGAATGTGAGTACTCCTCCTTCCTCCCTCCTCCTCCTTGCTCCTTCCTCCTGCTCCTCCTTCCTCCTCCTCCACCTTCCTCCCTCCTCCCCCCTCCACCACCATCCCCTCCACCCCTCCCCCTCCACCACCACCCCCCTTCCCCCCCCCCCTCCTCCATCTCTGCCACCCCCTCTCCACCCTCCACCCCCCCCTCCACCCCCCCCCCCCCCCTTGCATCTCCTCCATCCCCCCCACCCCCCTCCATCTCCACCACCCCCCTACCACTCCCTCTCCACCCTCTACCCCCCACTCCACCACCCCCCCTTCCATCTCCTCCACCCCCCACCCCCCTCCTCCATCTCCCCCTCCAACCCCCCCTCCATCTCCACCAACCCCCCTCTCCACCACCCCCCCTTCCCCCCTCTCCTCCATCTCCACCACCCCCTCCACCACCACCCCCCTTTCCATCTCGACCCCCCCACCCCCCTCTCTACCACCCCCTCCCCCCCCCCTCCCTCTCCATCACCACCCCCTCCCCTCCATCTCCCCCCCCCCCCCTCTATCTCCTCCACCCCCTCCCCCCTCCATTCCAACCTCTCTCTCTACCCCCCCACCCCTCTTCTCTCTCTCTCTCTCTCTCTCTTCTCTCTTTCTCTCTCTTTCTCTGTCTCTCTACCCCCCTCCCTCTTCTCTCTCTCTCTTCTCTCTCTCTCTCTCTCTCTTTCTACCCCCCTCCCTCTTCTCTCTCTCTCTCTCTCTCTCTCTCTCTCTCTCTCTACCCCCCCTCCCTCCTCTCTCTCTCTCTCTCTCTCTCTCTCTCTCTACCCCCCCTCGCCGGTCGCTCCTCTTCCTACATCTACCTAAAGGGCCTTACCCCTTATCTATTAGCAAGGGCTTATAAGCCCATGCTACTTAAGGCTAAGGCGCTCACAGCGACGTTCGGTGACGCCCGTGTACAGTGCTCGCCCAGGGCGGTGCAGTTAGCAACTACACACACGGAGCCGCCAATGGCAGCACGCGGCGTGCCCACCTCTGCCAACCCTCCGCCCGGAGCCCAACCCACCGCCCTCCAAACTCCCCCCACCAGCCCCCTCCCCTCCTCTCCACACTCCTCCTCGGCTGCGAAACCCCCCCCTCTCTGATGCGCTACCTCCGCTCTCTGACGCCGCAGCTACTCGCATGACACCCTCCCCCCAATTTCTTTTAATTTTAAATAAAGTTTAAAAAGCCCCTAACCTAATCATCCAACTAACTATAGCTAGGTTAGTATTAACCTAGGTTAGTTTTAACTTAGGCTAGGTTAGATTTAACCCAGGTTAGCTAGTCTAACTCTAGGTTAGTTACTTGCAATTAGGTTAGTTTAACTGTTAGTTAGTTACACTAACTAAATAGTTAGGTTAGTTTGATTTTACTAGGTTAGCTCAACTAACTGTGGTTAGTTTAGTTAGTTGCAATCAGTTTAAACCACAACTAGGTTAGGTTAGATTAACTGTTAGGCATCACAGTTAAGTTAGTTAGACTAACTGGGTCAATTAGGTCAACTGAGCTGGGTTAGTTACTACCCCTTATTTAGACCTTAAGACCAAGGCCCCCCCACCACACAAAAAAGGTCCATTTTCCCTCTTCTATAACCCCTCATAACTCATCCGTTTGGGACCCAAAATGGACCCCGTTTGAACCAAAATTTTTGACACAGAAACACCATGCTATGGGGAGTTTTTCCAGCCCATTTCACACCATTTTGGCATCCCTAGCACTCACTCATTCGTGCCCTCATGTGGGCCTCGTTTTGCACTAATTCGCTCATATCTTTACGTCGTGACCTCTGATTGACAATCCGTCTGCATCGACACATTTCCCTACACACGTGGGACAATCTTAGGTACATTATTAACACGAAGGTCCCCATAGCACTAACACAACTCTAACCCTCCAAACACAACTACATCAACACCCTCACTTGCGGCATGACACCCTTTGCAACTCTCACCCAATCTGCATGCAGCTACGCTCCCGACCAATGCCTCCAACTCCAATGCTCACAAATCTACATACAACTCTGCTGCAACCACCACCTCCAACAATCCTCCACCCCGATTCCCCCCTTGAAATTCAAGAAATCCCTTTAACTCCTCCATGCCACAACATGGCTGGACGCCGTCGTGACGACGATGATGATGGGGATATTGGCCTCGATGCAGAGGCTGACAATTACTTTAATCACATAAATAATAGTAATCAAGGCAAGCGCCCCTTGGGAAAACTGGAACTTCCCAAATATAATGGTAGGGGAGATCCAGCCCGTTTCCTCCATCATTTTGATGCTGCATGCTGAGCAAGTGGAGATCAATCCCATGAAACCAAGGTGGCTTGGTTTCCCATGGCCTTAACTGATGAAGCATTTGAATGGTACCTAGACCTTCTAGTGGAAGAGCAAGCCACATGGGACTTGCTTCAAATAGAATTCAAAAGGCGCTTTTAAATGGAGAGGCTACAAGATGATCCCGCTTTCCAACTAAGCAAGATCGAACAAGGCCGTCGAGAAGATGTACGCACGTACCTAGGCAAGATGAAAAGATTAATAGCCAAATGTGACCCATGCCCTGATGCAAAGTACCTCACTTCCTGGTTCATTGCAGGACTAAGGAAGAAAATCCAAAAGGATATGAAAAAGATTAGTAGCTATGAAACGTTTAGTGCTGCTCATGTGGCAGTCATTGACATCGAGGATGGCATGACCGACTCTGACACTAGTAGTGATGATGGCAAATCTAGTGCACAAGATAAGTGCTCTAAAAAGGGCAAATCCAAGTCCACTACCGAAACATCAAATGAAGATCGCCTAAAGGCCATGACCATGAAGCTGAAAGAAGACATGATGCCGGCCATGGAACAAAAGCTTCACTTGTCTTAGCCACCAACTCATACTTATCCATGGCGAGAAAATGTCTAGTGTCCACACTGCATGGCCAATCATACAACAAATGAGTGCCCAGTCCTAAGAGCTAGGATCATTGCACAAGCAAATCCACTGCCAAGATTGTGGTGCCATATTTGCATCATCGGTGGCCATGATGAAAACAATTGCATCTTCAACATGCGCAACAACCCGCCTCGGCCTCAACAATACCAAGTGGCATCCATGCTAGTGTACAGGCAACCGGCACTTGCACAAGTGCCCCCAGCTCCAAGGCTAAATCATGTTCTTGTTCGGACACAAGTCCCACAATTGCTCAGGAATCCGAATCCATGACCATATCCAAGAGCACCAAATCCAGCTCCTCAGGGAGTTCCAATACATCAATTACAGGAAGTAGACTCGTCATTTGAGTATGAAGCAAAGTACCCAGTGTACAATGTAGAAGGCACAGAGGGAGTAATACCAATCTATGCAAATCAAGTACATCGCAACACATATCAAGCGCCAATCAAGTGCTACGGTTGTAGAGAAAATCACCGGATTGTAGAGTGCCCTCATCGTGGTAGCCCCACTACTCTGCAAAGATTGTGGCATAGGACATGCCTGTATGGATTGTCCCATGAAAAATAAGGTCCCACAACAAACGAAGGTTAAGCCTGATGTCCCAATTGGCATCATTGGGGTGGACCATCAAAGTCTATGTCCGACAAGTGTAATATCACAACCTGTGAATGTAATTACATGCCAACAGAAAGAGGCCACCAAGGACCCTAACATTACAATCCAACCAAAGAAAGTTCTTAAAAAGAAAGCACAATTTTCTCCATCTCTGCCAAGCAATGAGCAGCCAAGCTCATCCACAACAGCTCCCAAGCCTAAAAGAAGCTCCATACCCAAATGCAGAAGTGGAGAAGGCTCGTTTTTAGGCACTTCAACAATGGGTACAAAAGGAACAAGCTCAATTTGAGGTTGAGAAATAAGCTCAAGATCCAATCCATGACTTGGCCCCACAAAGTATTGATACTATACTCGAGCCTCTATTCCAACAACAGACTCCACAACATAATGTACTGCTGCCATGTTAACTTGAAGGAGCCGCACTCTTTAGCATCCTAAGTTGCCCTGTGTCAATTCCCATCGAAATCCTCCTACAAAATTGTCCCAATCTCTGGGAGAGTTTCAAAGGATGGATCGCACATCCCTCTCCACCTATGAATGACATTGAAGATATCCCTGTGCGGATGGGTGAGAGAGACGACATACGCAACATTACTGTGCCTTTGATCCACATGACATATAATGAAGTCCAAGCCATAGTGGATGGTGGAGGAGGTGTAAATGTCCTATCAAAGGAGCTCTACGATGAATGGGGTCTCCCACCAATGCAAAAGGCTAATTTCAACATATGCCTTGCTAATGATTCATGGGCTAAACCCTTGGGAATAGTGAATGGCGTGTCCGCAAAGGTCACAAGAGTCCGCTTTTCCCTTCAATTCACAATCTTGGTTTTCCCCAAAAAATCCTATCAAATCTTACTGGGACGTCCTTGGTTACGGGAAGCATCAATCCTCCATGATTGGGGAACTGATAAACTGACAATCCAAAATCGTGACACTACAGCCAGGGTAAATGTGGGAATAGGAGCTATAAAATCAATTGTGACTAGAGCATTGGATGACACATCTTCAACAACAATCTCAAGCAAATAAGCTCCCTTGCAACACCATGCCATAGTGGGCGATTCACAAAGCAATGTAAATAACTAGATATAAACATTGGCAACCAGCGACAACTACCATTCATTAGACCCCATCTACTCGCAAATAGATGCTAAGATGCTATAGGTAGATCCTCCACTCACACATGAACAACCAATCAATGTAGAGGTGCCATTCTGCCATTCTTTATTGCTGACCTCGAGTGGGGTAATGAACCTAAAGAAGGTACCCATACCAATGATGACTTAGATTTTCCTTGGGACCTTGAAACTGAGGCTGAGAATGCTGAAATTGAAGATCAAATATTTGATAATGATAGCCATTCTGCATGCCCTAATGGCAGCCGAGCTTCCAAAAATTGAACCTCCAAAGTTGAATAACAGCAGAAGATCCCGCAAGAAAGTTGGAGGAAATCGTAGAAAAGCCAAGGCCAAACACTTCAATGAATTCGAATGAGTCCAAATAAGGATCGTCAAATTATATCTCGCAAAGCTAGCGCCCTCAAAAGTAGAACCACCGCCTCTTGAATGGTCACCTGAGGGACTTGAAGAAGTATGCGCAGCAAATGAACCCTTACTTGGAAACACCTTACCAGTGGAAAAGTTACCCCACAGTTCCCAGTGTAAGAAGTTTAGAAAGTATAAGCCACATGTGCGTATGAAGATCGTGAACAAGAGAATTCACTCTTTTAAATTAAAAAAAAAGGTCTCTAAGAACCAAACAAATTGGTTATAATACTATGCCACCACTCACACATGGCACATGTCAGGCTAGTTCAACACCATCAAAGGGTGATCTTCAAGAAGTGCCAGAGTACTTCAAGAATTACACAAGTGGTAGTGTCCCCATAGCAATGCCAAGACCGCTAGGAGAATCTGAAGTTCAAGAAATGGATAACATTGGAGAAACTCCAATCTATGAGGGACCGGCAAAAACACACACAATAAACCTCGCCCTTGAAGGGGAGGATGAAAAACTGGTTTTCATTAGGAAACAGCTTCGACAAGAAGATGAAACCAAACTCAAAGCACTTCTGATGGAATACCGTGACTGCCTAGCATGGTCATACAAAGAGATGAAAGTATAAGCCACATGTGCGTATGAAGATCGCGATCAAGAGAATTCATCTTTTTATTAAAAATAAAAAATAAAATCTCCAAGAGCCAAACAAATTGGTTATAATACTATGCCACCCTGTAGACATGGCACATGTCAGGCTAGTTCAACACCATCAAAGGTTGATCTTCAAGAAGTGCCAGAGTACTTCAAGAATTACACAACTGGTAGTGTCCCCATAGCAATGCCAAGACCACATGTGAGGGATTGGCAAAAACACACACAATAAACCTTGCCCTTGAAGGGGAGGAAGAAAAACTGGTTTTCATTAGGAAACAGCTTCGACAAGAAGATGAAACCAAACTCAAAGCACTCCTAATGGAATACCGTGACTGCCTAGCATGGTTATACAAAGAGATGAAAGTATAAGCCACATGTGCGTATGAAGATCACGATCAAGAGAATTTTCTTTTTATTTTAAAAAATAAATAAATCTCTAAGAGCCAAACAAATTGGTTATAATACTATGCCACCCATACACATGGCACATGTCAGGCTAGTTCAACACCATCAAAGGCTAATCTTCAAGAAGTGCCAAAGTACTTCAAGAATTACACAAGTGGCAGTGTCCCCATAGCAATGCCAAGACCACTAAGAGAATCTGATGTTCAAGAAACCGATAGCATTGGAGAAACTCCAATCTATGAGGGACTGGCAAAAACATGCACAATAAACCTCGCCCTTGAAGGGGAGGAAGAAATATTGGTTTTCATTAGGGAACAACTTTGACAAGAAGATGAAACCAAACTCAAAGCACTCCTAATGGAATACCGTGACTACCTAGCATGGTCATATAAAGAGATGAAAGAAATTGCACCAGATGTGGCAAAACACATGATACCTATAAGGGAAGGTGCCCACCCTAAGATATGTGGACCTTATTGCACAAATCCAAAGTATGGCACCATGGTTTATGTGACAAGCTGGAAAAACTCCTAGATGCCAGATTCATCTATGAGATAGAGCACAGTGATTGGGTTTCACCCATCGTCATTATACCTAAATGCAACAAGAAGCTTAGAATATGCGTAAACTTAAAGAATGTGAATGCAGCCACAATTAGGGATCGTTATCCCCTACCCTTAACAAAAATAGTGTTGGAAAAGGTGGCAAGTTCTAAAATATATAGCTTCTTGGATGGCTTTAGTGGCTATAACCAAGTGCAAATTGCTCCTAAAGACCAATCAAAAATAGCTTTTGCTATAGAATGGGGTATTTTTGCATATAGAGTCATGCCATTCGGCCTTTGTAATGCCCCAACCACATTCCATGTTCACAGCTTTCAAGACATTTCTAAATAAGTTTTTCCAGGTGTTCTTGGATGATTTGTGCATCCATTCAAACAAAAAAGACCACTTCAAATGTCTTGAAGCAGTACTAATCAAATGCAGGGACTATGGCATCTCCCTAAATCCAACAAAATGCCAGTTCATGGTCACCCACGGAGTTGTTTTGGGACACATTGTTTCTCAACATGGGATTGCAACTAACATGGACAAAATCAAAATCATCAGGGAATTGCCTCCTCCTACAAATTCCAAAGGTGTACAAGTCTTTATGGGACATGCCGGCTATTATAGAAGATTTATATTGCGGTATGCCATGATAGCTAGACCACTTTACAAATTACTAGTGGAATTCTTATGGACAGAAGAGTGCGACCAAGCCTTTGAGCTTTTAAAGTGGTGTGCCTAATCACATCACCCATCCTTATATCTCCCAATTGGGATATTGATTTTCATGTTCATACTGATGAATCGAAGTATGCAGTTGGGAGTGTGCTTTGTCAACTTGGTGAACATATGAAAGACTACCCATTCTACTTTGCCAGTTGACAACTCAATGATGCAGAGATCAACTATACCCTCACAGAAAGAGAAGCCCTAGCAATGGTGTATAGTGTTACAAAATTCTGGCAATTGATTTTGTCTTCTACATTGACCCATCAAGCATTGCTTTATCTTGTGAACCGTCTATGTACAATCGGAAGAATAACCAAATGGGTCCTCTTGCTTCAAGAATTCAACTTCAAAATAGTGGTCCGCAAAGGTGCCCAACACTACATTGCCGATCACATGTCTCATGTCAAGTCGGGAGAAGAAGCCACTGGAGTAGAAGATGACTTACTAGATGCCACACTATTTCAAATAGATGCTATTCCAGAGTGGTGTGGAGATATCATTGTGTACTTAATGGCAGGAAGACCACTAATTCTAAAGGCTGCACCCTATCAACTAATTGCAGGACAACTGTACAAGATGGGCAAGGACCAAGTATTAAGAAGATGTGTAATGCCTCATGAGATCATGCCAATCTTGAGTGAAGTCCATGAAGGCATTGTAGGAGGACACTTCCAAGGGGAAACCATAGTAAGAAAAGTCCTCTCGCTGGCTACTGGTGGCCAACACTGTGGGTAGATGCCTATGAATATGTAAAAAAGGCTGTGATGTATGCCAACGGACTACTAAGCCACAACACAAAGACTTCAATCGCCTAACAATAGTTGTTGCACAAAAACCATTTGAAAAATGGGGGATTGACTATGTGGGTCCCATCCATCCAACAAGTGTAGCTTAGGACCTCGATTCGTGTTCTGATGAGAGATGTAGGCTTAAGTATGGTAAGCAAACATATAACTCACATGTATAAAAGGAACGTGTATCATCATGGTTGAGGTAATGAAGGCTTTCGTCTTCATTGGGGGTTGTAGGGTTTAGGAGGAGTTCAAGGGTTAGAGGGAGGTTCAGGGTTTAGAAGGAGATTCCGAGGTTTAGAAGGAGGTTCCAAGGTTTAGAAGGAGGTTCCAGAGTTTAGAAGAGGTTCCAAGGTTTAGAGTAGAGTACATGGTGGAGAACTCGTCTCCCTTAACATGTGAGTTCTACATGCAACTCCTACATGCGAGTTCTACATGCAACTCCTACATGCATGTTCTACATGCAACTCCTACATGTGAGTTATACATGCAACTCCTACATGCATGTTCTACATGTGAGTTTTACATGCAACATGCGAGTGCTGCATGCAACTCCTACATGCAACATGCAACTCTTACATGCAACTTGCAACTCCCACATGCACTTCTATATGCAAGTTCTACATGTAGAGAGAGAATGTCTTACAAATCCTACATGCAGAGAGAGAAGCTCTCCAACTTGTATAAATACCCCATAATGGAATGAAGCCCACACTTTTTGGGGCATTGTGTTGAGTTCTACTTTGGTATTCCAAGCAATTGTCTCAAGTGTCCATGCTTCCTTGCACTCCACGTCCAAAAGCATGTCCTAACCTTGCAACTCCTCCTCCCCTCTCCTCCAACCTTGCAACCCATCCTCCCCCTCTCCTCCTCCCTCCTCCTCCTCCCTTCTCCTCCTCCCTCCTCCCTCCTCCTCCTCCTCCCTCCTCCTCTATTCCTCCTCCTCCTCCTCTTCCTCCCTCCTCTGAGTCCTCTCTCTTCTTTCCCCCATGCTCTTACACCTTCTTCCTCTCCCACTCCTGTGCTCCCCCTAAACCCTTAGTTCTTCAACCCTTAACCTCCATGATCTATGAGGGAGATGAATTCTCCACCATGTAGTCTACCCTGAACCTTGGATCCTCCTAATGCTGGAACCTCTTCTAAACTCTTGAACCTCTTCTAAAATCTGGAACCTCCTTCTAAACTTTGGAACCTCTCTCTAAACCTTGGAGCCTCCTTCTAAACCTTGGACCTCCTTCTGAACCCTGAACTTCCCTCTAACCCTTAAACTCCTCCTAAACTCCTCAACCCCCAATGAAGGTGAAAGCGTTCATTACCTCAACCATGATGATACATGTTCCTTTTACACATGCATGCACTATGTTTTCTTACCACACTTAAGCCTATGTCTCTCACTGAAATACGACTCAAGGTCCTAAGCTACACATATACTACAAACGACAACCCCGATATATCTGTAGGTGACAAAAAGCCTTGGAACCCTGCATATTGAGAATACTTTGCTCTTCCTGCAGAAGCCATGGGAAAGAGCCAATAGTGTGTGTTGTTACTGCTCAAGAATTTCCAGTGTAAATGTAATAAGTGGAAGCACGATGTGTGTATGTGGCAATAGTCACATAATATATTGAGTAGTAATAAGTGGAAGCACTATATGTGTATGTGGCAATAGTCATATAATATATTGTAGTCAAGGCCCCATGGTTGAGGTGGCAAGGGAATCCATGTGCCACCCTTCCATGTTGGAAGAATCTTTGAAAATAATGCACATAGTACATGCAACTTGTGATATTTTATATGTAAAGTAGGCGATATGGGAACATACCCCTATGTGCCATGGTTCCACCTTGGCAGCATTGAATGAGGTGAGGGAAGGGTCAATAGGAGCTTGAATATAAAATGTGTGAGAAAGGGTTGAGGTGGCAAGCATATTTTGTCCCAGCCCACCCATGTGAATATCAAATAAGAGAGAAAATCAAAGTGCATCTTGCACTAGGGATATGGGTTTGGAGTATGCAACCCTCAAAATTTTGTTGATTGCAATTTAGGGTTCACATTGCCATGCACTCACATGAAAGATGACCCTTCCACACCATGCATGTGGGAGAGGGACAATAAATGTGAAGCCCCTTCCCTTTGGTTATAAAAGAGGGGGGAGGAGCTCTTTGATGCGACACCTCCTCACTTGTATAGCCACCATGTTGGAGAATTAAGCCATTTTCATTACTTCTTTAGTGTGCATATCACGCTTCCACTCTCCTCCTTCATTCTCCCCCATGTCTCCCCCCCCTCGATGATGTTAATACCATTACTCTCCTTTTCCCACCTACTAGTTGTTAAATTACACAGCGCAGCAGAATAGAAACTAAATAAAGAAGGCTGGTTAGGTTCTCAAGGTTGAGATTCCTACCCTAGAGACCTAGATTTGCTACAGTTGAGAAGTAGGAGGAAAGAGAGGGCATTCATAAGCCAGAGAACGGCTTGTGTAGGAGATTCGGGCATTAGAGATAGGGGCGATATGATTGGGGCAGGCGCTTGGCTTTGGGAAGGAGTGTATGACCTGATTTTAGCACGTTTTGGCTATTTTTGGCTAGCTGGATTTCAAAGAGTGCGATGACTCCTTGATAGGTGGACCTTCACCTCTATGAATATCCTCATGTACTCTTCCGTTGACGTTTACTTTTCTTGAAAAGGAAAGAAAACAAATTCCCACACCTTCCCTTCTTACTTTGTCACTCATCTTTTTGTCTCTTTACAGTCCACTCCCCTCTTACACTCTCCCACTCTCTCTTTCTCCACTCACCTCTCCCTCTCATTTCTCTCTCTAGCCTCACCCTCTCTCTCTTCTCTCATCTCTCTCTTTTCTTTCTTCCCCTTGTTTTTTCCTCTCCTTTTTTTTCTCTCTCCCTTCTCAAAGGGGGGAGAAGGTTAATGGATCTTGTATGTAGATGACTTGGAACTTACAGTTGATCATAAGGATCCTCCCTTTCATCCTGATTCTCTCTCCACACACTCTCCTCCCTCTCCTCACCGTTCTCCTACATCTAGCCTCTCCCTTGCCTTAATTCGCCACCACCTCTAGTGGCCCCCCCATCACTCTCCTCCCCGCACGAATCTTGGGCGCCATTACCACCTCGGGTTTTCCCCCATCATTCTCCTCCCTACTGCCACCCCAGGCATCATCCCACGTGCCTTAGGCACTATTCTTGCACTTGCTGCTACCACCTCGAGTGCACCCTCCTCCTTTGTGTAGGTGTTGTCCCCATTCCTGCCGGTGCTGCTTCACTGTGCGTCACTACCACCACCTCACTTCCCCTCACCTCGGACACTCGGGTGCCACCCTCGTGCCGTCATTGTTTAGTAACCCTTGCCATATCATCACATCCGGTTGCCCCTGCCACATCATCATCTAACCACGCCTGCCATGTTGTCATTTAGTTACCCTTGCCATGTCATCATTTGACTGCTCCTACCATGTCATCGTTTGACATCCCCTACCATGTCACCCGACCGCCCCTACCACATCAGTAGTCTGTTGCCACATCACCTCTTGCCACGTGGCTACCACATCATTACTTGCATGGTGAGTTGGCTTTGTAGGGTTCCCCAAAATAATTGAACCTTGGACCACTCTTCTGCAAAAAGGTTTATTTTACCATTGGGCTAACTAAGATTTCATGTGATAAGTGGTGGGAATTTGGTTATGTTTCAATTATTTGGTCAAAAGATTCCAAAAGCCATAACTTTTGATAGAGATAAAATTTCAATGTACTATTAAAAGAAGAAGTACTAAGATTTCTGAGCTCTTCAACACTGTGTAGTCAAACTCAAAAAATAGTTGGGTCTTGGAGGTAGTCCAGTTCAAAACTTTGTCAGGTATTAAGTGCCAGCAGCTAGCCCAAACACATGTTCTTGGTTTCTGTTTGAGGTGCTCTAAAGACAAAAAGTACTTAATTTTCTAGGGTTGATGATTTCAACCGCTCAGCTTTGATTGAAGGATCAGATCAATAGATCAACTTATATGACTGAGGTTGACAATTTCAAGGAATTCCCTTGAAGCCTAAGGTCAACAACCATGAGCATCTGGTGGGAGGTGTTTCTAGAGCTTCCAATCGACTTGCAATGTCATGTGGTCCACCAACTCAGTGATTCTCACGATGGGTGGGAGATCCTTTCATGGGACATAAAGGAAATTTAAGTCCTACACATCCATTGGCAAAACTTTGACTTTAGCACCCCAAGCTGCACAACCATCGAAGTCTTGCCATCTTCTGAGGTGGTGCGTGATGTGAGGTTTGTTGATGATGGGTGGGAATTGCCTGAGGATTGGGGACTTATCCTAAGGATCTGCTGCTTAATCCATGTCGATAAACTAGTATTATCTGATTATTATATATGGTGCACCTGGACCGATTTCTCATAGGTGATGAAGATGGATGGGGAGTGCAGGTTCTCTAGTTGATGCTTTGGAAGCCAATCAGCATAGATGTCAGAATCCACTTGTTTTTCCAATACCGTGCCAATGAAAGGAAGGAAGAGGAAAATCCTTAAGGAGAGGGTCAAGTTATCTAGGACACCAAAAAGCTATTATTATGATTATACTAAAAAGTTAGGGTTTTTTGAGTTTCTATGTAATAATATGAACCTGTACGGATAAGATGTTCTGGCCACGTAACCCTTTTGTACTAAATCAACCCTTTATACCACATGTTGAGCTTCATGTTGTTATTATATTTGGGCATAAAATAAATCATCAACAAAGGATTGCAAGTCTATTTGGTCTTGCGTACCTTGCTAAAGTTTTTTTTTAAAAAGAACAAAAAGGATTGTATTATAAAGCAGTTCAGAAGATATACAATCTTGTAGTTTGCCCATTTCAATCAGCAGGGTCAATATCAATCTGAGAGCTTGGTTAGGCGGTGCACGATTTGCAGTCCCCGCAGACAACCTAAAATGGCATAGGCCACTTTTGCCTGCTTTGACCAGTCGCTCCTCAAAGTGGATTTGCACTGTATCGTGGATGCTCTCCGTTCACTTCGGCATTTGTTCTGATTTATGGCTTATGGATGAGCTAATGGATGATGCTCTCAACTCGAGGCAAGCCAAGGAATAGAGACCCAGTTTGTCTCATGTTTTTGCATCGACTAATCCTTGAAACAAGAGGAAATGCCAAAGGACTAGAAGCGCAGGCTCAGTTGCGTAGCAACGTTTGTGATGATGTGGATGAATTCACAAAGGATACTAAAATGGCAGCCTCTGAAGACGATGATGAGCCTCCTCTTACATGTGCGGCTCATATGTCAAATGTTTGAACTAGACCAAAATCGAGAAGACAAGCTAAATCCACACTAATTGTGACATTGTGTTTGATATGCTTGAAAAATGTGGCCTCAAAGGTCATACTGAAGTTTTAGCATCTCCACATCCACTCATACTTCCTATGTTGGATTATCGGGAGACTTGGGATGTACATGTTTTGGTCCTCGTATAATGTTAGCATGGGTAATGCACTTTGATGGTGCCTACAAGCCCTCAACAAAAGCAACTGGGGCCGATGTATCTTTATTTTCCTCTGACGAGGTGGAATTCTGGTATAGTATCCCTATGGTCACTGACACATTCAATCAAACTGAGTATTCAGCCCTTATCTTCAGTTTGTAGAAAGCAAAGGACCATCAAAACACCCAGCTCAAAGTGTGGGGGGATTCTCAGCTAATGTGCTGACAAGTCAGTGGGTGATTGGAAGGTACGAAGTGATTCCTTGGCCCCACATCATCAACACACCATGTAACTCTGCCAAGGATTCCAAGAGATCTAATTACAGCACATCCCTAGGTCCAAGAATAGTGTGGCTGATACACTTGCTCGAGCCATCTATGAGATCCAAGTTGGTACCATTTCTAAAAGATTTTATGGTCCACACAATTCAAGGTAATCTATGAAGCCAAAACCTAGACCTTCCTAGTGGAGGCAAACCGCACACATAAAGGTCATAATATGTAATTAGGACCCTCCCAATGGAGGCAAACCACATGCGTGAGGGCCATAATATGTAATTATTGTGGGGCATGTGGCCACCATGAAACGAGATGCACCAAATACCTCATCCGGGTTCCTTGACTTAAGGCCACCATCCAGAAAGTGCTCCACTGGCTTGCCTAGAAGAAAAAGCTACAATGCGAGACTGCACGCCGCTAGAAGAAATCTCTTGGAAACTGCAAGAGTTGGAGAAAGCTGAAGGTGACGTATAGGCTTTGCATCTTCTTGTAATGTCTTTTCTTTTCTCCTAGATGAACAACTTGATGCGACGCCGTGCCCCTAATCTCCCTCAGTAAAGGTCTAGTTATGAAGGTTATTTATGAGCTTTTCTTTGCCACTGATTCTTCTCGCACTGTGTTCGACTCCACTCTAGAATCTCCATCTCGAGCTTACATATGTTTTCTTGAAGTTTCATCAACTCTAGGTTCTCTATTGCCCTGATCAATGTGTGGTAGGACAAGCAATATGGCCTCTTTAGTGCTCCTCAACATTATGGAGCTTTGAGGTCTGCTCAGAAGGACTATCGAGCAAAATGGATGGTGCAAGAACATGGAGAGAGGCGGGTACTACAGAAGAAGGACCTTTGAACAAATTTCTAAATGATCAAGATATTGCCCTACTTAGTGGCCAACCATTTGTGGAACAAGAACTTTGATAGTGTATTGAAGTTTTTTGAGATCCTAAAAGGATGTCTGGAGTATGCAAGTATCCAGTTCGTGGCATTGAAGGCTTTCATTGGCTTGATATGCTTTGAGGAGAATGAGAAAGAGGCCTACATTTTGGCAGCACACAAGGTTACACCAGTGGATGTGCATGCAGTTGATGTGCTGATCAAGAACTCCGAGCATGAGCATGGCCTAGAGGTAGTGAAGAAAGCTTTCTTCTTAAGGAACTCATCTTGCACGCATTGGAGAAGCTCTTGATGCAATCCCTCGATTAGCACTCAAAGAAGAGGGTGAGAATGGCCTTGAGGATTGTGATGGATGAGAAAATTGTTGTTGTTGCTGCCGTGAAATCATGCTCTACACTCAATCAAGAGGCAAAAAGATGTTTGAATGTAAACAATAGAATATTGCTCAAGCTTATGTAGAAGACTCACATCCATCTATTATACTAACAGAAAACAACAGACTTCACCTACAAGACACCCTACACAATCGGCTTTCTTTGTGGCCAAAAATAAGATTTATTAGCTCAGGCCACCCCATCAATTGCCTATTGCCTGTGAAAAATATTTTGGCACATGGAGTAAATAGCTATGATACTTTGGCTTATGTATAAGAGCATAAGAGAAGATTCGTATTTTAGCTAGGCCGAGGTAGTTGCAACTCTCAACCATGAGAGCCCCTCTCTCTCTATCTTTCTTTTACATTTCCTAGCAAAACATAACAAAAATGGTGAACTCCCTACTCTTCGTCTGCATCAAAAGCATCAAGCTTTCCCTTGCGCTTGAAAATCAAGTGGAGAATTTTCTATTTCAAGGCAAAGAATCCATCGTAAGTTTGCTACACAGAACCATTTGCAAGAGAATTTCTCATCGTCAAAATATATGGAGGATGATAACTTCCATCCAAAATCAGGATCGGTACAAGCTCCTAAGCGACAATGCGTGAGAAATAGCAAGTATCCAACAAAGCATTGGTGCAACGCATAGCATGTTACTACATTTCCGCAGCTAGGGTGAGACAATAGTAGGATTTACAGAGCTAGTGTAGATCTTGTGCCACTCCTAGGATTACTCATATGAAGAAACAATGTTTTTAAACTTGCATACCTGACATTCTTTTTGTTATCGATAGTCCCACTCTCACAAAATGTAGAAGAGACCTAGAGTCATTCACGTGGTCGATCCTCTTCGAGTTCTATTCCATGAACTGGTTGTGGATTTCCATATTGATACTCTTCCAACATTGCAAAAAGCGTAGACATCAAGGAATCCTTTGTAGATGAAAATCTGGCATCTAGACAAATGATGGTGAAGGAAAACTTCAACAGTCTTTATGCTAGGCAAGCCACGACATTAAGTGTCAACTGCCAATTGTGCAAGAAGATTAGGCTTAGTGATGTTTGTGGGCTAATGTGGACAATGCATCTTGTTTGGGGGTTTTCATCTTAGCTTTTGGTACTTTCTCCTAAACTAAAACAAGTTGAACACATTTAAAAGGCCTACTCGTGAAAACATGGAATGCGATACACGAAAAATAGCAAAAAACCTTATGGAAAAGAATAATAAGGAGGTGAAAAGGAGGAGAAGAGAGAGAGAGAGAGAAGCAGCCTTAAATAGGTTGTTGTCCTATTTATTCAAATGGCACAAAGATAGTTTTCCAAGGTGGATACCATGATAAAATGATTATGTTCTTTCAAGCCAAAAAGACTCCACAACTAAAAACAAAGCACAATTTAAACCATTGTATCTTTCAAGATCCATTGTCTAAGAGTGTGACAAGTGGCTTAACAAAGGCTCCAAAAGGATAACTTCCCACTAGGCCTCAAGAGAGTAACATGGATTTCAATTCTTTATATTATTGCTTAAACTTTGCAGATTTTCAATTTATACTTTTCACCCATAAGTTTTTTGACCTGCCCTTTGGGTAGCCTTAGCAACTGTTCGAGTTTTGCAAAGCTAAAAATCCTCATTATTTCTATTTGTTGGGGTGAGAATTTCCTATTGGTTGCTAGTAACTTTGGCAAGCTAGTATTTATGACTTTGGTACAAAGGTGATTCGTCCAAGTATGCTCCTTGTAAGAGGCTTTAATGCATGCATTTAGTGACTTCGTCCTCTCTCTCTCTCTCTCTCTCCTTCTTTTCTCTCTCCTCTCTCTCTCTCCTCTCTCTCTACTAGGAAAGTCCCCCCCCTCCTCTCTCTCTCTCTCTCTCTCTCTCTCTCTCTCTCTCTCTCTCTCTTCTTCTTCTTCTCGCTAGGCAAGCCCCTCGTCCCCCCCTCCTCTCTCTCTCTCTCTCTCTCTCCTTCTCAATGAAATCATCTTGTTGACTTTTGTACCATTTGCATTTACTACTCTTTGTATACTCTTTCCTTTTCATGCCTCCAATTTTATGCTCTCTTTTAACTTTCACACCCCACCCCCCCTTTTCTCTCTCTCTCTCTCTCTCTCTCCCTCTCAATAAATATTCATCTTGTTGACTTTTGTACCATTTACATTTACTACTCTTTGTACACTCTTTCCTTTTCATGCCTCCAATTTTATGCTCTCTCTTAAACATTTCACTCACCCTCACACAAGCCTAATTAATGATAGATATGTATCATTCACCTTGTTTTTAATGTGTTAAGAACATGCTACCATTGATGATTGAACACCGTGAAGGCACACTGAAAATTGTTGCTTCTTTAAATTATTGCTGGAAACTTGCAAATTTTCAATTTATATTTTTCACCCACAAGTTTTTTTTAAATGTGTTAAGAAAGATGCTGACATTGACGATTGAACACCGTGACGGCACACTGAAAGTCAAGGTTCTGTATCTCGTCTCGTAGGAAAGATGCTGTCATTGAACACCGCACACTGAAAGTGACACAACTGGCTTGCCAAGTAGTGAATTATGCAAGGCCATAAAATTGTAGTGAACTATGGAAGACCATAAATGAATATGAAATTCGAATCACTATAAACCACTATATTGTAGCTTGTTCAGGTAGTAAATTATGCATATCTACTGTTGCGTCTGCTCTTGTAGCCAGTTGACGAAGAGCTTGAAATTGGTGTCGGAAGAACCCCCTGCAGCTACGGCTCTCTCGGCTGCTTGCCTCACCTTGCTGACCTTCTCCCTCAGTTCCTTTCCCTTCTCACCCTCCATCAGCTCCTTCACCTTCTTCTCCACCTCCTCCTTCTTCACCCACCCGCTCTCATCCGCCTCCAGTCCCATCCCAATCCTCCATCCGTCCGCAATGCACCTCGCATTCAGCCCTTGGTCCACGAACGACGGCCACCCCAGCATCGGTATCCCTTGCATAATGCTCTCTAGAATGGAATTCCACCCGCAGTGCGTCAGGAATCCGCCCACAGACGCGTGCGAGAGCACATCTAGCTGTGGCGCCCACTGGACCACCCTAGAGCGGTGCTTTGTGCGGTGGAGAACGTCCTCGAGAGAGTCTGCCGACTCGGATGGCATCAGATCTGGACGGATAACCCAGAGGAACGGCTGCCCGCTGGCTTCCAAACCATGTGCTAACTCGATCATCTGCTGGGCTGATTGGGATGCCAGAGTTCCAAAAGAAATGTAGAGAACGGAGGTCTTGCGTTGAGTGTCAAGCCACTCCAGGCAAGAAGAAAGATCATCTGGTAAAATGGTAGATGGCTTAGATTGGGTGTTCGCTGAGAAATTGAAGAACGGAGGAGTCAACAAAGGGCCCATGGTAAGAATACTGCGCTCCTTCTTGAGAAACGCCATAGCCGACTCCTCCAGTTCATCGAAAGTGTTGAGTACAATCCACGCAGATTCCCCCCTCCATCGGAAAGGGTTGGTTGCAAAATGGAACAGGAGCTCCGAAGGATCTGCTGTTAGCAGCTGGGTCAGCTCCGAGCGTTTATGAGGGGGTGCACCGGGAACGCAGGTGATAAGAGTTGAGTCATCTGCAGCAAACGAGACGCCCAGTGAGGATGATGCAGGTATGAAAGAACCAGCGCAACAGGACTTGTGTGCTTCAGCGGAAATGGTTATGAACGGAATTTCTACCTGCAGGTGGCCTGTAGCCGTCGGTGATGACAAGATGCGCCGCAAAATTGGCTGCGTTTTGAGTCCAGAAGGCAACATGGGGGATGCCGAGCTCGTTGGCGATATCTTGAGTGAAGACGAGGCGCATATCTGAGATTATGCAAGTCACGGGGGGGTCACGCTGCTGGACAAGTTTGGCAATGAGGCGGTTGGTAGACTGCTGAAAGGAGGGGGAGACGAGGGCTTGGATGAAGTCGACGAGCTGGTGGGTGGTTTTAGTTGTAGAGGGGTTGTGGGGGTCGGGGGGGAGGCCATCGCCGAGGCCAAACAAGCGGATGTCGAGGCCATGGTGGGAGGGGAGAGTGACGAAGGATTGGAGTTCGTCGAGGGAAACATGTTGGGAGCGGAGGATGCGGAGGTGATTGATGTCGGAGTTGAGGAAGGAGATAGTGAATCCTTGGGAAGCTAGCTGCTTGCAGAGCTGCATGAGAGGGTTGATATGGCCTTGCGCGGGCACCGGCATAGCCACAATATGAGCTTTGCAGCTGCTCCTTGGCTGCGCCATACCCTCTCAACTCAACACTCTGCTCTGGACTGCTTAGTTATCTATATCTATCTATCTATACTATTTCTTATATACTTCTATACTTCTATACTATCTATACTTCTATACTTCTATACTTCTATATCTATATCTATATCTATATCTATACTATTTTCTAAGGAGGGAGGAGAGCAACCTTGCCACATGTCATCACGATAGGAGGTAGCCAGCCTACCACGTGTCGAGCTCGGAGGGAGATCTCATGTGATACGTGTCGCGATGGGAGGGTTGAAGGAAGAATGTCAACCATGAATGCAGAGAAGCCGTCACGCCTTCAACGCCATAAATTCGCCCACCACCTTACGGGGGAGAAGGCTCCACTGGTGAGAAGGCTCCTCCATCGCCTCCTGTTGAGTAGCCTCCTCCCGTTGAGCAGCCTCATCCCGTCTCTTGTAGCCTCCATACGAAGTCGTGCGAACTCCATCTGCACCTCTCGTCTCCTCCAATGTCCATCACCTTCTCCAACCTCCATCATGCCACATTGCGTAGCCTCCTCCTGCTGAGTAACTCCATCTTCGGCCTCTCCAACTGTTCATCCGTCCAGCTCCATCTTAGGCCTCCCCAGCTTCCCGTTGCTTCTCCATATCGATTGCCACCTCTAGCTGTTCATCCGTCCAGCGCCATCCCATTGCTTCTCCAGCTCGATCACCACCTCCAGCTTGCTCTGTTGCTCTCCATCTTTGTCGCCACCTCCAACACCATATTCAAACTCTCTAGTTGTTCATCTGTCCAGCTTTAGCCTTTCCAACTGCTCATCCAAATGCCCAGCCGCGTTCTCTAGCAGCTCTTGCTTGTGCAGCCTTTCTCTTGCCTAGGTAGAAAAGCACACACTTTTGTACCTCTACCCTCTATCTATTGCATGCATAGAAATATAGCGGCCATTCCAAGCTACCAGTAGCTCCTGCCTGTGCGACCTCGATCCGCTCCATATCTCGACCTCCAGCAGTGTAAAGCTAGCTCCATCGACCAGCAGCCAGCTCTAAGGACTTCACGTCCTCAGCTCGTGTACACCAGGCTCTAGCAAACATCCTCTACTCCTGTGTGCAGACTTGAAGTAGACGTCCTCAGCTCCACGTCTTGGTGGATGATTCCTTCAACAGCCATTTGTATTGCCAGGTCGGTTTGCTATGGTTTACTTTCAGTTGATCGGTCTGCTAAGTGGGCTTATTTTGCATTCCGGGAGATAGTGGACGTGTTGCAATCTCTCTCTCTCTCTCTCTCTCTCCCCCCCCCCCCTTCTTCCACTTATCTTTCTCTTGCATTGGATCATCCCTCAAGAGGGTTTTTAAGCACATGCAGTAGAGAGAGAGAGAGAGAGAGAGAGAGAGAGATTATATGTGTGTGTGTGAGAGAGAGAGAGAGAGAGTGTGTGTGTATGTGTGTGTGCTTTTGTATTTTTGTGAGAGAGGGAGAGAGAGGTGGGGGGGGGGCTTTTTATAGAATTTTTGTATGTGGTTTTGAGAAAGAGAGAGAAAGAGAGGTGTAGGGGTCGATCGAAGCTAGGGGAAGATGAAAGGGCATGAATATCTAAGGAAGGAGATGAAAGAAAATGAAGATAATGGAGGAACGAAAGAAGGTAGATTTGACCAAGCAAGGAGAGATTTTCCTGAAGGAAAAGAGGTAGTGTGCACGCTACTATAGGTCAATCAATTGCCATCATGCAACCTTCCATGTAGACACATATGCTACACCCTCCTTTCCCTTCAACTAATTAGCTAATTTTAGCATATTCCTTAAGTTAGGGTACATGCTGGCGCCAATCTTGCATGCATTTTGGGAGATACTGGAATTTGAAGTTTTGTATTTTTGTGCCTCTAGCCTCTATCTATAGCATGCATAGAAGTGTACGTGCCATTTTTAGAAAGAGAGAGAGAGAGATTATGTGTGTGTATGTGTTAACACTTCTAGCTACGGGTTTTTTTTTTTTTGTGTGTGTTGAGATGTGCATTTCGAGAGATAGTGTCATTAGTCATTTGATAAACCCTCCCCCCCCCCCCCCCCCCCTCTCTCTCTCTCTCTCTCTCTCTCTCTCTCTCTCTCTCTCTCTCTCTAGCTATGGTTTTGTGTGTGTGTGTGTTGAGATACACATTTCCAGAGGTAGTGGCATTAGTCATTTGATAAACCCCTTGCCCCCCCCTCTCTCTATCTCTCTCTCTCTCTCTCTCGCATTCACAAATCTTGCATGGCGCTCACATTCACACACAAATATAAAAACATAACGTTTATAATCCTTACAAGCTATATGTATATCTAATCAATTGTGTGTGTGTGTGTGTGTGTGTGTGTGCACGTGTGTGTGTAGATTGCAGGGGAATGCAAGAAAGGAGGGAGCCAAGGAGGCTAAATAGCGATGGTGATGAAGAAAGGGCAAAAAAATCTTAGGATAGATGCTAAGAGGGAAAAACTGAACCCCTCTCTCTCTCTCTCTCTCTCTCTCTCTCTCTCTCTCTCTAGCTATGGTTTTGTGTGTGTGTGTGTTAAGATACACATTTCTAGAGGCAGTGGCATTAGGGGTGGTAGCAAGCTAAGGGTGTCCACTTTTTGTTCACTCCCCAATCCTAAGGAGGTGGAAAAACAAGCTTTTTAGCACACAAAAATGCAAATCTCACCTACTTCCGTATGGATCTAGTCTTTGAAGTCTTCTGACACAACATCACACTTGCTATTGTGCACACAATCGTATAGTCTGATCGAAAATTTCATGCACACACAAAAGATTTCTTTGTGTCACACGGCATGGTTCCAGGGTGGTCACACGTTTGTCATGAACAAAGAGTGTCATATAAAATTCTAAATTTCTCATTCATTTTAGATTAAATGTTATTGAAACTTTGTAAGTGGTCTCTTTGCATTATGTAGAGCTTAACTTGATTTATTGGTAATTTTTTGAATGATTTATCTAATTATAAATAATTATTTATAATAAATAAAGTCATAAAATACATGCATTTTAGTAGCACACCACATTTTTTTAGTATTTTGAATAATTAAGCAAATCGAATTTAGTGGAAGGTTAGTAGGCACATAAGGGTGTGTGGTTGAATCATCAAATCCCAAATCCAACGGTTAGATTTAGGAAGATTGAAGTTTAATTTTTACTTTTACTCCTTAGAGAATCAACAAAGAATATTAAAAATAAATCTAGTAATTCTCAAACATAACCAAACATTTCAAAAATGTCAATATTTTTAGTCCTCTGCATGATGAATAAGAGGAAAAAATTTTGGTTAAATTTGAGTAAGGGAAACGTACGATATGGCCTCCAACAATTAAATCTCCCTTTTGTGGGGGAAAAAGGGCCACCCAAGCCTAATACCAAGACAAGGTAGGCTTGGTATTAGGCTTGGTGAGGTAGGCTAGGAGCATCACCGATCCTAGTGGCAAGCCTTTGGAGTCTGCATGCTGCCCATGTGGAAGGCTGAGTCATCAAAACCATGCCACGTTGTTAGACCACGTGGTGCCATCTCATCAAGCAGATGTGACATCATTCCTTGCCATGTCACCTTACATTGCCACACGTGCTGCCACATGTGCCACCTCATCATTCCACATCATCATCCATGTGATCACACGATGCCACCTTGGCATACCTCCTCAACCTTGCCACGTCACCAATCCCTCCACCTCAATTTGCCATGTCAATCTACCACCTCATGAATGCCAACTCATCATGCCACATCATGCCCAGTACCACATCATGACCATGCAGGAAGAGACTATTATATCACATCATGACCATGCATGGTGCCACATCAGCCAGATGTATACACATGACGATGTGCGATGCATACAATACCTCGATCGAGGTACATATGCTGGGTGAGGCATACAATACCTCGTTCGAGGTATGTGACCGAGGACACCTAGGGATACCTCGATCGAGGTTCACACATACATGCGCAATGCACTAAATACCTCGATCGAGGTATAAGGTCTGATCGCGGCTCTGGGCATAGCAGACCTCTCCACCAAAACTAAGCCAATTAGTATCAATCTTAGCACCTCTCCACCAATAATAATGAAGAGCAAAATCTAGTGGATGAGTTGGGGCTCTCTATAAGACACCACGTTTTGGTTCATTTCACCCATTCTTAGCCATTCTTGCCTCCTCATCACTTTGTCACACCTTCCATCCTACTTTCATTGAGAATGGGTTCTCAAAGCCGTAGAGCTAGTAGACGTGAAAGATGTAGGAACCCCCCCCCAAATCTCATTGACGAGGAGCGCAAGCGGAAGGCTCGTGAGCGCAAGAGAGCCTCTAGAGCTCGAGCTCGCGCTGCCACCACTGATCCACCTCCAGCTCTACCTCTACATCCCACCTCCACCCCCACCCCCACCTCCATTGTCCCCCCATGCTCATCCACTCCCCTACCTCTAGCCTCCACCACCCTTCCCCTAGCCACCTACATTTTGGCCTCCACCTCTACCTCTTCCCCCTCCACCCTCCCCCCTCCCCCTCCCCCTCCCCCTCCCCCCGCTCCGCTTGGCGCCTCCCTTCCCCCGTCCACCCTACCATCTCCCATTGATCCCCTTGCCCCACCTTGCAACAGCAGTGTTGCTTCACGACGTGGGTACACGCAGCAGAAATAATGCCCAGGAGCTCACACAGTGTGCGGTGTGGGTGTGGAATCACAAACTTCTCCACTATCCGTCGTCGTACTAGCAAGATTGTGCAGTCTTTTTTTTGTGACCTCACGCCAGCTTCGCAATCTTCTCTTCTTACGTCCCTGATTGATCACCCTGACTTGGTAGAGTGTAGGAGGCTTGCTGGTCTTGGTGCACGTAGAGATAGGGTTGTATCTAGCGAGGTCCTTAGCAGTGTTCGACGTTCCTATGCTTCTATTAAGCATAGGAACTCCAGTGATGCCTTGGCAGCACGTCGTGCTATTGTGGCTGCCATTAGTAGACCTCATATGATAGGCCATGTGCATACCGCTTCACGTCTTCTTCAGATTGCACCGCGCACATTGCGAGCAGGCATCATTAGGAGGCAGAGTCTAGAGGATAGTGAGACTGATGCTCTTTGGGCTTCGAGTGGTCGTGCACCTCGCAGCGATCGATTGTTGGATGATTCCACTAGGTCCTTCATACAACAGTTTTGGGAGGAGCATTGCAGAGCATCCCCAGTGTTCAAGAAGGCATTGCGGAAGAGGGTGTCACGCTGTGTGTACATTGAGCATGGTGCATGTTTTTTGGAGTGTACCCAGAGTGTACCCAGACTGAGTTGTACACTCAGTTTGTAGAGGCGCACCCGGAGTTCAAGATTGGGCAGAGGTCATTTGAGCGATGCAGGCCATGGTTTGTGCGATGCTCTCAGGAGCGTGACACATGCTGTTGTCGCTACCATGTGGATTTTGGATTGATGTATAACGTATTCCGTTCCCTTGATGGTCATAGGGGAGTGGTTCCTACTATCCCTCGCGACTTCATTCATTCCATATTGTGTACACAAGATGGTGATGCTTTATTCCACTCCCTTGATTTGTAAAGAAAGAGGGAGAGAGATAGGAGACTCAAGTTTAGCTTTCTTCACAACACACAAAAGAGAGAGGACACAAGGTTGGAGGGTGAAGCCTTTCTTCACTTTTGCACACAACAACAATACAATAGAAGAGGGAAATACCCTATATGTCAAAACCTAGAATACGTGGTTCATATGTGAACCCAAACCAAAACATACGTGGTAGTCTAACTACACCACGAGTACAACTAACATAGACGGTGACATAAATGATAGTCATCCAGGAGATATGTCGGGGATAGAGCTTGATATCTCAACACTCCCCCTCAAGCTCAAATCCATCTCACGTACACCAAGCAAGCTCCTAAATCTGCGAAGCTTCTCGGTACCCAATGCCTTCGTAAAGATATCAGCCACCTGCTCCTCAGTGCTGACATAGACAAGATCAATCTCACCAGCTAGAACCTTCTCTCTCACAAAGTGATAATGCACCTCAATGTGCTTCGTTCTAGCATGATAAACTGGGTTATTAGCAAGCATGATGCTGCTAATGTTGTCACAATGAATGACAACTGCTGCATGAACTGACTGTCCCATATCTGCAAGTAGCTTCCGTAACCAAGCTACCTCACATGCAGCCATTGCTGCACCCCTGTACTCTGCCTCTGTGCTCGACAAGGCAACTGTTGGCTGCTTCTTGCTGCTCCAACTGATGGCACCACTCCCAAGGGAAAACATAAAACCACTAGTAGATCTCCTGTCTGAGACACTACCAGCCCAGTCAGCATCTGTGTATCCATGTACCTGTAATGCACACCCAGCTTCATAAAACAGTCCATAATGCAATGTGGACTTCACATACCGCAGTATGCGCCTAGCCGCATCCAAATGTGGCTTCCTCGGTGCCTGCATAAACTGACTCACCAGCCCCACAGCATAGCTCAAATCTGGTCGGGTTATAGTCATGTAAATCAAGCTACCTACTATGCGCCTGTACATAGTAATATCTTCAAGAAGCTCACCTGACTCTGCATTGAGCTTCACATTCTGCTCCAATGGAACAGAGATAGGCTTACAGCTTGTCATCCCATATTTGGACAGCATGTCCAAACCGTATTGCCTTTGCAACAGCCATATCCCACTCGGGGATCTAATAACCTCAATGCCCAAGAAGTAACGTAGCTCTCCCAAATCCTTCATCTCAAATTTCTGCTTCAACAGCAGCTTCACTTCATTAATGTCTGCATCACTATCACCTGTAATAATCAAGTCATCAACATAGATGACTATAAGCACAATCCCTCTGTTTGTCCTTTTCACATAAAGTGAAAAATCTGAATTGGAAATCTGAAATCCAATAGTGACAAGATATTGCCCTATCTTGTCTGACCATGCCCTCGGCGCCTATTTTAAGCCATACAAGGCTTTGCGCAACCTGCATACAAAATCGGGGTGTGCTTTATCCTCATAACCTTCTGGCTGCATCATATAAACCTCTTCCTGCAAGTCACCATGCAAGAAGGCATTTTTCACATCCATTTGATGCAAAGACCATCCCTTTGCAGCAGCCATAGCAATTACTGCTCTCACGGTTGCCATCCTTGCAACTGGGCTGAAAGTTTCCTCATAGTCAATTCCATATGTCTGTGCAAAACCTTTGGCAACCAATCTTGCCTTGTACCTGCTAACAGACCCATCAGCATTGTGCTTTACTTTGTAAACCCACTTGCAGCCAATAGCCTTCTTATCATGAGGCAAAGGCATCAAATCCCAAGTGTGGTTTGCATCCAAGGCAGCCATCTCTTCATCCATAGCTGCTTCCCAATTTTTATGCCCTGCTGCATCCTCAAAACATGTGGGCTCTGGCTCCTCTATAACCTTGACCATATAAGCATAGCACGATGTGCTGTATACCCATCATATCTCAGCCTGTCAACTGGATACTTAATACGAGTGGACCTCCGTACAACTGGATCAGTTGCAGGAGTCTTTAAATCATGCCTGCTTTTCCTTGCACCAGGTGTAACAACAGAAGGAATCCCAAGTTCCTCATCAAGGCTCATTTCAGAGCCACTTGACTCTCCATCAACATGAGAGCTACCAGCAGACACATCAAACACTGGAGCATGGTCCACTTTTTCTTTTCCCTTATGTGATACCTGCACAACACTATCAGGACTGCCATGTGACGATTCACTAGATCTCTATCTCCCTGTCCATGCATTAGATCCACTAGTAGAGGACTCTCTGGGTCCACTCAAGGCTTGAGATTGCTGCTCTGCATTTATTGCAGCATTCCCATTTCCTGCATCTGCATCTCCTACCATAACAGTTGGTGCATACCAGCTGCTCATTTCATCAAAAACAACATCTCTGCTCACTTGCATTTTGCGGGTGGAAGGGTTATAACAGCGATACCCTTTCTGGTGCTGAGCATATCCAATAAAGATGCATTTTTCTGCCTTTGGATCCAGCTTTGTTCTCTTCTCATCAGGAACATGAACATAAGCTATGCAACCAAATACCTTCAAGTGAGAAATATCTGGTTTTTGGCCTGTATACATTTCTTCAGGCGTCATACCATGGACAGCTGCAGTGGGGGTTCTGTTCATAATATAAACAGCAGTTGCTACTGCTTCAGCCCAAAAATAATCAGGCATGTTTTTCTCATTTAGGATCGCCCGTCCTACTTCTGCAATATGCCTGTTCTTCCTTTCTGCAACCCCATTCTGCTGAGGGGTAGACCTGCATGAGTACTTCCTTTGAATTCCCTGTTCTTTCAGATATTCACAAAATTCTTCTGAAAAGTACTCTCCCCCTCCATCAGATCTTAGCACTTTAATATGCACACCTTTCTCTTTTTCAACCATGGCCTTAAAAGCCTTGAAATGGCTGAACACTTCACTTTTGTGCTTCATAAAATAAATCCACACCTTCCTAGTGTAGTCATCAATAAACGTCACATAATAATGGCATCCACCAATAGAAGCAGCTTTGGTTGTCCAAACATCTGAATGGATCACTTCCAAAGGTCTTCTGCTCACCTTAGCATTTTTGGGAAATGCATGTCTGGCCTGCTTACCCATTTGGCATGCTTCACATACCTTTTGCATTCCCTCAACTCTGAATTTAGGCAAACCTGCAACAATGTTTTTCGTTTGCATAGATTTCAGCCTTTGTATATTCACGTGCCCAATGCGCTTGTGCCATATCTCAATATCTGCAATGACACCTCTCCCATGCGCAAACATAGCAGCTTTCACCTCAGGCATATTAGCATCCAAGGTGAACATTCTTCCATTTTTGTTGCCTTTCGCAACCAAGCGGCATTTATTTTTCAAGTCCTCAACGAAGCATCCATCAGGGTTAAATCTAACCTGCAGACCTTGCTCAACCATCTGGCCAACTGAAACCAGGTTCTTAGTGATTTTTGGAACATGAAGTACATCTGCCAAGTACTTTGTTTTGCCATCCTGCATAGCCAATGGCACTTTACCAACCTGCGTAATTGGGTGCGCAGTATCATCACCTGTTTCAACATAACCTGGCTTATCCAAATTTCTGACATCATGAAACCACTCACCATGACTGGTCATGTGGTTAGAGGCACCTGAATCAACATACCAAACATCATTGCAAGCTGCAGCATCTCCTGACATGGAGTTAACCATATGCTGCATCACAAAAAGGTGCTCATTTCTGTCGTCACCATGCCCACTTGATGATGCATAGTTGCTTTGCTGCAACTTTCCACTTTTGATGTCATTCTGCTTTTTATAGCATGTATTCTCCTTGTGTCCAGGCTTTCCACAATAATAGCATTCTGTGCTGCTATTTACTTGCTGGTTCCTTTGCCATGAACCACGGCCTCTTTGGCTCCCCCTGCCTCTAGAACTACCACGTCCTCCTCCATAGGACTGGTTTTCTTGTTGTTGCTGTTGGTTCTGATTTCCTGCACGGCCACCAGAACGGCCTCTTCCTCTACCCTTGCCTCTACCTATATTCGAGTAGAAAGCAGTCTCTTGAGAAGTTGAGGTGGCTGAACCACCATTCCTTTGCTCTTCACTCAGCAAGAGAGCAATAAGTTCCTGAAAATCAGGAAATGTTTCACGGACTCCAATGGATGTCCGAAATTGTGCATAATCTTTCCCAAGACCATTCAAGGTCACGGACACTAAGTCCTCATCATCAACAGGTGCTCCAATGGAGGCAAGAGAATCTGCAAGGCCTTTCACCTTCAAGGAATACTCATTTATATTCAGATTTTTCCTTTGCACATTGTGCAACTCCTGCTTTAGCTGCATCTTTCGTGCTTTGGTATTTGTGCTATACAGCTTCACCAATGTATCCCATGCTTCCTTAGGTGTCTCTAGATCCTGTATATGCACAATCATAGAATCTGAAATGCTAACAAATAGCCAATACAAGCATTTTCTGGCTTTTTCATGCCATTCCTTAAAGGCCTTCAATTCAGCAGGAGTGGGAGTAGTACCCAAAACTGGTTCTGCAGTTTCACCACTGATGTAATCCCAAACTCCCTTTCCCATAAGAAAGTTTGTCATCCTGAACTTCCATGCTTGGAAGTTGTTCTTGTCAAGCTTCTCACTGACAATGGTAGACAGATTCTCAGACATTTTACAAATCACGAATTGCAACAGCAACCTGTAAACACAGCAAATGCCTCACAAGGGCAAATAGCAAAACTTCTGCGAAAAGCCTCACAGGGGCAGATCTGCAACACTCACGAAAGTGGTATTTCACCACACAGTCACTTCCTCGTGACGATTTTGCATCAACAGGCAACAGGCATGAATCTGCAACTCCCAATATCTCTGCACATAGGCATACGATGCAATTTCTATGGCACCTTTCCACCGACTAGCCGCGCGGTGATCGCACAGCAAAAACAGGGCCTTTTTCTGAGTGCCTGGGAAGAACTTCCGCCTTCAAAACGGGCCCCGAAACGGCCTCAAATCAGAAAAGTAAAGTCACCTAGGGCTTCGCCCTTTCCCGCAGCATATAATGCGCTCTCGCCGCACCGCGAAGGGCCTCTCAATCTGAAGCAGTGCACTCCTGCACTTTTGGCTGTGCTACCTGCAGAGATTTGCTCCCAAACTCGAAATAGGAAAGCTACACTGGTCCTCTTACCAGGACACCAGAAACTTGGCTAGCTTTCTTGAGCTCCTTACCACGAACAAGGCTCTGATACCATGTAAAGAAAGAGGGAGAGAGATAGGAGACTCAAGTTCAGCTTTCTTCACAACACACAAAAGAGAGAGGACACAAGGTTGGAGGATGAAGCCTTTCTTCACTTTTGCACACAACAACAATAGAAGAGGGAAATACCCTATATGTCAAAACCTAGAATACGTGGTTCATATGTGAACCCAAACCAAAACATACGTGGTAGTCTAACTACACCACGAGTACAACTAACATAGACGGTGACATAAATGATAGTCATCCAGGAGATATGTCGGGGATAGAGCTTGATATCTCAACATGATTGTGTGGAAGGCACGTGTACTTTGTGTGGTGACTTTGCTAGAGTGCCACGAGTTGCACTAGATACTTGTGATGTGCAGATGGTTCATTGGCAGTAGTATGAGTACTATACCTTGACATTAGATGGTGGTGCACAGTCGAGGAGGTTGCAGCTTGTGGGGAAGGAGACACCACGTGTTGTATTCATTGACTGTTTTCGAGGGAAGCTGTACCGCTACATACGCCACTCGCACACTGCGAAATGGGAGGATCGTCAGTTTTGTGCATGTTTGAGGACATTTCCTATAGGGGTGGTTGTCTCAGTGGTGGACTTTGCGGAGAATTACACCTTTGCACCACAGCATGAGATCCAATCGGAGTATTATTTCTCCGAACAGGTGACGTGTGATTGAGTATTGATTTTTTCCCCGCCTCATTATATTGAATTATTTCAATAGTCATATTTTTTTTTCAATGCCATATTGCAGGTTGCTATATTTGTGCACATTAGCTATCGTCATGCATAGGCTCATGTGGATGGCATTGATAGCACCATGGACTCACGCATCATTGTGCGAGAGTATCACTTCTACATTAGTGATGATCGATCGCATGATGCCCATTTTGTGCAGCATTGCTTCACTTTGCATGACAGTTTCTTGAGGGATCATGGTGTCACATGGCAGCGGCGCTGGATCTGGTCAGACGGTTGCGGTGGTCAGTTCAAATCCGCTAGACAGTTTTATTGGTTCTGCATATGGCACCGTGAGACAGGCATTCCGATCACATGGAGCTACTTCGAGACAGGGCACGGTAAGGGAGAGCACGATGGTGCAGGTGCTTGCGTGAAGCGTGCTTTGCATCGATACCAGTTGCGTCACAGTGCCGATCGCTTCAAGGATGCACATGATGTGGTGCGGTGGTGCAGCCAACACTTATCCACTAGTGCTACGTCCTCGTTTCAGTCGCGTGACGATAGGGTGGTGAGCCGGTATTTTTGGTGCGTGGACATTGGGAGTCTTGATTGGTCGAGGCCTTTTGATTGTCGTTCTGTGCCTGCACTCTTGATTTCCATTCCATCAGGAGCATAGGTGAGTCTCACCCCGAGATCTTTTCTCGACGGTTTGCATGTTTTTGCTCTGCATGCATTGATGATGATTGGGGAGGGTGCTCCATGATACCATGGGCCGATCCATGGGTACAGCGAGTGCTTTCTCCCTTCCAGCCTTGGGAGGAGATACATGATGATCAGGATGCAGGATTCAGTTCCTCTAGAGATTATGACCAGCTTACAGATATTTTGCGTATTGGTGATATCTTCGCGGTTATTGCTTCGGAGGGCAATGAGGAGGGTGTGGATTATTACTTGTTGCGATGCTCTATGCTGAAGAGTGTGCTGAATGAGGATACAGTGGATGGGCATGGGATGCACTTCAATGCTCATAGCATGATCGTAGGTGGCCACTATTTTCAACAGATACAGAGGCGTGGTCGCTATATTGAGTTCCAAAAGTACATGGCGGATCGGGAGGCATACATGTATTCTCATCTTGTTGTTGGGATCAAGATTACTTTGAGTCGTGTTCGCACTCGCAAGGCGACGTCCACTCCACGATGGCGCCTTGCAGTGGCAGATCACGAGAGCATACTTGCAACTATTGGCATGAGAGCTGATCCTGAGGAGTAGCACATGAGGTAGTCAATAGAGCGAGCGAGAAAAAGCGAGCGGGCCCAATGAAGCGAGCGAGTTTTTTTACAATTCCTCTGATGAGAACAAATTTGAAACCAAACTTACTATAGCAAGATGTTGTCATAATAAGCATACCAATAATCAGACTTACAATCCACCCTATCTTTCACTTGAAGAACATAAACTAATTACCAAACTCATAATATAGATGACTATTGAAATACCACTTTACCTGCAAAATGCCCTAGACCAAAACTTTCCAAATGTGTCCATGGTTCACCACAACAATTATCAGTCTATGAACAAAATGGTGTTTTAAACCATATTCTAATCCCCCTGACATTCATCATCAAGAAAGTAGTTGCGCGCATGTGGTTTATCTAATTGGCACTCATCATATCTCTTGTCGGCTGTCATGAATCTTGCCATTTTTTCTGCATAGCATGGTAACAAACTACAACAAAACATACATTTCAAAGGAAAGTAAGTCAAAGTGGAACAATGAAAATAATTTCCAATAAGAAGAACTTGCCATCCTTATGTGTTATACAAAAGACAATTCGCTACCAACAAAAAGCAGAAAAAATCAATTGCTAGATCAAGGCCTTACAAACACTATCCAAAGCATCAAAATTTGTACTTTCTTGATTCAAAGGCACCCGTAAATCTTCACTATCTACCATATTATAAAGATGCTAAATAACACTTTCAAAGTCCTCAATTTTAGCATTCAAAATATATAACAAAAAAACTCAGGGCCAGTAGCATACTACTCATCAAAGGGGTTTGTGACAGGTTCCACTCTCTCTTCTTCCCCCTCTCCATCATGCTCTGACCTGATCCGTTTTCCAGAATGATCTGCCACAAGTGGCTCAACAATGCTAGCCACAATACCGTTGTCTGAATCAAATGAAAAACAAGGCCTGCCAATGGCCTGACAAGCACGCATAAGAGGGGCTGTACCACAACCCATCTCTAGAACCAGCCCTCCAGGAACATAGAGAAGAGACATAATGCAACCTAGAAAAAAACTACTCCTCTCTAGTCCACCTCGTGCTAGCTGAGAAGACATCGGCACGATTGTCCTTGAAGAGGGAGGTATGTGATGAGTCCAGACATCTTCACGTGGATCAATCAAAAGCTGTTGGAAAAGTGGAAAGCTCTCCTCCCAAAAAACTGTTGGATTCTTCTTTGCTCTACGTATTAGAGCTAATACTGAAGATTGCATCTAGAAACCACATGGAGAAAAACATGTATAGTATATTGACTTCAACTAGCAAGCATTATAGCATGAAAGATGGCAAACATAGCATGCATAGGACTTATCCTTCCAAACATATCATGCTTAGAACTAACGAGGAGACATTTGTCAAAGACACTTTTATCATGGAATGCAAACATAGAATGCATGGAATGGTAGCTTACCTTAACACTTTTATCATGTTCTCTACAAAATCCATATGGAAACTTGTCATGAATGATCACACGTCTGACAACCTCCAAGCCCTGGACATATGCAAACCGTTCCATCCAACCAATACATTGTCCTGCAAGCAATTAATTTTATTTAAAACTAGTAGAATGGAAACACAAAATGTGAAATGTCAATTGTGGTATTGTGCCTTACCTGCCAAAGGACATATGCATGCCAACCAACCACTATCAGACAAAGAAGCTGATGCAACTGCAAGCCCATGCCGCACATGGTCCTCGAGCAAGACATTCCAAGTAGGAGTGGATCCTCTCTCATCAAGTGGATAGCCAGATGGAAAATCGAGCAATATAAAATCTGAAGCCCACTTCACCTTCTTACCCATCCTCTTGTAGTCCTGATCTCGACTAGCCACTGTAATAAAAAACTCATGCAAAATAGCATACTTATCATTTCTTTTAGAGTCAGCAAAGTCTTTGCCCATTGCAATGTAATCTCCAACTGTACAAGCAAACAAAGGTGTGATGCCACGGGCCAAGGAAATGTCAGGTGACTGTGATCGATGGAACACGTATTGCTTCACAAGTCCCGAGATTAATTCTCCACCTATATGCAAAAGCAAATCAATTACAAGTAAAAGTAGTGTTAAAGGAACAACTACATATGCAGAACACAACAACACCCTTACCTGCACTCTCTATGTGATCCATTTCATGCCGCATAGGACTAGATGGTCCCTCATCTAGAAAGAGAACAATCATAAACTTATTAATGCAATGTCAAAACGAATTGAAGACAACATCAACAAACAATCATATTGTATCTTCCTTACCTTTTTCTGTAGGATGTTCTTGTTTCTCTTTGTCTTTCTTATCTCTCCTTGAGCTTCCCTCCACTTTGTCCTTACTTGCTTCATTGGCTTTTTGTGAAGCATAAGTATTGTACAAGTCTCTTTCTCGCACCAGTACTTGTCCTTTAGGGAAATCTATCCACCAGGGACAATGTGCTAATTCCCATTGAGAGAGATGGTGCATGCCCGGTGGATACATGCATGCAACATGACCAATCTCCACCCAACTCTTACACAAATTTGGAATGTCAGAGATCCTTTTCTCTATTGCCAAGTGGGAGAGATATCTATCAACCAAGAAACAAAAAAAAAATGGATGTCCCAAACCATCAAAAAATTGTGTAATTACATGAATCAACAGCACAAACATAGACAAATGAAAAATGAACCTTCAAATGAATTGATAACATACCTATAGACATCACATCTTTCTCAAACTCCCCATCCACCTCTCTCCAGGTGGGAGACCAACTCTTCCTCATATCATCTGTCACAACTATCTCCTCTCCATCACTCTTGCAGACAGATACAATGAAAGACCCTTTCTCTGGGAGATAGCCCTCCACTTGAAATGTACTTTTGAGTGAAGATACATCATCACGAAGTCCTCTCACTCTTGCATAAGGTATCAACCTACACAAGGGAATGCGAGGACACTGATCTGAATCAAGCATCCTACATTTGCCAATCACATCACCTCCTCCTTCCACCTGAACTTCACTATCATCCAACTCATCCTCCTCTACTCTTGGACCTTCATCTCTTTGAGTTGATGATACTTCAACCTCTAGACCCACCACACTTTCTTGCTCTTCTGTTCCACCTACTGATAATTCAACATTGTGATCTACTTTTGTTCCTCTTGTTACCTTTGTAGAATGTGCCACTTGAACTTTTCTGCCTTTTTTTCCTGTCATCCTGAAAAGACAAAAAACACGGCATTTTTTCAATCATAGTTCTCAAAACCTTTTCAATAAAAACCAAAACTAAAAACAAATACATGTATCTACCAATGCAATTGATTTCCAGTTTAGGGAACATTCACCTACTTGTGTCCTAAAAGAAAAAGGTTCATCTCCAATGCACATAGTATATCAACTTGCAGTGGTATCTATACACTTGGATATATGGAATTGCAGTGGTAAATATGCACTTCTATGCCTACCCCATGTATCAATACTTTCTTTCATACTCACAAAAGGTTGCTTCGACCATTTCATCTTTTGTCTACAAGTATGCTTTGGTGTACAGGTCTAATGGTCTTTGGAATGCTATTGGACTCTTGGAGGGATAGATCACATGGTCTTTTGAACGCTATGCAAGGAGGGGACTATTGGACTGCCCGAGGGACCAAAATAGGCAGCGCGTTAACGCTTACTGAAGTGCACGAAAACGTTGAAGCAATTGTATAGCTGCATACAGGACAAATTATACAACGCTTTTATATCTCACAAAAATGTTGAAGCCAATTGTACACAAGTTTCCATGTGCTGCTATTGTATTGCTTATCCTCATGTGTGCAGTGTGCACTTTTTTTTTAACAACAATGAACTTCCCATATTACCTCTTGTAATTATCATCGACTCAACTGGTGTGGACCCGTGGCAGAGTCGAGACTCTAGAGCTCCAAATTGATGCTGCTTGCAATCGTTGAATATTTTGACCTTTGTGGTTGAGCAATTTTCAATTTGGATGGACTCTACGTAACCATTTGTGGAAGTACTGGGATTACACTCCAAAATGCGCTCCCTCTATTGAATGATTGGAATCGTGGGTGTGGATAACAGTATCTCCAGGTTCTGATTGAGTGAATTTCAGGTCACATACTCGAGGCTATACAAAATTATGGGTTGCGATCACCTTCTCTACGATTTGTCTTCTTTCTCCTCTTGGTTCTTCAAAATCAAGAAAGAGAACAAGTGCACGTCGAGAGTGTTTTCGTTAAGAGGAACACCTATTTTTGTCCTGTATGCAGCTATACCACGCACATAATTTTTATATGCATAAGGATAGCTATACAACGCTTTTATATCTCACAAAAAAGTGCACGAAAAGGAGATAGTGACTATTGGAGGCTGGAGTGCACAAAAACATTGAAGCAAGACGTGAAAGACAAGGTGAAAGACGTGGAGCGTAGCAAACAACAGCGCAACAACGAGGTTGTCCTGGTTGCACGCAGGGCTTGGACTCAGGCCACTCAAGCCGAACCTCCACGCACTCAGGCCACTCAGGCCGACTCTACAAAGGCTTGACAACCAAGCTCTTCTCGAGGAGAAGCCCAAGCTGATCTTTCGCCTCTTCACTACGCTGCTTCAAAGAAGGCAACCTTTGCAAGCAAAGAACGTAATCAGAGAAGCTAAGACCATTGTAGGGAGAGTGTCCAAGCCCACGAAATTTAGCAACAAGCCATGCAAGCGATAGAAAAATCGGGAAGATGCACTCGCAGCAAGCATTTTGTCTCTGATGCGAAAATGTTCATGGATAAAGCTTGTAAATCCCCTAAATCCCCATGTCCAAGGCTAACGATTCACGAAATCTCCACAGAGACCATACGAGACGTTACAACTTCAACACTCAGCGTTGGAATTGAAAACAGCATGCAAAGGGACACAGGACTCAGGAGTCGTAGGCAGGCAGTGCACCCAAGTCTTGCTTTGGGCACCTAAATAATATAGAAACAACAGAGAAACGAGATGGGAGAGTGCACAGATAGAAGCTAACGAAGGCATGTTCTGTACCGCGTTAGAATTGAGAGCCAAACCTTCCAACCGTGATAACGTCCCCATGGAGGATGATGGTAGATCAAGCGTGATGAAAGTTTGTTCCAAGTATAGAGCCTTGAGGTGCCGTATAGACGACATATTGTTTGTTGGAAAGGAGCCATGTATTTTGTTGTCGGAGAGGTCTAAGAGTTGGAGATTGGTGAAATTGGAGAAGCAGGAGGGGATTGGGTTAGTGATCCCGGAGGCTATTGCTGATAGATTAACGAGATAAGAGAACGTGCACAAAGAGGATTGCAAGAGGCGCAAAGAAGATGTGAAATTCAAAAGCTGGGAGGCAGGGAATAATTGATTACCGGAGAGATCGGAGAAGCATGCAGAGAAGCACGCAGGAGAAGCACGCAGAGAAGCACGACTGAACGCCAACTAGTACTCCTTTCCTCCCAATCACTTTTCCATCAATGCCTCATCTCTTATCACCAGTTCTCAGAGCTGTAACGGGACAAGCAGAGCCCTCTCTACGGTGTCTTTCACACTCACCCACACAATTGGGACCTTCTCTCTATCGAATCGTAATGTTTTTCTCGTTAGGGGATGCCATTCCTACGGCAAGTGCAGCGGCTCGAGTAGCGTATCCGGCGGTGTAAGCTTTTCATTTTCCTGTGACGCAAGGTGCTCAGAAGTTTGCTCCTGGGATGACCCGTTAAATGTCTTCCCGAGCTCCCAGCAGCTCATCAGACGGTGGAGACGATAACGCAATTCATTCCCATTTCATCGCTTCTTTCTTTCTTGTTCTGATGATAATAATAATAATATAGATTTTGTTTTGCTAGATGCTCATGAATCGATCATGATGATGAATCGTCTCAGCAGCTGCTTTTTGTTTGGTGAAATCACAATTACTAACAACAAGAGCGCGCACCCCCAACAACAACCAGATGAAGACGAAACAGCAAGAATTTTTTTTTAGACGGCGATCCGTCGATGGATGCACGCTCGACGATTCTGTCTGTGAATTGATCCATGCAATGCATACGTCGGATGCTTCCGTCCATGATAAGAATTTTTTAGACGACGATCGATCGATCGATGGACGAAGACGAACGCTCGACCATTCTGTCTGTGGTACATTGCATTCATCGTATGCTTCCGTCCACAATATCATCGTTTTCCCATCAAAATCTTCGTCGTAGCTTCTCTTGGCTTCCAGTCGGATTCACACAAATACGTCTAGAAGTTGGGCATTCGAAAGAATTCGCACTGTCCATGATATCCGATCCATCAGGCGCATATTTTTCGACTGATTCATCTGCGCACTCTCCCATCTCGTTTCTATCTGCGCACTCTCCCATCTCGTTTCTCTGATATAGACAAGCAATAATATAGACACCTAAATAACGCTTGCATCTTCTTTCTTTCAAGCTCTCTTCGTCATCGTCGTCGTGTAATCGCAAGCTCTCTTCTTGCTCTTTTCCTTCGTCGACTTCGTATCGTCTGCTTCATCTTCTCTTCTTCTCTTCGTACGTAGCTCCATTGACTTCGTATCTTCTTCTTCTTTTTCTTCTCCATCGACTACGTAGCTCTTTTCCTTCTGCTTCTTCTCCTTGCGCTTCTGATCATCGTTCGGGATTCGTCCCATGGATCCATTGCTCTCCGAGCTCCCAGCTTCTTCTTCTTCTACCCTCATCCTCCCCCCTCGCCTCCTCCACTACCCTCCAGCTCATGGAAATGCAAAGGCAAACGATCCACAGCATAGGCAGTCCAACTTTTTTCGTGGACTGCCTGGGGCAGCAAAAAAGGCAGCGCGTTAACGCACTGCCTCTTTTGCTGCCCCAAGCAGTTCACGAAGGAAGTTGGTGGAAATGGTGGAACTTCCTTCCTGGACTGCCTGGGGAAGCAAAAGAGGCACTTTTGCTTCCCCAGGCAGTCCAGGAAGGAAGTTCGACTGCCTTCCTGAGCAAGGTAGATGATCGATGGTTTCGGGATCTAGATGTGTTTCGGGATCTAGATGGTATCGTCAGGCGCATCTTGCAGTTTGGCGATCATGAATGTGTTCTCGTAGCTTAGTTAGTTCGGCGATCATGAACGGATCTCTGATTCAGATCTATGGCTTCGGTGGATGTTTGCAGGCCTCGGCAGATCTCCTAATATAGATTTTTTACAGAAACAATCCCAATCCTTCGCACACTTCCTTCGCCTCACCCATCCTGCCTTGTCTTGCCGCTCCCTCTGCTTGCCCCGTTGCTTTGCCGTTACCTCCCTGAACGGACACCTTTGCTTTGGCGTTAACGGTGATGGACGCACCCATTCGGAATTTCCGACCGTCGTTTCTTTGCCATTGCCTCCAAACGATTCCTCCCTCCCTTCAGTACGTATGAGAGAGAGAGAGAGAGAGGTGTGTCAAGTTCAAAAGCAAATTTAGCGACTCCATGTTGGGAGCCTCTTTAGTAATCCGTTTGTCTCATATAACGATCACTTCGAATCGAATTAACATCATTTTTTAGCAATCCATGTCTTAGTGTACTTTGTTATCTCAAGCACTCCGACCATACAGGTGTTGTGCCTATACGTTTGCAGAAGCACTGGGACAATTCAAGGGTTGAGTTGTTAGATTTGCACGATGAACATTTCAGTTCACTCGAGTCGTCCTATGAAGTTGCTGGTGGAAATTTGGAGTACTTTGCTAATTGCTTGTTTCTGTAAAAAATCTATATTCGGTGGATGTCTGCAAGGCACTCTCGAAGCTCCTCGTGCGTATGGATTGGCAACGCCAATCTCCTACGACTGAGCCCAGCCTTCATTTAACCAATTGTGTATTAAAGGATACAGGCTTTTGCTCAACAAAAGACGTTGCAAGAAATTACTCCCTTGGATTCTTTCAAGCTTGAGCTGATTTCCTGAACAGAAGACGTTGCAAGAAGTTACTCTTCATCATCGTAACAAACAAACGTCCTTGCCACTGCAACAGAAACCTCCTCATTTCATCCATCTCACTCCTCAATCCTCACCTCACGATTTTGTAGTTTCGAATTCATGACTCCTCAGTACTCTACTCTGTAGCATAGGCTCTAGAATCTAGCTCCGGTTTGTCTCACGTAGGTTGGATTTCACAAGCATGCTTGTGAGTGAGTCCTCGCGAGTTTAAATATAGCAGCTGCTGCTTTCTCTTCCGCTAAGTCCACAAATTGACCAGAGGGCTTTTGGTTTTCATTATGGACTTCAGCTGGTGCTCGCGATGATCTCGTACATCTGTCTTTACGAGAATACGCGCTCAGCTACTTCTCTTCTCATGTTTAGTAGAGCATCAAAAATCATCCGACATTTCACTCCTCCATTCCATTTCATGCTTCCAAGCCTCGAACAAAAGAGGACTGCCTTCCTTCCTTCTTGGACTGCCTGGGGCAGCAAAAGAGGCAGCGCGTTAACGCGCTGCCTCTTTTGTTGCCCCAGGCAGTCCAACTGCCACCACATCGAGTCACCTTTGGACTGCTTGTGATTGATCGTCTTCCTCATCGTTCTCTTCTAAGAATCTATACGAACATGCTTACCCTGCCCCAGGCAGTCCAGGAAGGAAGTTGGATAACCTTGCTCGCTGTGGTGGAACTTCCTTCCTGGACTGCCTGGGGCAGCAAAAGAGGCAGCGCACTCTTTTGCTACCCCAGGCAGTCCAGGAAGGAAGTTCCACCACAGCGAGCAAGGTGTTAACGCGCTGCCTCTTTTGCTGCCCCAGGCAGTCCAACCGCCACCACAATGAGCCACCTTGCTTCATATCTCTTTCGGCTCACTTTGCTTCATATCTCTTTCTTGCTTGCACTCTTACCGTTACGCTTGCCTCCCTAGGCTATGGTCGTTGAATTTCTGAAGAGAAAAGAGGAGTACTTACCTCAAAAGCTCTTTGCTCGTTGATGTTTGTTGAAGGCCGCAAGGAGGTCGATGTCGTTGAAGTTTGTTGAAAGCACAAGGAGCTTGATGTCACGGCAGGCATCTCAGAAAGGAAGGAGTCGACATCGCTAAACTTTTGAACTGTGGGAAGATGAGAGGGTAGGAATGGAAGGGGGTGGGGAGTGTTGGAGGAGTGTGAGGAGCATTTGGGGGAAGCTTCAAAGTTGGAGAGAAAGAGAGATAAAATTGCTTCAAGGCTGGAGAGAAAGAGAGAGAGAATCTGACCCAGCCCACCACGCCCTTCCTCATAATATCTCCAGATTTTGCAAGAGATTTTGTAGTAATGATTTTGCAGGCGATGGTCATTATTAGACAGATTTTGCAGGCGTAGCCTTTAGAGAAACGATTTTTGAGGGATTTTGCAGGCCTGGTCATTATTAGACGGTAGGAGAAGACCGCATAACTAACACCTTGTAATAGTGAGGAGAACACCATGTAATGACTCATGATGGAAATAGTAATATTGCTCGTTCATGCAAATGTAAAGTAAAATAACACATTTCGATAGTTTTCATTTTAGATATGGATTTGAAGATACTACTCATTCTAACTATTGCTAGTAAAATATAGTAATTATAAATCTTTAATTTTTTTCTTGATATTTTAGTCTTTCAATACCAATATATAAATTTGAAAGTTACTTCTCCTTTTATTCATTTATATTAAATATACACCCTTACTGAATGAAATGCATGGAGGCGTCATTCAAGTTGCTATATGCATGAAGGCATCTTGTTCAAAGATTACCATTATTCTAAACAAATAAACACATATTGTTCAATAAAGACCTATAGTTAAACGACCACCTTGGATGCTAATAGTGACATCCATTTGCATTTGACACTTACAGAGACGAACTTGCTTCTCTCCCATAATTCAATGCAGTGGCTCTTTCAACACTTCTCTTTGCTCCATTCTCTTCGGTCTCCAACACATCTATGCCATTTCTTCTTTTGCCTCCCTGCTTTCGGACCCTTTGTGTAGCTAGCTTTTCACTTGTTCTTTGGTTGGTGTCGTCTGGTGCTACATCTTGGCTCTAGCATTTGAATCATGCCTTTCTCAATTTTCATTCGCTTTGGAGAACACGAATCATTGACCATTCGTTTTGACACTCCTTTCTCGGAGGTTTCATTGGTGGAGCTTAAGGAACACTTTCACATTGAGAAAAAGGACATTGAGCTGCATCAAGAAGTCGGAATAGATGAGCTTGCCATTGTACTTCCAGTGGTGAACTTAGAGGATGGTCAGAAAGGGTTCAAGATTAGTGGTGGCCAACAATCAACCTTAAGAGTTCACATGTCCTATAAGAGAGGTACTCATGGTGACTTTATGAATCATGAACTGAATAGTGTGGTTTCACTTATAGAGAGGATGCCTTTGAATAGTTCTCTTCATGTTGCGCTCAAATCAGCAGTTCGGGTGGAGAAGGTTACTGAGCTTCCTCTAACTTACGATGGATATATTGTCTTCGAACTTCCACCTATGCCTAAGGGTTCACCAATGTCTGGAATGGAATAGAATGCTGATGGTCATGTTTGGACAAAATATTCCACATGTTCGCAAGACTGCTTCAATGGTGTTGTGAGAATGAGTAGATGTTCAGGTTATTTGAGATGTTGTAATTTGGATTGTCCTTTCCTTGAACGAATGGGAATTTTAAATGATACACAATGGAAAGGAAAGCTTAGGAGGCCTCCTCTACCTGGTCCCATTGATCCTGCCTTGGGGTCACTTTTGTGCAAGCATTGTGATGCAATACCAGAGTGTGTTTACCTATGCAGTGCTATTATATATTATTGCTTTCCCCATGAAAGAGTGAAGACAACGAGATGCACAGTGCATGTGGGTTTCCATGACCATCCAGTTGAAAAAGGTAGAAGTCGAGCAAAGGAAATGCAAGTAGAGGATCTCATTTCAATGCGTGCTAGGTTGAATGGAAATTCCTCTTGCAAAAATATCGAGGTGTCTGTGGCACAAGACCTTGTGATGGAGATGATGCTAGCAAAGGATGGGGTTGTTGTGGAGCCACTAGATGATCAAAAGTTCGAAGAAGTGCTTGAAACCATTACACCAATGACCTAGAGAAGGAGGCTTCAGAGAGTGGTGCAGAGTGCAAGAAGTGAGGCTAGAGGAGGGGATGGTGGAATGGATTCAATACTTGATTTAAAGAGGAGATGCAAATATCCATACCTACAAAGTATCCTATTTCCTGAACAATTGCAAGATGAACAACAACCACATATCTTCAAAATGTCGACCATTGGTCCAGGATCAGGAGTTGATCTAGTGAATCGCATGTGGTGGCCTGGTGGAAGCTTGGGATCACAATGGGTTCATTTTGACCATGTGCATCGAGTGAGGGGATGATCAACAATGGGTGCTCATGTGTATGACCCATTCATAAGAAAACTATTAACTATAGCAATATGTGAATTCAAGGTGGAGGATAACCATGCTCAAGTTTGATTCTGGGAGCTACTGAACAATACAATGGAGAAGAATGGTTTTAAAAAACCTGAATTCCATGGATTCATGGCAGATGGAGCACGAGCAAATTGGCTGGCTGTCCGCACTGTTTACAATGGTGGACCTGAAAATGTGATGGATGGTAGAGAAAGAACTTGTGTTTTCCATTGGGAGATGAGCATGGTTGAGCACACCAGACGATGCATTAAGCCACAATTTTAGGAGGAGAATAAAGTTCTATGTCAGAAGTGGAGAGAGGCAACAACTTCAACTTCTATAGACCAATGCAAACAAACATTGAATTTGTATTGGTCCCCAATTCATGTGAAGGAGGGTGAGCTACCAACATTGCATACGTGGCTTGCTTGGTGGGATGTTAGAGTCAACCAGTGGGGGGGAATGTTCTTGCGGCAAGAAGAGCACTCTGGATTTGTTCCTACAGTGAACCTTTCAGAGACAAAACATTCTAGCATGAGAGTAGCACATGGATATGCAAAACACATAACAGTAGATCTTGCAATGAGTGTCCTTCAAAGTGCCCACTACAATGCCTTTATGAATGGAAGACACTTGGGTACAGGACCAAATTTGGATGCTCTCCGGCGAAGAATACTTGATGGTAGTGGGTCTGGTAAAGGGGACAGAAATAGGCTTGTGGATTTATCACACATAGTGATTGAAGAGGCTGGGATACAATCTCCTGAGATGAATAGGCCAATAACAGAACCGGTGAGCATAAGAAGAAAGAGGGGTTCAAAATGTTCAACATCGGTCCATGGAAATGATAGTCATCAACCAGAATACATAACAGTGACAACAAGGAGAGTGATAGGAAAAAGAAGACAAATTGATTTTAAAAGTCCATCACAAGACATGGTTTGTAGAGAGATAGATATTCATGAAGCCAATTGGGCAATCAAGAGAACCAAACCACATAGTGTTGTCACATGCTTTGGCTACTTGGCAGAGAGTCGGAGACGATGTGGGGCACTAATCAATTCACTTGGTAGAAGTGCAAGTTATGGTGTGCCAGCCCCTTGTTTTAAGGGAAGAAGGCAACATTCTCATGGAGTGATAGAGCAGTTTGTATGGTTTTGTAATACTTCTGTCACCCATACATGGAATGTGGATAAATCCATTCAAGGTGTTCCTGGGGTCTCTCCAGGTGTATGGAGGGTTGCAAGTGGGACATCAATCACTGTAGATGAGAGGGGTGCCCTTGTAAGGGCAGGGTTTGTACTTAATAGTGATGATTCTATTGGTGTGATGGGACCTCCTTATGCACAGCAAATCCATACACCTAGCCATGTGCGCCCTTCTCATCGTGATGGAAAGCTTGTTTCATGGAGAAGTAAGTTGAATAAAGATTTCAAGGAAAGGATACACAAGGCAGTTATAGAAAATGGGGAGGTGGTGAGAGAGAACATCATTATTCCACATGAGGTGCATGTATTTCATGTTCGTACAACAGGATCAATGTCCAAGGGGCTAACATATAGTGTCTTGATTTCAGAGTTTCCACGTTGCACATGCCTTGATTTCACAGAAAGGGAAGCAAGAAAAAGTCCCTACATGCCTTGCAAGCACATATACTTTGTGTTTATTGTTGTCTTGGGCTTAAGTGAAATGGTGCATCAGTTTATGCATCAGGCTACATTGACAAAAGTTGAATTGTTTCAAGCTCTGGGTGGTAGAAGAAGCCCATCAAGTATGTAGTGTATGGCTTGGATGCCCTTTTTTTGCATTTCCTTCAGAATCGGATAATATATGTAGGTGTGCTTCCTTGCATGAAGCTGCACTAAGTTGTATTTTTTGAAGATGGAAGAAACCCATCAAGCATTTAGTAGGCAGCCTAGATGTCCCTTTTTTATATTTCCTTTGGAAGCGGATGATATACATAGGTGTGCTTCCATGTTTTGGCAATGCACAAAAAAACATTTTGTACAATCATTCCAAGGGTTGGAAGATATTTTGAAGAATCAAATTTTTATATTAATTTTTGTTTGTATGACATATGCTTTTTGTGCTATGGAGTTAATAAATTTTAGAAAAAAGGTGTCTTCTGACAACATGAAGAGCAGTTCATGTAATATGTTACTATTCTCATTATTGAAAGCATTCAATGTTTTATTTTATCATTACTTTTTCACAGCAAAGGAAACATGATTTGAACATGTACTTCTGGAAACATGCTAGCCAAGATGCAGGTGAGTGGGTAAGCTTTCTTGGAGCATAAATTGTGGTAATTGGCTGTCCTGATGAATATGATGTGGTTGTTGTTAAACAGATAACACCTTGCATTGTTGTTTGTCCACGCTCGCTTATTTGGCCTCGCTCGCTTTTCTTCGCTCGCTTTTTGGTAATCCTCGTAGCACATTACATATCATATTTTTTGGGATCATCAGTTGATCAGATTGATTTTTATTGGGTATCACTAGTTGATTACACTTTTTTGTATTCGATATGTATAGGCTCACTGTGTGACCGTACCATTGTAATTTTCATGGACTCATATTTTGTATTTCACTATGATGGTTGTATACACGTTCATACACATCATTGTATTAGATTCTATTTTTAACATGATGTCCGATGTCTTCTCAATGGGATTTGTTGTGTTTGTAATACAAAAAATTGTTTATTAGTAGTAATGTTGTAATTTGTTTTGTGCATTAGGACATTTTAAAAACGTGACTAAGAAAATTCGCGCACGTACTAACGAAATACGCGTGTGGACTTGCTTGTTGGGGATGAAACTTTGCACGACTCTTAGGCCACCCTAGACATACATCCACGAGAGATTTGGTCTGAATTGATTTGGTGTGCGCCACGTGGAAGGTACAATGCGTACATTTTTACAATCCCTACTAGCACTCGTGACTACGTATGAGCTATGGCGCATGTACTAATGAAATGCACGTGTGGACTTATCTGTTGGGAATGAAACTTCGCACGACTCTTAGGCCACCCTAGACATACATCCACGCAAGATTTGGTCTCCAACTTATTTGGTATGCACCACGTGGAAGGTATAATGCGTACATTTTTACAATCCCTACTAGCACGACTACGTGTGAGAAATGGCGCATGTACTAACCAAATATGCATGTGGACTTATCTGTTGGAGATTAAACTTTGCACGGCTCTTAGGTTACCATAGACGTACATCCACGCAAGATTTGGTGCCCAACTGATTTGGTATGTGCCACGTGGAAGGTACAATGGGTACATTTTTACAATCCCTACTAGCACGACTACGTATGAGCTATGGCGCATGTACTAACGAAATACGCGTGTGGACTTATCTGTTGGAAATAAAACTTCGCACGACTCTTAGGCTACCGTAGACGTACTTGGTGCCCAACTGATTTGGTATGCGCCACATGGAAGGACAGTTGCGTACATTTTTACAATCCCTACTAGCACTCATGACTACGTATGAAAAATGGTGCACGTACTAATGAAATACGCACGTGGACTTATCTGTTGGGGACGAAACTTCACACGCCTCTTAGGCTACCCTAGACGTACGTCCACGCAAGATTTGGTCTCCAACTGATTTGGTATGCGCCACGTGGAAGGACAAATGCATACATTTTTACAATTTCTACTAGACGACTAAACCCTAAACCCTGGACCCTAAATCCTAAACCTTGTTGGGCACGAAACTTCACACGCCTCTTAGGCTACCCTAGACGTACATCCACGCAAGATTTGGTCTCCAACTGATTTTGTTTGCGCCACATAGAAGCAATCCCTACTAGCACGGCTAAACCCTAAACCCTAAACCCTAAACCCAAAACCCTGGACCCTAAATCCTAAACCTTGTTGGGGATGAAACTTCACACGCCTCTTAGGCTACCCTAGACGTACATCCACGCAAGATTTGGTCTCCAACTGATTTGGTTTGCGCCACGTAGAAGTAATCCCTACTTGCACGGCTAAACCCTAAACCCTGGACCCTAAATCCTAAACCCTGTTTGGGACAAAACTTCACACGCCTCTTAGGCTACCCTTGACGTACATCCACGCAAGATTTGGTCTCCAACTAATTTGGTTTGCGCCACGTAGAAGCAATCCCTACTAGCACGGCTAAACCCTAAACCCTAAACCCTAAACCCTAAACCCTGGACCCTAAATCCTAAACCCTGTTGGGGACAAAACTTCACACGCCTCTTAGGCTACCCTAGACGTACATCCACGCAAGATTTGGTCTCCAACTGATTTGGTTTGCGCCACGTAGAAGCAATCCCTACTAGCACGACTACACGTTAGCGTACCACCAAAGTCAAAAGAAAATAGTAAAATTAAATTGTGGCCTAACATGTCACACCTTCCTTGTACTCCCATACATGAGTAGAGTTTAAAAGGGAGAAGTGGGATTGTTAATATGTGTATATTTTTTTGGTGCATAGCCACAACAACCCTTTCTTTTTACATAAACCAAATACCAACACTTTTCCTTATACCAACCGCCAATCCTTTCTCTTGTACATAAACCACTAAATGCAAAAGAAAATAGTGAAATAAAATGGTGGGCTAGCATGCCACACCTTCCTTGTATTCCCGTATACATGCATTAATTGCCAATTGTGTTGATTTCTCTTCTTTATGTTCATTATCTTTTATAAATTAGATTGGTGCATTGGCAAATGTCATATTAAGGAAATTGAAATAGTCCTTAGAAACTTGGAAGGCATATGCGATTGTGATTTGGAAGGCACATGTGATTGTGGTTCGAATATGACAAATAATTAGGTCTTGTTTTCTTTGATCACCAATTAGCACAAGTATTGTTAACAATAAGAGACAAATTAAACACTGAGTCATAATAAATAACAGCAAAATCATGCAAAGGACAAGTCTAACTCCATTTAAAAAATCCCCAAAAAATTTATATTTTTTAAAAATAATAGGGACAAAATATATGCTTCATGTCAATAATATTAAAAAACTAGAATTGTGAAAAAAGAATGCATAAAATATTACTTATATTTTATTGCAGAACCTAAAAATGTCTAGTATTATCATTTTCAAAAAGTATTCTCTCCTTTAATTTAAAAAACATGACAAATTGCAAAGGAGAAGAAACTGCTTCATTCAACTAAGAGAGTTGCTAGAGCTTTTTCTTTGAAATACCAATCATTTTCTATGCAAGTGCCCATATCAAATCCATATACAAGAATTTCTACACCCTACAAACTAAGCATGTCCACACATTGGTGATTTCTCGAATTTTTTCCTTTTGTCATGTTGTTTAAGTATCTCTAGATCACACATTCCCTCAGGTTCATTGGTGTTGAAAGAATTTTTTATCAATTGATTTACACATAGGTAACAACATTGCCCTCGGAGTCATGGATAAGTTTTGTACCAATATACATTTCTAGAATACTTTTTGTAAATAGCATAAATTGAAAGTTGGTAAAATTGATGTTACTTTAATATCTAATTTCATTTGATGAAACAATTTTACATTGGGCTATGGCATTGTCTAAAAAAAGTAATTTTCTTTTTATACAAATTAGTTTATCAAATGGTTGAATTTCAACATATTTTGATATTAAGATCGGAAGGCTAGATTTGGAAGCATGAATATGACAATAGTTGTCTTTTTGAAAAATTGATGAAAATTTGGATTTTGAAACACACTTTATTGACAAACATGAATAGAATAAAATTTTTGTTTAAAAAATGAAAAACTTTTATCAGCAAAATAAAATTTTCATCCAAAAAAAGATGAATTTTGATATGTTTAATGTTTAATGTTTACAATTAATGTTTAATGTTTACAATTACTTCACATGGCATTCTTTTTTAAATACCTTATGTATTAAACAAACTATAAACTGAGATAAACTGAGATAAACAAAGTGTGAAGAACATCATGAAAGTACGAAAATGCTCATACATCATAAAAGTGGGAACAATATCATGAAAGTACCAAAATGAATCTGTACATCATCATCATCATGCTGCAAAAGTGCATCCCTATACAAGAAACATGTGAAGCCTAAACAATCAATTTGAATCCGAATCTGATAACTCTACATATGATCCTCTAGTGGAACGCTGGCATGGCTCCTATATGACTCGCTGCCCAACCGTCCGCTCTGTGCCCTCAGGCAAAGCCGGCTCAGATGGGCCAGCCTCATCACCTGCATGAGATGGGCCAGCCTCATCCTGATGAAGAGGAGGGCATGCTGCATGCGCCACTGCTGCCATCTCTGCCTCCCTCGCCTCCTCTATGTATGCGCGTCTCAGCTCCCATAGCCGTGCATCTGCGAATACTCGTGCCTCAAATCCAGCACGAGTAATCGTCTCTACATGTGAAAGACGCTGGTCTCGGCCCCGCCCTAGCTGCTGCTCCACCCACTATTGCAATGATGTCTACAGCTCTGCCTCTCGCTCAATCCGGCATGCCTCCTTCGCTCGTGCCTCGTCACCTGGCATGAAATCACCGTACGAAAAGCGTCGTGGAACACATGATGCAACCACCGATGTATCCGCACCCTCCTGCATCAGCAATGCTCTCTGTGCCTCCTCCCTGTAGTGCTCTGTCAAGACTACACGGCCGAATGGATCAACAGCCTGACGATGACGAGGATATAGATCATCCATGCCCAGTCCTCTGTATGTCGCCACATCAATGTCGGCAAAGCATACAGGGCACACTGAACGTGCCACCATGTGGCGGGTCATGCAATGGAGATGTACGATGTGGCCGCACCCTAGTCCAAACCACCCTACGGTGTCAAAGTCCTCGTGGCAGAGGACACAAGTGGCAGTAGGAAGCCTCGCTACGACTGCTGTGTCTATGGGTGTCCTAGTCGGCACATCTACAGGAGGAGCAGGGTATAGGGCCACACTGGGGTCGATCCTATGGCGCGACGGATCACGACTAATATGCCTCAACTGCAAAATATAGTGCTCTGCGCGATGGTATGCTATGCATGTCTGAATCCTCTGCTCCTCCAAATCTGTCTGCAACAGTCGTACGCGAGACTCCATCTCCTGACGCAATAGATGTGCCTGCAATGCAAACATGTCGCGTACATGGTGAGAATTAACCAAAAAACTTCAGTTCAAAACACGCTACAAAAAAATAAACTAACATAATCAAAATAACTAACCTCGTCCCTAGACTCGGCCAACATAGCCTCCAACTCTGCAATTCGTCTGTCTCGAGCCTCCAACTCGTGCTGAGGCGCCGTAGATGTGGGAGGTCGTGTAGATGTGGGATGCTCCATCGATGATCGAGGTGGGGGAAGTGGAATCGCAATAGATCTCGATAGGGCAGAGACCATGTGCTACAAGGATGATGCCACTGAATGAACATCCCCCCTAATCTGTCCTCCCACCGCTCGCAATGTCGGTGCAGGGATGGTGTGCAACTCTGGTCCCTCGCGTCGACGCCGAACACCTACAATCTGACGCTCCTGACGCCCCATCCTACCACGTCCCGCTCCTGATCCTGGACGGGTATTGAGGTAGTCCACCCGATGACCAAGGACAAACTCAGCATAAAGCTGCATGGCAAACGACCTGGCTATCTGGCGGTTGTGAGGCAATCGACCACCATTCACAGCAAGATATCTCGGATAAATGTGTGCTGCTATGATGGGGTGCCTACACCGTAAAATATGCAAGGGGAGCCCTGATCGTGGTCGCATCGCCTCGGTGTGACCATCCCAAAACATGTCGTCCAAGGCCTCCCTGTGATGTGACTCCCGCTCAAACAACTGTCGAATGGCTCTCCAATCCAAGCCACCACCAGTGATCTCCGACTCGGCCTGTGCTTGAAAGCTATCCACAACGTCCTCAACTGTGTCCAATCGACTCAGAGCCTCAATAACTGAATCCAGGCTCGCAACCAAGTGAGGGGGTGCCCTAGCATCCTGCAGTGCCCTCATCTCAGCTCTCAGCATCTCTATATGCATACGAATAGTGGTGCTAGAACCTGTGCGCTGGCTAGCGCATGGACAAAAAAAACACATGGAAATTAATATTCTATTTGGGTAATGAAAATAATATTCTATTCAATATGACTTATAATCTATTTACGTAATGAAAACTATTTGTACGTACTCCTTGATGAGGTAGATCCTATGCACCTACCAGTAGATGGGCCAAATGTGTGGCTCAATATTAATCAATATTATTAATAATTCTTAATTTTGATTAGAATTTTTTCACTCTAGTCGTTGCATTTTAAAACTTAGATGCCTCAAATATTTTCTCCTTATATGTTTCCCTTTTTTCACTTTTTATCCAATATGAAACTTTTCCACATGTGGTGTAAGGACCACATTGTCCACTAATGGCCCCTATACTAAGGACAGATAGTGGAGAGGTTTGGTTAATAAGACCTTCTTTGAATGCTTTACTGCCTTGGGTTTGCAATAGATATGGAGGAGATAGAAGGATACCTAATACATTACTTTGAACAATACACAAGCAAGGCGCATCTAGTATTTCTCGGACTACACATTAAAAAAGAGAGCGGGTTCACACTACAGACCTTTTAAAGCGAGAACTTTGAGAAAATAACGAAGCCTTTTCAATATTATCTATTTTGGTTGGGCAATCCACCTCAACTAGTGGCCATTCCTATAGATCATCACTTGGTTCAAGACATTTTGTATAAGGCTCACTCGACTTCTAGTTGTAAAAATAGTTTTGGAATGAGATCATCCACATACGTAGCAACAACAAAGAGCACAAGATCCCTAGAAGAGGATTCAAAAACTTTGAAAATTAAATCCTTGGATGTCCCTATGCAATGGGAAGGGTTGCATACGATAACTAATGTTAATTTTGGTTGAGCTCAAGTAATAAGCGTCACCGTTGCCTATGGTTGGACTAGCAAGAAAGAGACCACCCTTGCTTACAATGAAACTAGCATATAATTCCTTGAGCATGTGGTTGACATTCCATGTGTGACAAAGTTTCAACGAGGGAAACGAGATATGTAGCATCCACACTATTTTGGTTATGAGGTGGTTCACGTGATTATTGTTACAAAGTCTTTTTGGGAAAACATCTTAGTCATTTGTAAAAGACAAGATAAATGTTGTTAACATTAGTCATAGGTTTCCCTACAGTGCAAAAAGGGATGTATGTGTGCCACATGGCGAGCTGCCATTTAGCAAACAACATGGAATGGGATGCTTCAAATGCCGACTCTTGAAGGTTATGGAGTTCTCTCTCTCTTAAGTCTCTTATCTATGATCATTAAGGGATGATTAGGAGAGATTCAGTCATTAACAGGCTCTATTTGAACTTAGGTCTATAGTTGATCAAAACACTTGCATATATGAGCATGAATGTGGAATGAATATAGATCCACTAGAGTCCCATGTGCAATGAATGTTAGGTATTCTAGTTAAACTTTCAGTTTCTCTATGGCGTATTTCTTTCTTCTTATACATATAAGAGAAGTAGATGAATTATGGAACTAGACAACAAACATGATCAAAGTGCTAGATCTAAAGCATGCCATAGTGATAGCATAAGAATCTCAAACAGTTTATAGGCACAGACCGTAATATTCGAGTTCTTGAAGACCCATCCAAATATTCTCAATCTTGTAATATTCTTTTTTCAGTTATGCTAGAGTCTATGCATAACTTAGAAGAATTAGACATTTGCAAACTATTCCATGTCTTCTTAAGGTCTAAGCCACTATTTCATGTCTTCTTAAGGGATATTGAAGATTTGGACTAAGCCACTATCTAGGCATTTCCAAGCTATAGCCTTATCATGCATGCTTAGTCTAATCAATCTATTGACTAATAGGGGACATATGCCTTCAACATATTTCCTAGTAGAATCGATCCTTACTAATTGCCAAATAGTTAAAGGATGATTTATCATTAGTAATTTCCCAATATATTAGGGATGATTACCCAAGCTTAAACCTAGTTTCCTTCTAAAGAACTTGCTTGTCCCAAAGTGTCTAGTCAACTTCAAGCTTTGGTCCCAACCATGTCACTAGTCAATCTTTAATGTCCAACTCCAATAGTTGACTAGTAGGTTTATGTTTATGTCGTAATTCAAAAATTAAAAAAAAAATTACAAATGCATTTCAAATTTATAAATACTTTATAATTATTCCTATGAACGTTTTTTTATTTAATAAAAATAGCTCTATTAAAAAAAAAAAAATCTCATTTTCACATTTTAAATAAAAAATGTCATAATTTATAAATTTCAAAAAAACATTAAAATGCATTATAAATTTAGAAAATTTTTATAATTTTCCTTATAAACTAAAATTTAATTAAATTCTACCAAAAAGAAAATGCTACATAGAAAAAACAGAAATATAGAACCTCTTCACATTTTTAATAAAAAATGCCTCATTAAACGTTTTTTAAATTTAAAATTTTCACATTTTAAATTAAAAATGTCCTAATTCAAAAATTTAAAAAAAATTTACAAATGCATTTCAAATTTATAAATATTTTATAATTATTAATATGAACGTTTTTTTATTTACTAAAAAAGCTCTATTTTGAAAATAAAATTTCATTTTCACATTTTAAATAAAAAATGTCCTAATTCATAAATTTCAAAAAAACATTATATTGCATTTCAAATTTAGAAATTTTTTATTATTTCTCTTTTAACCTAAAATTTAATTAAATTCTACCAAAAAGAAAATGCTACATAAAAAAAACAGAAATATTTAACATTTTCACATTTTGAATAAAAAATGCCTCATTAAACGTTTTTTAAATTTAAAATTTTCACATTTTAAATTATAAATGTCGTAATTTAAAAATTAAAAAAAAAATTTACAAATGCATTTCAAATTTATAAATATTTTATAATTATTAATATGAACTTTTTTTATTTACTAAAAAAAGCTCTATTAAAAAAGAAATAATAATTTTCACATTTTAAATAAAAATTCTCGTAATTCATAAATTTAAGAAAAACATTAAAATGCATTTTATAATTTTTCTTATAAACTAAAATTTTAAATTACGTTTTTTAAAATTAAAATTTTCACATTTTTAATTATAAATGTCGTAATTTATAAATTAAAAAAAAACATTTACAAATACATTTCAAATTTATAAATATTTTATAATTATTAATATGAACGTTTTTTTATTTACTAAAAAAAGCTCTATTTAAAAAAAAAATTTAATTTTCACATTTTAAATAAAAAATCTCGTAATTCATAAATTTCAGAAAAACATTAAAATGCATTTTATAATTTTTCTTATAAACTAAAATTTAATCAAATGCTACCTAAAAGAAAATGCTACATAAAAGAAAATGCTACATAAAAAAAAACCCTACCTCCATGTCCATCTCCGTCGATGTCCACCATTCGTGGCTCTCCGTCGCTCGCGCAATTCCGTCGAAGTCCGGCAAATCCGAAATCGGTGGATGAGGCAGAGCTCGATCGAGGTATGCGGAATGAGGGGGGTCGCTCTCCTTTTATAAGAAAAATTAGGGTTTAGCTACCTCGATCGAGGTATTCTTGACATGCCCATACATCTCAGCACATCTACCTCGATCGAGGTATTGGCATGCCACGATACCTCGATCGAGGTATTCTTGAGATGCCCATACATCTCGTTGGCATGCCACGATACCTCGATCGAGGTATTCTTGACATGCCCATACATCTCTGTACATCTACCTCGATCGAGGTATTGCCATGCCACGATACCTCGATCGAGGTATTGTGACATGCCCATACATCTCGGTACATCCACGTCGATGGAGGTTTTGACATGCCACGATACCTCGATCGTGGTGTGTTGGCAGAAGCGGGATGCCAAGTCATGTGTCCAGCATACCTCGATCAAGGTATGTCATCCGCCCTGTTGGCTGCCCTGTCGGATGGCACATACCTCGATCGAGGTATGCTGGACATGCCACCTGACCTCGATCAAGGTTGAGCTAGATTGCCACGATATCTCGAACGAGGTAGATGTGGCATGTATAGCTGGCTTGCCAGCAAGCCTCGATCGAGGTAGAGGCTCAGTCCGGTGAAAAAGCTACATGCCACCTGACCTCGATCGAGGTTGAGCTGGATTGCCACGATACCTCGAACGAGGTAGATGTGGCATGTATAGCTGGCTTGCCAGCAAGCCTCGATCGAGGTAGAGGCTCGGTCCGGTGAAAAAGCTACGTACCTCGATCGAGGTATTGGCTAGGCTCGGTTGTGCTCGTGTGTGATTTTCATTGGAGCTTATACCTCGATCGAGGTATTGGAGACCGAAGCAAAACCTTTGTATTTTCACTCGAGTGGGTGTCACACTCACCCGAAAGTTGTCCGGAAGTGGACACCCTTAGCTTGCTACCTCCCTTAGTCATTTGATTAACCCCTTGCCCCCCCCCTCTCTCTCTCTCTCTCTTTCTCCCTCGCATTCACAAATCTTGCATGGTGCTCACATTCACACACAAATGTAAAAACATATACATTTATAATCCTTACAAGCTATATGTATATCTAATCAATTGTGTGTGTGCGCATGTGTGTGTGTATGTGTGTGTGTTGTGTGTGTGTGTGTGTGTGTGTGTGTGTGGATTGGAGGGGAATGTGAGAAAGGAGGGAGCCAGGGATTCTTTTCCAATCGCCCTTGCTTTTTATTTGGAATTCTTTGCTTCCTTAGGACACACTGTGTGTGTGTGTGTGTGTTTGCATGATTTAAGACAAGTTACATTTTCAAAATCATTGAAACCATTCCGATCTGATAATTCGTGAATTCTTTGCTTCCTTAGGACATGAAGGAAAAGAGGGAGTGTGCACCCTACTATAGGTCAATCAATCGCCATCATGCAACCTTGCATGTAGACACATATTCTACACCCTTCTTTCCCTTCAACTAATT